>NC_133042.1:2599000-2908000 GCF_048771995.1 Taeniopygia guttata
GACAAGTGGGGACATTTCCCAACCTTCCATCCCATGGCCATGAGGGACAAGACCTTGATCCCATGGACTTTGCCATGATGGGCACTGGGAGAGGCTGTTCTCCTTCCTCATCCTCATCCTGATCCTTGTCCTCATCCTGCAGGGCCACGCAGGGATCATGGGCAGCCCAGGCAGGAGGGGACCACTGGTGAGTAGAGCTGATTTGTGGCTTTCCATCCCTCTGCTCAGCTTTATCCCTGTGGGAATGTGCCTCCAAAGCATGTCCATGGGCAGCTGGAGGGTGCTCCTCTGGGAATCCTGCTCAGGGATGAAGGATTGAGAACAGGGCAGTGGGATTTCCCACCCCTGGCACTGCTAGCCTGAACAAAGCCAGCAGCAAGACTGGGGCTGGCAGCAGGTTTTCCCTTCTGCAGGATATCAGATATTTATCTTTGTTCTGAAATTAAAAAAAAAAAAAAATTTAAAAAATAAAAATCTGGCACTTCACTCAAAAAAGAGGATGAAAACTGAGTAAGAGACACACCTGAGTGCTGCCAGCATCACACTGAGTGTCTTGGGCACCAGTGGGTGTTGTGTCTGTCCCCACACAGCTGTAGTGATTCCATGAGGAATCCAGGAGTGGATTTGAAGATTTGAAGGAAAAGCCCCAGTGCTGCCTTGACCAGGCTGGGCTCTTCACCTGTGCTTTGGGTGGGGCTCAAACTGGGGCTGAATCTCTCCATCCTCCTCTCCTGCCTCCCTCCATGGCTCCTCTGCTGCCCTTCCCTCCAGGGATTTGCTGGTTTGCCAGGGAGCCGTGGGCACGCTGGAACTCCTGGATCCATAGTAAGGAAAAAAAAAATGTTCCTCTGCATGAACTGTGTGTTTTTCCATGTGGGCTGTCAGTGGGGCTTGTGATACTGGTGGGGAATGTGGGACTTTCCTTGGGAATCAGGGCATCTGTAGGACCTGATCTTGGCTGGTTGATAAAACACATTTAAAAGCCTCAGTGGTGGAAATAACTGGGGCTAGGAAAGAGCAGAATCATTCCTCCAAGGACTCAGCCTGCTCTGGGAACTGTGCAGCCTCCCTGAGCCTGGCAGGGTGTCCATGGGGAATGACAGCTGATGGAAGCCCTCCATGGCTGAGCAGGAGCTGGCTCTGGGTCCTGGGGGACATCCCAGTGGCAGAGGGTGGCACGAGTTCAGGGGGAGGGTGCTGGCACTGCCCAGGCTGCCCAGGGAATGGGCACGGCCCCGAGGCTGCCAGAGCTCCAGGAGCCTTTGGCCAGCGCTGCCAGGGATGCCCAGGGTGGGATTTTGGGGGGTCTGGGCAGGGCCAGGGGCTGGACTCGATCCTGGTGGGTCCCTTCCAGCTCAATGACCAGGGATGGAGACCTGGAACAGCTCCTGCAGCTGGAACAGCTCCTCCCTGAGAGCTTGCACTCAGCTGGGCTTGGTGGTGATGTTGAGAGCAAGGATTGGCCCCTCCCCTGGTGGCAGCCCTGCCAGCCCTGGGGACAGTGTGCAGGAGCCACCAGCACCAGCCACAAGGGCTGGGTTTGCCCCCTGGGACCCTGCTGGGCCCAGGTGGCCCCTGGCCATGAGCTTGGGGCAGCAGTGAGGGCTCAGGGGGCTCCTCTCAGCCTTTGACTGACACCTCCTTCCCAAATAATCCCAAAGGGCTCTCCAGGAAAGCCTGGACCTGATGGAGAGCCGGGTTGCTCGGGCCCAAAGGTGAGAGCTGGGTATGGGGGGGCTGGCTGGGGAGTGATGCTGGTGCACAGCCCCCAGAGGCTCTGCGGAGACCTGGGGGATCCCATGGACCCAGCCCAAGGGCTCCTCACGTCCTGTGGGATCACTGAGGAAGGGAGGGTGCCTGACTGGATCCCCAGGGTGGGGTTTGCTCATTCTCTTGTTTTGCCTGCCAGGGCCTGCCTGGGAAGCCCGGCTTGGAGGGGCCACAAGGACCTGTGGGCACCTATGTAAGTGATGGAGCTGCCCATGGAGGGGGCACAGGGGTGGCCAGACTGGGAGGAGGCTGCAGCAGCCTCCAGCTGGGCATTCACCATCCTCCCAGGGCTCCTGCCTCTCCTCAGCCACCTTCTCCCAAAAACAGAGATGCCAGGCAGCCCCAGCTGCCTCCTAACCCCGAGCTCTTCCCAGGGCTATCCAGGACCTGCTGGAGACCGCGGGAGGTTGGGACGCAGGGGAGACAAGGTAGGGATGGGACACCACTCCAGCACTGGGAGCATTTTTGGGATGAGTTTTGAAGCCAGTGGATGGGTTTGGAGGTGTCCACAGTCTCCACCAGCCATGGTGGGAGGAGAAGAGCTGGATCTGTCTCCCACAGCAGGTGAACCATTGGCACTCCAGCACCTCCTCTGCCCCAGCACCTCTGGATTATTCTCAGAGCTGTTTTTTGTTTGTTTTGCTGTGCTTTTTTTATGAGGTTTTTGCATTAAAACATCCAGAGGAAAGGAAATCTTTCTTGCCTCTTAACAGGGAGAAAGGGGAGCTCAAGGTCCCCCAGGATTTCCAGGAAAAGCTGGTGCAAAGGTAGGGATAAGGACTGTTTGCTGCTGTTCTGGGCAGCCCCAGCCCCGGGAAGGCAGCAGGCAAGGTCTGTGTGCTGGGCTGGGAATGGGGAAATGGGGAAATGGGGAAATGGGGAAATGGGGAAATGGGAAAGCTTTGCCGTGGGGAGCTGCTGCCAGGGCTGCAGTTCAGTGGGCAGGGGGCTCAGCCAGGGCTGTGTCACTGATGGTGCTCCTGTCCCCCAGGCCCTGCCGGGTCCCCCTGGTCCTCGTGGTGCTCCAGGCTCCCAGGTAGGGCTCTCCTTGCTCCCTGTGTTCCTGGCTGCTCCCATCCCTCTGCATGGATGTGTGACCTGCACACAAATGCACCCAGCACCCCCTGTGCTGCCTGCAGCACGGATCCATCCCAAAGCCCTTTTTGGGAGCAGGCAGGACCCTGGCTGCACTCCCTGCTGGCTGGGCTCTGTCCTGATGTGGCACAGACATCGTTGAGATGGGGACAATCCCCAAGGACGTGGGGATTTCTCTGAGCAAAGCCTCACCCTGGTCCCAGTTCCCTGGTCCCCGTTCCATGGACACACTGCTGAAGATCTTTCTTATTTCCCAGGGCAGGACAGGTGACCCAGGTCCTCGAGGGCTCCCAGGGCTGCCTGTAAGTGCAGAGCTGCACCTTGCTGGGTGGGGTCATGTCCCACAGCGTGGGCATCTGTAGGAACCCTGGTCACTGAGAATTTCAGACTTTCTGTGCTGCCAGGCACTGACCCCCAGGAGAACATTGCATTGACCTGGGGCTGTGGAGAAGCTTCCAGAATGGAATGACAGAACTGGAAATGTGGGTGTGGATTTTGGATAGAAATGTGTAACATCACAGGGTGGGAAACTGAAAGTTTTAGAATATTGTAATATATATAAAGCAAGATGGAGGTTTTAGGGCAGAGGCTGCTCCTTCTTCTTCACCTTCTTCTTCGCCTTCTTCTTCGCCTTCTTCTTCACCTTCTTCTTCACCTGCTTCTTCACCTTCTTCTTCACCTTCTTCTTCACCTTCTTCTTCCCCTTCTTCTTCCCCTTCTTCTTCCCCTTCTTCTTCCCCTTCTTCTTCCCCTTCTTCTTCCCCTTCTTCTTCCCCTTCTTCTTCCCCTTCTTCTTCCCCTTCTTCTTCACCTTCTTCTTCCCCTTCTTCTTCCCCTTCTTCACCTTCTTCTTCATAGGTATAAGTAGTAGTGTGTAATTAGATAAACAAGTCTACATTGCAGGCCACAGGTGGTTGGTTATTAGGCTAAAAGTAAAAATAGTTTAAGTGTCATTTCTTAATTAGACAGTTTATCCTTAAAAAAACCTTGTAGAAAGAGAAATACAGTCCCATTTTTAATTTGTTAGAGTGAAGTAGTACAGAGCTCACCGTTTGTGAGACTATAATATAGATAAGAACTAATAAACATCTGAATCCAAACAACAAATACTGCCTCACACATTTAATCCCAACCCTAGAGCAAGAAAACCCAAAAAACTCAACTGCCATGGGTGCCACTCCAGGGTGTTTTTATCCCTGGTGTGGCTATGGGGCAGGGAACCCCAAACCCTGTGTGTGGGTGGTGACAAGTGGGGTGTGGGGACAGCAATGTCCTACACCTGAGCAGGTGGCACCTTTGGACCCCGAGGTGACCCAACTGCATCAGCCACGGGGCTTTCCCTGGCTTAGCCCCCCCAGAGCTGTGTTTTGGGGGGCCTGAGGGGCTTTTCTGGCCTTGCAGGGTGTTCCTGGCACGCGAGGGCTGGCTGGCATTCCTGGGAATCCCGGCTTGGGCGGGGAAAGAGGCGCTCCTGGAGCAGCTGGTGCTGCTGGCCCGCCTGGCTACCCGGTGAGTGCTGCTGGGAGCCCCTCAGGAGAACAGTGTTGTAAACGGAAGTTTGTCCAGCCAAATTAAAATGAAAAAATAAAATATTTATTTTGCAATCAAATTCTATCTAGCCAGCCACAAGGAAAGAACAGAGCCAAGCCCGGGGTCAGCCCTGGGTGTGCAACAAGGAGTCAGCCTCAGCAGAGGTTTTCCTCTGTGCCCACACACCTCCATCCTGGCACAAGCGGTTTTTATAGGGAAAATTCCGCCTGAGGGCAAGATTTCAGCAATCAGTCTTTTCTTCCATTCAGAGTCCATATGTTAATAAGATTTTCTTTTTTGGTGATGAAGAAGAATAATTCAGTGTCAGGAGTTGTTGAATCCCTTGATGAAATTTACGGGAACTCTGCATTCCCATGGATCTGCCCGAGGATTTCCATGAGATCCATCCCGGGTTGATCACACGATGATCAGTGCCTGGGGTCCCCCCGTATCTCTCCAGCCATGGCCCATCCCCATCTCCTGGCCCAGCCACATCCTTTTACGTGTAAATCATGTTTCAACATACACCAGGTTTCGCCTGCGAGGGTGAGGGGACTCCTAATACAAACGTGTATACTCCAACAAATATTCAATATCACATATATCATACTAAAGATGGCACAAATTATATCTACTACACATAACAACAGGAAATTGGAATTTTGCTGCAGCAGCACCTCTGGGGAGCTCCCTGCAGCAGCTGCAGGAAGGGAAGGGAAAGGGAAGCTGTTGCAGGGGGCTTGAGGAGCTGGAGCAGGGATTCCCTGGCTGGTGTGTCAGGACATCCCAGACCCTGCTCGCCCCCTGCAAAGGCTCCTGAGCCCGGCCCAAGCCCCTCTGCTGATGTGGGGTGTTTGTTCTCAGGGCCGGGAAGGTCCAAAGGGACATGAAGGGCCTGCAGGGATGAGAGGAGAGAAGGTGAGGACAAAGGAGAGGATTTGGTTTCCTTGGGAGCTGCCCAGAGCTTTGGGCTCACCCCACTGACCTCCCCAGGGCTGTGGGGGCCAGCACTGCTCCCAGTTTGGCCCCATGGCTGTGGGATGGGGATTTCCATCTCGGGGAGCTGCAGAGACAGAGAACAGCACGGCTGCTTGTCCTGACTTCGTGTCCTCTGCAGGGTGAGGTGGGAGCTCCCGGGGCAGCCGGAGTCCGCGGGCTGGATGGGGAGCAGGTACAACCCCTGGGAACTCCATCCCCACCCCGTGGGGCTGCTCCAGCCTCCCCCCTTCAATCCCCTGTCCCAAGGGTGGGAAAGGATGGGAGCAGGCTGCTGAGCCTCAAAAATCCACAAGGTTAAAGCTGGGCCCGTGAGCTGTGCTAGGGCTGGGCTTTTCTTCCCTACACAGGGACCACCAGGAGCAGCAGGAGCAGAGGGTCAGCTGGGGCCCAAGGGTGAGCAGGTGGGTGCTGGGGGTGGTGCTGGGCTCACCCCACTCCTGCAGGGTCACACAGGCACCTGAATCCCACCCCAGCATCCTCATGCTTGGGGATTGATGTTGCTGGGCATGGCAGGGGTGTCCCCATAGGAAACTGGGGTTGTCCCAGTATGGGAAAAGGCTCAGCTGAAAAAGGCAGCCAAGAATCATCCTGGTCATCTTCATCCTGTCCAGGGAGAGGCAGGAACCTGTGGAGCTCCAGGCATCAGAGGGAGCCCTGGGGAGCCAGGGGACGAGGGGACAGAGGGGCCACCAGGACAGCCTGGGAAGCAAGGCAAGGAGGTACGTGTGGGATTGTCCCCACAGGGACTGGGAAAGGGAAAGGTGCTGCCTCTGCACCCTGCCCAAGCCATGGCTTTGCCCCACAGAGCCTGGGATGTCCCATGGAACAGGGGGTTGGTGCTTTGGGGTCCCTGTGCTGAGCAAGGTGTGCTCAGCATTTTGTCCCCACTCACTTTTGGGGTAGCGGGGTCACAGCTGAGGTGGTCTCCCAGCACAGGAGGTGAGGCCATGCCTTACCCAGCATCAAAATCCCAGCCAGGGGAGGGTGGAGAAGCCCATGGCAATCAAATCCCATCTTTTATCCCACCCTGGCATGGGGCTGGGAAGCAGCTGCTGTGTCTGATGTGGGCATTTCCCCCCGGGCAGGGTGACACTGGTGACACTGGAGACCCGGGTGAGCCAGGACCACGGGGACAGAAGGTGAGGGGTGTCTCTAACCCTGTCCCTCTTTCCAGCACCTCGGGAACACCCCGTGCCTGCTCAACCTCTGCTGCTCCATGGTGGGACAGAGCAGGACAGGGATGTCCCCACGGCTGAGGAGCAGCCCAGGGTGACCTGCTCTCTGTGGCACCTGGCCAGAGGGTGACACAGCTCATCTCCACGCAGAAGCTCATTTATTGCTGTTCTTTTTCTTTTCCCTCTTTGTGGTGACGCTTGTCTCCATCCCTGAGCAGGGCAATGCTGGTCCCAGGGGCATTCCTGGAATTCCCGGTCCAGGAGCTGCCACAGGTGACATTGGAGGGAAAGGCCAGAAGGGAGAGAAGGGCCGAGAAGGTTTGCTGGCAAGTACAGCTGGGGCTGGGCTACCTCACCCTGCAATGTCCCCAAAGGCTGGCTGATGGGTGCCAAGGAGGCCACTCACCCCTGCTGGAAACCTTGGCCTCTGGGAGCTGCAGAAACCCTTGGAATTGTCACATCTCCATAACTGGAGAGTTTCATGTCTCACAGGCATGACACCAAAGCTGGGTCCTGCTGGCACAAAAGGATGGTTTGGGTTTGTGGGGCACTTTGGGGTAATGCTGCCTCCAGCCAGGTTCCTGCCAGGCTGGGAACATTCCCCTCTGTGTGCCAGGGCCAGGGCGGTGTCACCGGAGCTGCAGGACCTGCTGGAGCCAGAGGATGGTTGGTAAGTCAGATCATGTCCCCTGTCCCCTTTCAACCTGTCCCAGACCTGCTGGGGGGGATGTTTGTGTGACTGGGAGCACTGGGCAGGGCCCGTCTCTGTCACAATCCTGCCAGGGAACATTTGTGGGACTGGGAGCACTGGGCAGGGCTCCATTTCTGTCCCAGACCTGATTAGGGGACATTTGTGGGACCAGGAGCACTGGGCAGGGCCCATCTCTGTCATGGACCTGGTGAGGGGACATTTTTGTGACTGGGAGCACTGGCAGGGGACATTTGTGTGACCAGGAGCACTGGCAGACCCCATCTCTGTTATTGATCTGGTGAGGGGACATTTGTGTGACTGGGAGTACTGGCAGGGCCCTGCCTCTGTCCCAGAGCTGCCAAGGGACATTTTTGTGACTGGGAGCACTGGCAGGGGACATTTGTGTGACTGGGAGCACTGGGCAGGGCTCCATTTCTGTCCCAGACCTGATTTGGGGACATCTGTGTGACCAGGAGCACTGGGCAGGGCCCATCTCTGTTATGGGTCTGGTGAGGGGACATTTGTGTGACTGGGAGCACTGGGCAGGGTCCATCTCTGTCACTGACCTGGTGAGGGGACATTTTTGGTACTGGGAGTACTGGCAGGGGACATTTGTGTGACTGGGAGCACTGGGCAGGGCCCATCTCTGTCACTGACCTGGTGAGGGGACATTTGTGTGACCAGGAGCACTGGGCAGGGCCCTGCCTCTGTCCCAGAGCTGCCAGGGGACATTTATGTGACTGGGAGCACTGTGCAGGGCCCCATTTCTGTCCCAGAGCTGCCAGGGGACATTTGTGTGACTGGCAGGGCTGTGACCTGTGCTCCTCTGCTTGTGCCCTGAACAGGGGCCGCCAGGACTCCGAGGTCCTCCCGGGCTCGATGGTCCCGAGGGAGAGAAGGTACAGAGACATGATGGCTCCAACCCTTCATCTCCGGGTGAAACTCCCTTTTGTGGCCTCTTCCCAAGGAATTCCCATGTGGGAAATCCCCACATTTCCCAGTGGGAATGTGCTGGGACTGGCTGCATGGATGTCCTGGTGACAGGGGACCTGCCATGGGACACCCCTTCCCTTGCTGCCTGAGGTGGAGTCAGCAGGGCAGGTGAGGGTTTTCCATGGACAGAGCTGTTTCCTCTCCTTTCCCAGGGAGATCCAGGGCCACGAGGTGTGGATGGACCTGCTGGGGCTGCAGGATTCCAGGTACTGATGCCTGGAATGTTGCAGAGCTGGGAATTGCCAAAGGCTTCTCCAGCTCTTCCCTATTTCCAGTACAACCCAAAGGATTTATTGCCCCTTCACTGGCCAGGCTGGGGGGCTCAGAAATGAGGAGGGGGTTGAACACCTCATACCTCAGCACTGACTGACAGTTTGGGACCCTAAAACCCCAAACTCCCAGTACCTAAACGCCCAAAATCAGACTTTTCCAGCACCCAGTGGTGCCTCATGGAAAACCTGTTCCTGCTGCTGAATCCTGTTCACTCCCATGTGGTTCCCAGTGCTGTCTTGGCCAGCTGAGCATGGGATGTGGGACAGGATGCTCCAAGTCCCCACAGAGGTGAAGGACATGGTGGTGAGGGGCTTTTTCTGAGCCCCCATGTCCCCACAGGGACAGGCTGGAGATGATGGAGTAAAGGGAGATGATGGCAAGGCCGGCCCGGTGGTGAGTACCAGCTCTGCCCCCAAAAATTCCCTTGGGAAAGAGGTTTGGTGGCACTTTGGGATGTATCTCACCCTGGACTGAGTCGCTGCTTCCTTGAGATTCCAACAGCTAAAGCTCCCCAAAGGAATTTTAATAGAGCTGTTAAAAGCTGTGCCAAGGTGCCAGGGCTGTTGCACAGGGCTGCTGCAATCTGCCTGAGCAGCTCCAGGGCTCTGGATTTCCCCTCCTTGGAGCAGATCCACAGGTATCCATGTGGCTCTGGGAGCTGCCCCGTGCCTGGAACACGTGAGGTGCCCCAGGATGGGGATTATGGTCATGACAGAGAGCCCAGATGTGTTATGGATGCCCTGAGCTCAGCTGCAGGATAAATCCCACTTGCATCCAGGTTTTCCCACTTTGCAGTGCTGCTTTGCCCAGGCAAAACGTGCCTGTACAGAATCCCAGAATCCTAGAATCGGGTTGGAAGGGACCTCAAAGCTCATTAGATTCTATCCCCTGCCATGGCCAGGGACACTTCCCACAGACCAGGTTGCTACAAGGCTTTAGCTTGGGTGATTTGCTGGGAGAGGTCAGGCTCTGGAATGAGCTCTGGGTGGACTCGCTGTGGAATAAACTGGAGGGGGATTTGCTGTGGAATAAACCCCAGGGGGATTTGCTGTGGAATAAACCCCAGGGGGATTTGCTGTGGAATAAACTTCAGGTGGACTTGCTGTGGAGTAAACTGCAGGGAGATTTGCTGTGGAGTAAACCCCAGGGGGATTTGCTGTGGAATAAACCCCAGGGGGATTTGCTGTGGAGTAAACTGCAGGGGGATTTGCTGTGGAATAAACCCCAGGTGAATTTGCTGTGGAATAAACCCCAGGGGGATTTGCTGTGGAGTAAACTGCAGGGGGATTTGCTGTGGAATAAACCCCAGGTGGACTTGCTGTGGTGTAAACTGCAGGGGGATTTGCTGTGGAATAAACCCCAGGTGAATTTGCTGTGGAATAAACCCCAGGGGGATTTGCTGTGGAATAAACCCCAGGGGGATTTGCTGTGGAATAAACTCCAGGTGAATTTGTTGTGGAATAAACCCCAGGTGGACTTGCTGTGGTGTAAACTGCAGGGGGATTTGCTGTGGAGTAAACCCCAGGGGGATTTGCTGTGGAATAAACTCCAGGGGGATTTGCTGTGGAATGAACCCCAGGGGGATTTGCTCTGGAGTAAACTGCAGGGGGATTTGCTGTGGAATAAACCGCAGGGGGATTTGCTGTGGAGTAAACCCCAGGTGGATTTGCAAAGCTCAGTGCAGATGAAGTCCCTCAGGGGTGGCTGCTCGGGCCCTGCTGAGGATGGGGCTGAGCAGTGTCCCCGTCTCTGTGCCTGCAGGGCTCGCAGGGGGCTCAGGGACTGGCGGGTGCCCCCGGGCTCCGGGGCTACAGCGGGCACGAGGGAGCCAGAGGAGTGGTGGGCACCAAGGGCCAGCCAGGCCGGCAGGTAACTCCTGTGCTCCAGGGGGACAGCAGGGACATCCCTGGGGACAACAGCCCCAGCTGTGCCCTCCTGCCTTCCCCTGGTGCCAGCCTCATGTTTTGTCCCCAAATGAACTCAGGGGACTCTCGGGCCACCAGGTGAAGCTGGAGCCATGGGGCTGAGTGGCACTGAGGTGAGCAGGCTCCTCTCTGCCCCATTCCCTTCTCCAGCTTTCCCAGCTTCCCAAATCTGTGTCCCTCACAGAATAACCCAAATATCTGAATAACCCAAAGTTCTGGATTTGCCTTGAGCTCTGGTTTCCTTCTTAGGGCCTGGTGGGTGCAAAAGGGGAGCCAGGCGAGCCGGGAAAACCAGGACAAATGGTGAGGAGTGGGATGGAGCTGTGGGGGCTCTTCCTGAAAGAGGCTGTGGGATGCTGGCATCTCCTGGATGTGTAAAAGTCCAATGCAGGCACCATCTCCTGTTCCTGTTGCACCCTCCCACAGCCCCTTCCAGAGAGAGGGAAAATCCCAAAGGGAAGATTCCAGCTTACAGCATCCCCCTGTGCACACTGGGAGGGAAGGCAGGAGGGGCATCCCTGGCACAGCGCCCTCACAGCGGGGTTTCCATCTCCTTTGGGATTTTAGGGGTCTCCTGGACAAGCTGGTCCTAAAGGACGGAAAGGCTGCAAAGGAGATAAGGTACCCCCAAAATGCACCCCTGGGGATGGCACCTGAGGGGGCTGCCTAGTGGGTGTGGGGTGGGCAAGCCTGAGCTGGTCAATCCCTTTGGGAACCATGGAGAGAATTGCCCAGGAGGACCTGTTTCTCCCCACCTGGTGAACACAGGATGCTCTTGGGCTGGTTTTTGGGTGAGGGGCTGGCAGATCCTGCCTCCAGCCTGGCTCAGGTGGTACCTGGGAGGCCTCCCAAGCTCTTGGTGCCCATCTCCAAAATCCCTCCATGCCTGCTGGGCTCTGTCCCCATCTCCTCCTCCCCAGTCCTGGGATGTGGCTGAGCTGTTGGAGACTCACATCCTGCCTCTCTTCTTCCCCCAGGGTGACACGGGGCAGGAAGGGGACAGAGGGGTCCCAGGAGAAGCTGGCAGACGGGTAAATGGCACTGCTGTCCCCACGAGGGTGGCAGGGAGCAGGGAGCTGCTCCTTGGAGCCCGTGCAGGCTCTGCAGGGTGGTCCCAATTTTCTGGGTGCTCGGAATCCCTGGAGAGGGGATCCTGGAGGGATGAGGGGTGTTTGGATCGGTTTGGAACTACCTGTGAGTCTTTCATCTGTGGTCCCCAGGGCAAGCGAGGCAAGACGGGCCAGCAGCCCCCGCGGGGTCCCTGGGGACACAAGGTAGGTGGCTTTGTCAGCCTGCCTTGCCCCCCTGGCAGTTTGGGGGTGTTCCCACCTGCCTGAGCCCCGGGTTAGAAAAGAATAAATCATGATAACAGAGGGCTCAGTCCCCCCAGAGCCTCCCAGCCCAACAGGGGCATCTCCCACACCCACAGCCCCCGTGGGCTGCTCTCCCTGCCCTGGAGCATCACCCTGGGCTTCTCCCTTTGCATTTCAGGGCTACCCAGGTGACAAAGGACTTCCAGGGCCCCAGGGACCCCAGGGACCCTATGTGAGTATCAGTGTGGGGTTTTGGGGTGCTGGCTGCTCCCTGTTTGACCCCACGGTGTGACCCAGCTCTGCAGGGCCCCGAAGCAGGGATCTGTTTAAAATGAGATGAAGGAAGTTTTTAAATGTTTCATCCATCTCCTCCTGTCTTCTCCTCCCAAATTAACATCCCAGGAGGGTGAGTGCAGTCAGACAAATCACATCATCCCCAAAATGTGGTTCTGGAAGCCAAATCCTTCTTTTAGGTGTGTGTCTGATGCCAGGCAGTGCTGAGCACTGGTGGGACTGTACCCACATTCCCAGAGAGCTGTCACGGCTGGAGGGACAAACTGCAGCCAGCAAAAAGCACCCAAATACTCATTTTAATTACTAGAAATTGCTTTTTCTCTGCTTCAAATAAAAAAAAAAGCCCAACTTTGGCAACTTCACAAAAACCAAGCTGGATATTCTCAGCCATCCAAGGCACCTCCAGTGCATTTTTAATGGGCTTTGCTGAGGGATCCTCCTGAAAGCAAAAATCAAAGAAACAATGAGAAAATGCCTCAAAGCTTCTAAAACCGCCTGAAATGCTCAGAATCCTCAGGTGTGGGGAGGGCCCTCCTGCTGACAGGAGCAGCTCAGCTGCAGGGTGAGGCAGTTCCACGTTTCTCTCTTAGGGCATCCCGGGGCTGAAGGGCATCAAAGGAGAGCCTGGACCGAAAGGACACAAGGTAGGGGACATGTGCCAGGCACAGCAGGGACGCTGGGTGGCATTTAATTTGCTGAATGCCATCCCTTATTCCCCTCTTTTTGAACCCTGATGGCTGCAGCATCTTTCTCTGGGGGTTGGCCACCATGTCCCCGAGTGCTGGGAGACAGAACCTTTAGATTTTCTCCCAGATTCAGTCCTTTTGCAGCTTTTCCTCCCTCTTGGATTTGCAAGCAGCAGTGTGCAGCCTTTTAATCCCTGCTCTCAGCATTGATGCTGATACACCACGAGCTGAACCTCCCTTGTGCCATTCCTGATGGATCCTTGGCTGGAAAAACTGAGCACATCCCATCCCATCCCATCCCATCTCTGGCAATGGGGAGCTGCTCAGAGCCTTCAGGAAAACGAAACCTTGGGAATTATTAAAACTTTAAATTTATTGTCAGCTCAGTGAGCAGCTCCTGGGAGAGCAGGCAGAGGGGAGGCTGTGCTGGGATTTTTCCCCTTCTGGTTTCAGCACACCAAGAGTCTTCTTTATTCTAAGTGCTTCCTGGCAACTTCCAAGGTTTTCCTGTGAGATTTTTTAGTCTGGGATGATCCTTTCAGTTTGGAGCTGATCACCCCTCCTGCTGCCTCTGTCCCCAGCAATGTGGGTGCAGTGAATTCTCTGGAACCAAAAGGATGGGTGTTGGGGGGTTTTTGCTCCAGCAGTTTTGCAGCCAGCCATAACTGGGAATTTCCCCACCCACTCTGCTGTCCTGGGGGTTCTGTCCTTCCCTGTGCCCCAAAGCTCTCCCTGACTCTCTCCTAGGGCGAAAAGGGCAGCAAGGGTGACCTGGGCCAGCAAGGGGACGATGGCTTCAAGGTGTGTGACAAGTTTTGCTCCTTCCTTCCCCCCTGGCCCCTTGTCACCCTGTGTGACATCCTCCCACATTTCCAGGGCAAGCCAGGACCCCACGGTGTCCCTGGGAGGCCAGGACCCAAGGGAAAGCAGGTAAGGGCAGGGTGGGGAGGGATGGCAGGGACTGAAATGAGTATTTGGGGTGAATTTCTTGTTTTTCTATATAAAATCCACCTGGGGAAGGGGCTGGGCTGTAGAAGAGGCAGGACTGGGGGATGGTCCTGAGCTCCTCTGTTGTCCTTGCAGGGTGACACTGGCCCCCCTGGCCCACAGGGACACCCTGGAATTCCCGGGACACCGGTGAGTCCTTCCCCCTCCCGCAGGTTTGGGGTTCACTCCTCACCCCACAGGGATGCAGCTTTGATCCCACCTGCCTCCCTCTTACCCTGGTCTGGTCCTCTCCTTCCAGGGCTCGTCTGGACCCAAAGTAAGTGGTGGGGAGCAGCTGGAGTGGGATCAGCCCTGCCATGGGATCAGCCCTGCCATGGGATCCCTTCCCTCCTTCCCACTCCAGGGGGGTGCAGGGGGCCCGTGGGGGTGCAGCTCAGCACAGCAGCATCTCCCACCTTGCTTTCCTTCCCTTCTCCACCTCCTCCTTTGGCAGGGGCTGAGAGGCTTCCCGGGCCTGCCAGGCCCCCGGGGCACACCGGGCTTGCCGGTAAGCAGAGCCACAAACACCCCTCAGCCCAAAATTTGGGTCACTCGCTCCCCTAAACGTGGCAGTGAGGCTCTGCCGTGCCATGCTGTCATTCCATGGGGATGTCCAGCTGCTGGCACTGCTGGAGGAGCTGCTGAGGTGCTCGTGGGCAGCAGGCAGTGCCACAGCGCTGTCATTGTCCCCCAGGGTCTGGCTGGCCCCCCTGGTCCCAGCGGGCCTGCACTGATGCTGTCCCAGGAGGAGCTGCAGGTGAGTGACCCTTGCCCAGGAGGGAAGGGGCTGCCAGCAACGCTGTCCCATGTCCTGCTGCTTCTGAGGTCCCCTGTGCACCAGGACCAAGAAGATCCGGCTACTCCCTCTCCCCCCACTAGTCCTTGCCCCCTGCACGTGCCATCCCCTTCCTCAACACCTGATGATGTTCCTGGTGGGGGAATCTGTGGTCAGCTTGGTGATATCCCCTCCTTTTTCTTTCAGCACCTTATTTATTCCTCCAACCACCTGAATTACACCGTGGTCTGGGCTCTGCTGGACTCCCTGAGCCGGGAGCTCCAAGCCCTTGTGGAGCATCCCAATGGCACCAAAACCAACCCGGCCACCACCTGCAAGGAGCTGCTGCTGGCTCACCCCGGCCTGCCCGATGGTACCAGGGGCATGGGGGCCCCCTGGGCCTGGCCTGGTCTCCAGAGCTTGTGAAGGGACAGGCAGCTCTTTGAAATAAAGAGGGAATGAGGATTTTGGGAAATGAGGTCAGATGGGCTTCGTGGGCATCCCTGAAGAAACGGGCTGGCAGCCAGGCCCTCAGCTGGGGTGGGATGGCACTGTGTGGCACCCTCCCTGTGCCAAACCTGGGTGCCAGGGCTCTCCTCTCCTCCCTCCAGGGCAATACTACATCGACCCCAACCAGGGCAGCCCTCAGGATGCGCTGAGGGCCTTCTGCAACTTCACAGCTGGGGGGGAGACCTGCATCGCCCCCGTCCACAACCAGGTACGGGGTGGCTTTCATGGGGCAGCTTCAGCCCCGAGGGACCCCTCAGGGTGGGTGGGGAAAAGGACTGGTGGGGTGGAGAGGGACAGGGTGCCCAGTCCCTTGCTGTGGTGCCCAGTCCCTTGCTGTGGTGCCCCCTGCCCTGGCAGGGAGCTGTCGGAGCACTCTGCAGTGAGGCTTCTGGTCACAGTGTGTGCCAGGCTGCAGGGACACACAGGGGCTCTGTGCTGGCTCCTTGTCCTGTCAGTGCCACTATCCCCCACTGGGACAGCGTGACAATTGTCCCCGCTCCCCTCAGGTCCCCATCAAGGCTTGGCTGAGCACCTACAGCTCTGAGAACACCTTTGAGTGGTTCAGCACCCTGCCCGGGGGATTCCTGGTGAGTGCCCGGCTGGAACAGCAAGGGGACACAGAGCTGAGCTCGGGGGTTGTAGTTTTCCCCCCCATCTACGCAGCACCCCAAAGAATCCGACTAGCTCAGAGATACGGGGCTGTGAGGGGAGGAATACCAGGAGAGGGATAAATATTCAAAAGAGGCTCTTACCCCAGGAGATTGGTACAGCTCTTTATTCTGTGCTGTCCATGGGAGAGCGGGGCAAAAAAGAGGAAGAACAGGAATTCTCAGGGGTCTATATAGGTTTTGGACAGGGTGGGCTCTCCTGGCTCTCCGCCAACCCCGTTGGGGCAGGAAGGAGGATCCAGGGGTTATCCTGATCAGAGTCACAGGGTCCCGGGGGAAGGGGGGCAAAAGGGTGCCATGAGCTCACCGTAACAGGGGGTCTCCAAGTGCCACCCCGCAATGCTGGGACAGCACTTGGGTCCCCTGCCTGTGCACAGAGGGATGTGACTCCTTCTGTGAGGAACAGCGGCTGAACCCTGCCAGGGTTTAGCCTTGGGGGGAGCACAGCCCCCATCCCGGATTTCCCTCCCGCTGTCCTGCAGCTGGAATACGCGGGGGCCAGCCCGGTGCAGCTGCGCTTCCTGCGCCTGCACAGCCACCGCGCCAGCCAGAAGGTCTCGTACTCGTGCAGAGCGGCCCCGGAGCGCGGCCGGCCCCAGCCCCACAAGGAAATCCGCTTCCTGGCCGACTCCCGGGAGCACAGCTATGCGGCCAGCCTGCAGGGCTGCCTGGTGAGCCTGGCCGTGCCCGGCCTTTGTGCCTGGAAACGGCTCCCGACATTTGGAGAGCCCTTAGGAGAGTGTTTGACCCCTCGCACTTGGGATGGACCCAGTGGATGAGGCTGCACACGGTGGGGTGGGATGGGGATGGAGAACATCTCCTCCTCCAGCCCAAGGAGCTTCCTGGTCTTGGGACATGGCAAGGGATGGGGTGGGGGACATGGGGGTGGTCACCACCTTGGAAAAGGCAGGAAAGACTGGGGATGGAGACTGGCTGCAACAAGGAGCAGCCAAGGGAGCTCCAGCTGAGGGGTTTGGTGCCACTCAGCTGTCCCTGGTGGTCATTTCAGCTGGACAACGAGTCCTCCATCAGCGACACCATCTTCCAGTTCAGCACGGAGCAGCTGTGGCTGCTGCCCCTGCGGGACCTGGCTGTCTTCCACAACGGCGACGCCTCGCACCAGTTTGGTTTCACAGTCGGACCAGTTTGCTTCAGCTGAAAGTGGTGCCACCCAAACCGAGCCAGCTGGTTCTGTCCCCACCCAAGAGCCATCCCAATGGGGACAAGTGGATGCTGGGGGTGGCACAGGGCTCCCACCTGCTCCACAGAGCTGCCAGTTCTGAGCTCTGTGTTTGGAGCTGTGCTATGCCCCGGACTCCACTTCCTTCTGGACTAGAGGAATATTGTTTACAAAAGTCATTTCTCTATAAATTATATATATATATTATATATGTATATATTATATATGAGAAGGTGCTGATTTAATGAGTGCTTCGGGGAGGTTTATGTAATTATAATCACTGGGAACTGTCTGTAAAGGCAAAAAAAAACAAGGAACAAAACTAGTGCCAGCTTGGGAAAAGGGGAAGAAAAGGGCTTTTCTTTGCCAGGGTCAAGTGCACAAATGGTTGGAGCACTGATTGACCAGGACTGGGCTGGGAAGTGGCCCTGGAAGCCTGGGAGAGCCCAGCACCAAGTGCTGCAAAGGGGTGTAAATGTTAATCTCCCCCAAATTCTGCCTCTGTTTTGAGTCTCCACCTCACTGTGAGGAAGTTGTGCAGTGTAGAGCCAGGCACTGCAGCACTGGGTGCCTTTGTGGGCATCTGCACCTGCTGGCACTTGGGGAAACTGAGGCAGGGCCAGCTCATCACGCTAATGGGGATGGTTGGAATGTCCCAGCATGGAACCAACATGTGTGCTTCTAGTCACAGCTGGAAGGAAAGTTCTCCTTTTTCCTGCCTGTCTATAGAGAAAATAAAATCACAGAATCCTAAATGGTTTTGGTTGGAATAGAACATTAATCCCACCCAGTGCCACCCGTGCCATGGCAGGGACAGCTCCCACTGTCCCAGGCTGCTCCAAGCCCTGTCCAGCCTGGCCTTGGGCACTGCCAGGGATCCAGGGTGGGCACCCTGTGCCAGGGAACAATTCCCAATTCCCAATCTCCCATCCATCCCTGCCCTCTGGCAGTGGGAGCCATTCCCTGTGTCCTGTCCCTCCATCCCTGTCCCCAGTCCCTCTCCAGCTCTCCTGGAGCCCCTTCAGGCCCTGGAAGGGCTCTGAGCTCTCCCTGGAGCTTCTCCTCTCCAAGCTGAACACTCCCAAAACTCTTTCCGCATTTTTGGGGTGCAAACCCCGGCTGCCACCAGCAGAAAACTGTAGAAAGAAGGGAAAGCGAAAGCGGGGCCGGCTGTGCCCGCCCAGGCCCGCGGAGCCCGGGCGGGGCCGCGGGAGGAGGGACCGGGTGAGGGCCCGCCCGCACTACGGGAACCGGCAGCGACAGGGCCGCGACAGGGCCGGGACATCGGGGGTGGCATCGGCCTCACAGCACCGCCACATCGGGGGTGACATCGGCCTCACAGCACCGCCACATCGGCCTGACAGCACCGCCACACCGGCGGGACAGCAGCGCCGTGGTTCCGGCCGGGCCCCGCGCCCGCTGCCGCCGCCACCATGCAGGTGAGCCCCCGGACGGGACGGGCACGGCACCGGGAGACCTCCCTGCAACCACGGAAATGCCCCCTGGAAACCTGTGATTCCACCCTGGAGCTATGGGAATCCCTCCTGGAAACCTGTGATTCCACCCTGGAGCCCCAGAAATTCCCCCCCTGGAACCCCGTCATTGCACCCTGGAACCCTGTGAATCCCCATGGAACCCCGTGAATCCACCCTGGAACCCCATGATTCCACCCTGGAACAACGGGAATCCACCCTGGATCCCCGTGATTCCACCCTGGAACCCCCCCGTGATCCCACCCTGTGATTCCACCCTGGAACCCCAGAAATCCCCTCTGGAACCCCGTGATTCCACCCTGGAACCCCATAATTTCACCCTGGAACCCTGTAATTCCACCCTGGAACCCCAGAAATCCCCCCTGGAACCCCGTGATTCCACCCTGGAACCCCATAATTTCACCCTGGGACCCAGAAATCCCCCCTGGAACCCCATGATTCCACCCTGGAACCCCGTGATTCCACCCTGGAACCCTGTCAATCCACCCTGGAATCCTGTAATTCCACCCTGGAACCCTGTGAATCCACCCTGGAACCCCGTGATTCCACCCTGGAACCCCATAATTTCACCCTGGAACCCCGTGATTCCACCCTGGAACCCCATAATTTCACCCTGGAACCCAGAAATCCCCCCTGGAACCCCATGATTCCACCCTGGAACCCCGTGATTCCACCCTGGAACCCTGTAATTCCACCCTGGCACCCTGTAATTCCACCCTGGAACCCTGTCAATCCACCCTGGAACCCCGTGATTCCACCCTGGAACCCTGTGATTCCACCCCAGAACCCCTTAAATCTCCCTGGAACCGCATGAATCCTCCCATAACTCCTTAAATCTTCCTGGAAGTTTCCAGGCTCAGGCTGGACAGAGCTTGGAGCAGCCTGGGATGGTGGAAGGTGTCCCTGTCCATGGCAGGAGCTGGGACAAGATGAGCTTTAGGATCTCTTCCAACCCAAACCATTCCATGGTTCTATTTGATGTTTAGGGCTCCCAGCCCCTTTGGTTTGCCCCCTGAGGCAGCAAGGCCTGGAAGGTGACACCAGTCCCGAGGAGGACCCCAGTTTGGGGACACCCCCGTAGCCAGGGTGTCCCAGTGTGGGGCTGCAGCTGGGACTGTGCAGCTTTATCCCAAAGTGTGGGATCAGACATCCCAGTCAGACTGGAGCAGCAGGCTGGGATGCAGCCTGGCACTGCTCCGTGCAGGCACCACTGGTTTTGCTAGAACAACCCCAAAACTGCAGCAGATCCAGCCCTAAGCACACTCTGATTTCCCAACAGCTTTTTCTCCCAGTGTGAATTCCTGCGGGGGAGGAGCTGGGTGCAGCCTCACCTGGGAGCCTCAATCCCTGCTGTGTGGGCAGGTGGGGGAGGACAGGATCCCCTCCCTCTCAACAACATCCCTCAGCCTGGGACATCTCCCTGCCAGCAGTGGCTCTTCCCTCTTGGGAGAAATACAGGGGTTTTTAGGATTTTGCCCTCTTGACCTTCACCCACCAAGAAATCTCTCTGTGGCATCACTGTTGGCCCAAGGAGCATTATTTTGGTGTCACACCCATGCTGGGCACCCAAAAACATGTGGTTCCACCCCAGGCTGGGGCAGCAAAGGGATCTTCTGGATCTCTTGAACAGGCTGCCAGGGAAGGGGTGGAATCACCATCCCTGCAATTGTTCAAAGAACACAGAGAGGTGGCACCTGGGGACGGGGTTTAGTGGAGGCCTTGGCAGTGCTGGGTTAATGTTTGGATTTCATGATCTTAGATGGCTTTTCCAAAGTTAATGACTCTGATTCTGCCCATCACTTCTGTCCCCCATCCCTGAAACTGTCACCTGCTCTTTCCACCACCTGTGGGTGAAGCCTGTGAAGGAGAAATAGCTCAATTTAAAGGCTAATTATCATTAATCTGTGGTCAAAGCAGGCTTAAAAGAGTGAGCCAATTACATGTGCTAATGTGCTGTGGGTAAGGAGGGCTGAGGGCTGTAATTGGAGCCAGGCTGTGGCCTGAACACCCACGGGGTATTGGATGGTATTTCTGGCTGAGGCTGGTCCTGCTCCTGTCAGTCAGCTCTGCTGGTGTTGGAAAAGGCAGGAAAGAGCAGCCAGACACGGATCCAAACATGGATCTGTGCAGGACGGGAGCAGCTGTGACTCCACAGACACCTCCTAGGGAGATTCATCAAAGGGAGCATGAAAAACCCAGCAAAATTCCACTTTTTGAGCAAGATGTGGCAGCTGGGTATGAGCTCTGCAGCTGATGTTACCCAAGAGCGATTCCTGCTCCTCCTGTTTCAGCAGGGTGAAGGAGGAGGGGTGGTGCCTTTGCAGGTCCTGGCAGTGTTGGGATTGATGCTCCTCTGCCAGGGAGGCACCCCTGGACCTGGTCCCCATCGTTGGGTGGTCACACCTGTGGCTCTGGGTGCCTTGGTGATTGAGTTTTTGGGTGTCCTGGCAGTGCAGGAGGTTTCTCTGTCCTAGGAGGCAGAGGGGAGCAGAGGCTCTGCCCACCAGCTTCCCCTCAGCCTCCACCTGTCCCCAGGGACCTCCCCTCCTCAAATCCCTATGGATGAAGTCCTGGATTCATCTCTCTTTGTCACAGGGGTAAAATGGCTTTTTGTCAGGGCCCAGACACAGGAGCTGCTGCTGGGGGGGGAAATTGTCCTGCTGGAAGTCACGGGGAGAGTTCAGCCCCGTCAGCGTGACTGTGATTGTCTGTGCCAGTTCCTCTTCCTATTTCACAACTGGGGAAAAACTTGCACCATCTGGTGAATCCCCAGATGAGCATCCCAGGGTGGGGTGCAGGGAGCTGCTGGCAGTGTGGGCACCCACCACCCCGAGGGGCTCCTGCACTGCCCCTTCCCCGGCCTCTTTTCCAGATGACCTTCTACTTCTCGGACACGGTGGTGCTGCTCTTTGACTTCTGGAATGTCCACAGCCCCACAGGTAGGCTGCCAGCACTGGGACATCCATCCATCCATCATCCCTCATCCATCCATCCCTCATCCATCCATCCATCCATCCATCCATCCATCCATCCATCCATCCATCCATCCATCCATCCATCCATCATCCATCCATCCATCATCCATCATCTATCCATCCATCCATCCATCCATCATCCATCCATCATCCATCCATCCATCCACCATCCATCATCCATCCATCATCCATCCATCCATCCATCCATCCATCCATCCATCCATCCATCCATCCGTCCATCCATCCATCCATCCATCCATCATCCATCCCTCATCCATCCATCCATCCATCCATCCATCCATCCTCCATCCATCCATCCATCATCCATCCATCTATCATCCATCCATCCATCCATCCATCATCCATCCATCCATCCATCCATCCATCCATCCATCATCCATCCATCATCCATCATCCAGGAGAAGTTCAGGGTGGACATTAGGAAAACTTTCCTGGTTGGAAGGGGCTGCCCAGGGCGCTGGTGGAGTCACTGTCCTTGGAGGTGTTTAAGGACTGGAGGGGGCACTCAGTGCCATGGTCTGGGTGACATGGTGAGGTCACAGGTTGGGCTTCATGATCTCAAACGGCTTTTCCCACCTAATTCTGTGAATTCAAAAGCTAAATACACCATTTCCTGACATTTAACAGCCCTGCTGCCCAACCCCAGTGCCGGGAGCCCTCCGTGGGTATTCCCAAACACCCCATGGTGTCCCCGTCATCCCCTCCGGTGCCTGGGCAGTGTCGGGTGTCTCTCCTGCAGGGATGGCGCTCTCGGTGCTGCTGATCCTGCTGCTGGCCGTGCTCTACGAGGCCGTCAAGATGGGCAAGGCCGTGCTGCTGCGGCGGGCGCTGCTGGCACTGCCCCGCAGCCTCAGCCAGGAGGCCCTGACCGAGCCCCAGGAGGGGGACAGCGACCCCGCGCAGGGCAGGTACCACGGGACCCCCCTGCACCCTCCTGTGGGGTCTGTGGGCCCATGGCCAGCACACAGGGCAGCAGGGCAGGTACCACAGGACCCCCCTGCACCCTCCTGCGGGGTCTGTGGCCCCATGGCCAGCACAAGGGGAGCAGGGCAGGTACCACAGGACCCCCCTGCACCCTCCTGCCAGCTCAGGGATGGCTCTGTCCCTGTAGCCAGCACATAAGGGAGCAGGGCTGCAAGGAGGAGCTGTAGGCTGCCAGGGAAGGGGGGTGTGTACAGCCTGGGGAGGTGGCTCCAGGGACAGCCCAGCCCCTCCAGATGCTCTGGGAGATGTCCAGGGTGGTGGCTAGAGGCTCTTGTTCCCCACCAGGAGCTGTTGTGGGTTTGGGAATGGGCACAAGGACCAACTCAGTCCCCACAAGCCTGGCCCTGGCAGTTCCTTCCTTTGGAGCCAAGCCCTGGATTTTTCCCCTTGAATTTAATCCCAGATCATTCCTGAGGTTGCTCTTACTGCCAGCCTTATTGATTTTGGAGCAAGATTTCCCCCTGAGCTGCCGTCTGTAGCCCCCACCCCCTCTCTGCTGCCCAAACCCCTCTCTGGCCCCTCCGGGCTCTGGGTGGGAGGCGATTCCAGCTGCCCCAGCCCCTGGGTGATGGCATTTCCCATCTCTCCCCCAGGTGGTTCTGGTTCCACGTGGGCCAGACGCTGTTCCACGTGGTGCAGGTGGTGCTGGGCTATGTGGTGATGCTGGCTGTCATGTCCTACAACGCCTGGATCTTCCTGGGGGCCATCGCGGGCTCCACCCTGGGCTACTTCATGGTGTACCCGCTGCTGGGCCGGGGCTAGAGCCCCCCGGGGTGGTGGCACACGGGTCCCACCTCCTGCTCTTTGTCTGGAAAAGCTGCTGTCACTTCTGCTGGCTCTGCTGTGTCCCCGAGCTCTGTGGGACACAGAAGCCCAAGGACTTGCTGGGGGCCCTCGGGGTGGCCCCGCTCTGGGGACGGGGAGCCCATGGCAGCACTGGCCTCGGCTGGTGGCTGTCCCCAGCTCTCAGGGACCTTTGTCTGGGTGGTGACAGTGGGGGGGTGCTGGCGTTTCCTCCCCCTCCCTGCTTTTGGAGGAGGTTCATCCTGGCTGGAACGGGATGATCCGGTGACTTGCTGGGGGAGGGGACAATCTGGGGACAAGGACCCCTGCCCTCCTGCCCAGAGCTGCCCTGCACCAAGCCCCTCTTCACAAAGTGCCTTTGGGGACACTGGGGGGTCCTGCCACCCCCACCCCGCTCCTGTGCAGCGCTTCAGGGATGGGGCTGGAGCAGCCCCTGAGCCGCTGCTGTGGCTGTGCCAGGGGGGAAATGCTGCTCCAGGTGCCTCTTGCTGCTTCCTCAGGACACCCCTTTTAATAAAACCATCTCAGCTCCGCTCCTGGTTCGTGTCACTGCCGGGTGGGCTCAGGATGTGACACCCCTGGGTCACAGTGGGACTGGGGATCCCCAGCCCTGCCCAGGGAGGCGGATCAGGAATAAGGAGAGTCTCCTCTGGCTTTAAATAAAGCTTTTCCATTTTATTAATTATTATAAGCATATCTTTAAACATTTGTATAACTTTCTTAATAAAATAATCCTGGAAGAGACAGGTTTGAAGTTCACAGAGAAAGGCACTTTGAGGGGGGCCTCCCAAGGCACTTTGGGGGCCCCCCGAGTGGGTTAGGCTGGGCACCCCCCTTCTGAGGCAGGAACGGTGGCACAGGTGGGTGTTGGTGCTCCAGGTGGCACACCCAGAGTCCTGCAGACCCCCAGCACCTCCAGGGCTTTTGGCATCACTGTGGGGGCTGCAGCACAGCAGTCCTGGCCCCACCATACACGGGGGGTCAGCAAACCCCTGCTCTTTGCTCAGCCACCACAGCAGATGCCAAAATCTGCAAAGCTGGAGAAACCATCCATGGAAGGTGCTGAGATCTGGAGGGCAAGGGCTGGGATCTCTCCACTGCACAGCGAGCTGAGCCTGCCATTATCCCAGTCCTGCCAGGCTCAGCTGGGACATGGCATGAGTGCCACCTTCCCCCAGAGACTGAACTCTGAACTTAAATTAGCTCCTAGGGATGAGGATGGCTGGGGGTGGGCTCTGGGTGCTGTGAGCCCAGCCTGGGTACCTGAAGCTCAGCCTGGATGCTGTGAGCTCAGCCTGGATGCTGTGAGCCCAGCCTGGATGCTGTGAGCTCAGCCTGGATGCTGTGAGCCCAGTCTGGATGCTGTGAGCCCAGTCTGGATGCTGTGAGCCCAGTCTGGATGCTGTGAGCTCATTCTGGATGCTGTGAGCTCATTCTGGGTGCTGTGAGCCTGACCTGGGTGCTGTGAGCCCAGTATGGATGCTGTGAGCCCAGTATGGATGCTGTGAGCCTGACCTGGGTGCTGTAAGCCCAGTCTGGATGCTGTGAGCCTGACCTGGCTGCTGTGAGCTCAGCCTGGGTGCTGTGAGCCTGACCTGGGTGCTGTGAGCCTGACCTGGGTGCTGTGAGCCCACTCTGGGCACCAGCAGCCCACGCCTGTCCCAGCGCTCTCCCCCTCAGCAGTGGCTCAAATCCCCCAGCGTTGCTGTCCCTGTTGTGTCCCTGTTTACCATCATCCCCTGCAGCTCCTGGAGCTGGCCGGGGTGGGTGGCAGTGGGCAGGCTCCCAGGAACCCCCCGGGTGGGTGGCACTGGGCAGGCTCCAGGAACCCCCCGGGTGGGTGGCAGTGGGCAGGCTCCCAGGAAATGCCCCAGACTGGGGCAGGGATCACCCCGGGGACAGCCAGGAGTGTCCCGCACACCCACCCTCAGCAGGGCTAGTGCCAGCCCCCCCAGCACCCCGGGCACTGGTGTGGGGGGCAGATAAAGCTCTTCAGTAAAGCATCTCCTCAGCAGGAAAGAAAATAAGGCAGAAGAAGGACAGAGCAGAGCGCAGGGGGTGCCCTGTGTGGGGGCTGTGGCTCCCCACGGCAGCGGGACCCCCGTTAGGCAGTAAGGTCTCGGTGTCCCCGTCCCCTCCCTCTCCCGCAGTGCTGCTCTCCATCCCAGGGCTCCTCTCCCCCTCCCCCAGCCCCAGCATCACCGGGGCCAGTCCTTGGCGGGGGGCTGGGGCTAGAACTCAGTCTGCACCCCCTCACCGCTCTCCGTGGTGCCCCGGGGCTGCGGGGGGCCGCGCTCCCCGTGCTGGCCTGTCTCCTTGTCACCGCGCTGGTGACACGCTGCCGACGGGCTCTGCGCTCCGGGGGGCACCCTGGCCTCTGCTGGGACATCGGCTCGGGGGCTGGCTGGTGCTGCTGTGACATGGGGCACCCTGGCCTCTGCTGGGACAGCGGCTCGGGGGCTGGCTGGTGCTGCTGTGGCGTGTGGCACGCTGGACACTGATGGGGGGTCAGCTCCGGGCACGGGGGACGCTGGCACGGATGATCTCGGTGTGACGTGTGGCACCTCAGCCCCTGCTGGGACATCAGCTCTGGGCACAGGAGATGCTGGCACGGATGATCTCGGTGTGACATGTGGCACCTCAGCCCCTAATAGGACATCAGCTCCAGACATGGGGGACGCTGGCACGGATGATCTCGGTGTGACATGTGGCACCTCAGCCCCTGATGGGGCATCAGCTCTGGGCACAGGAGATGCTGGGCCAGGACGTTGTCTCCCAGTCCCTGATGGGACCTCAGCTCCAGGGACAGGTGACGATGCTGGTGTGGCACGCTGTCCCCCTGATGACACCTCAGCTCCAGGCACAGGCGGTGCTGGTGCAGCCCGGCGTGTCCCAGCTCCTGGTGGGATCTCAGCTCCAGGTGCTGGTGACGATGCTGGTGTGACACGTTCTCTCCCAGTGCCTGGTGGTATCTCAGCTCCAGGGACAGGTGACAATGCTGGTGTGACACGTTCTCTCCCAGTGCCTGGTGGGATCTCAGCTCCAGGGACAGGGGATGATGCTGGTGTGACACGTTCTCTCCCAGTGCCTGGTGGATTCTCAGCTCCAGGGACAGGTGACAATGCTGGTGTGACACGTTCTCTCCCAGTACCTGGTGGATTCTCAGCTCCAGGTGCTGGTGACAATGCTGGTGTGACACGTTCTCTCCCAGTGCCTGGTGGATTCTCAGCTCCAGGTGCTGGTGACAATGCTGGTGTGACACGTTCTCTCCCAGTGCCTGGTGGATTCTCAGCTCCAGGTGCTGGTGATGCCATCGTGGCACAGTGCACCCCGTCTCCATCCCGGGCTGGACCTCGCTGTGTGACATCCCCTGGGGCAGCCCCTGCCAGCAGCACGCCCTCTTCGCTGGCACCGCTGCCCTCAGTGCCGTTGGTCAGCCGCTCCTCGGCCCCGGTGCCATCCCCGAGGCTCTCCTGTGCCAGCGCATCCCGGATCTCCTTCACCGCGTCCGGGGGGCTCGGGGGCACCCCGGGGTGTGCCTGCCCTGGCTCCTGGGGCTCGGGGGAGCCGGGCAGCGCCTCAGCCCCATAGGGCAGGGCCCCCTCATCGTCCTGGATGACCGACACCACCTGCTTGGCCCTGCGGCGCCGCTCGGCCGCCGGCTCGGCCTCGGGCTGCCCGCTGTACTCCTCGCTCCAGTCGATGGGCAGCCCCTCTCCCAGCAGGTGCAGGTTGGGATCGCTGTTGTGCATCACCATGCTGTCCCTGTACAGGTTGTGCTTCCGCTGCACGGCCGCCTCCTTCACAGCTGGGGACAGGCAGGGACAGGTCACGGCAGCGCCGGGCTGGGGCAGCTCGCCCAGCCCTCCCCGTGGGTGATGGGAGAGGTGCTGGAGCTGGCACGGGGGTCAGCATCCCACCCACTGCTCAGCCCTGCCAGGGGCAAGCCAGGTGGGAAGGCTGCTTCTGGGGCAGCCCCAGCACCCTGCATGGGGTCACCCCTCCTTAGAGTCCCCAGCACCCTGCATGGGGTCACCCCTTCTTACAGGTCCCCAGCACCTTATATGGGGTCACCCCTTCTTAGAGAGTCTCCAGCACCCTATATGGGGTCACCCCTTCTTAGAGAGTCCCCAGCACCCTATATGGGGTCACCCCTTCTTACAGAGTCCCCAGCACCCTATATGGGGTCACCCCTTCTTACAGAGTCTTCAGCACCTTATATGGGGTCACCCCTTCTTACTAAGTCCCCAGCACCCTATATGGGGTCACCCCTTCTTACAGATCCCCAGCACCCTGCATGGGGTCACCCCTTCTTATAGAGTCCCCAGCACCCTGCATAGGGTCACCCCTTCTTACAGAGTCCCCAGCACCCTATATGGGGTCACCCCTTCTTACAGGTCCCCAGCACCCTGCATAGGGTCACCCCTCCTTAGAGAGTCTCCAACACCCTATATGGGGTCACCCCTTCTTACTAAGTCCCCAACACCCTATATGGGGTCACCCCTTCTTACAGAGTCCCCAACACTGTGCACGGGGTCACCCCTTCTTACAGGTCCCCAGCACCCTATATAGGGTCACCCCTTCTTATAGAGTCCCCAGCACCTTATATGGGGTCACTCCACCTTGTACAGCCCCAAGCTGATCCCCTGAATGGGATCACCCCTCTTCAGAGACCCCCTAGCACCCTGCAGAGGGTCACCCCCTCCTCATACAGCCCCAGCACCCTACATGGGGTCACCCCCTGTATAAACAGCCCCCAGCATGGAGTCACCCCTCCTCGTCCAGCTCCTCGCTGGCTCTGCATGGGAACACCCCTCCTTATCCAGCCCCTGTCACAGGGTGCCCCCAAAGTCCTGCAGAGGTCACCCCCTCCTCAGACAGCCCCAGCACCCTACACGAGGTACCACTCCTCACACAGGACCCTACCTTGCATGATGTCTTTCATCACCGACTGCAGCACCACCTCCTCGTAGGTGTTCTCCACCAGGATGAAGCTGGCAAAGTCCTCGAAGATCAGCTCCTGAAACTTGGCTAATTCCTGCCAGGGGAGAGGCGGCTCAGCCCGGCAGGCTGGGGGGAATGGATGTTCCAGCCCCTCCATGGGTGTGGACAGTCCTTCCCTGCACCCCAAACCTTCCCTCTTACCCCCTTGCAGGTGGGTGCCAGCTTCTTCAGCAGGAAGGGGATGGTGATCTGCAGCAGGGCCTCCCTGAAGAACTTCTTCCTCACGGTGCTGCTGTCATAGTCGAATTTCTGCAGGGTGGGAGGGTGCCCCAGGTCACCAGGGCTGTGGGCTGGCTGCCCCTGCCCACGGGCACAAACCCCTGAGATTTGTCCCCCAACCCATTCCCACAGACCCCTCTGGCCTTACATCCCTCTCTCCAGCTGTTGCCCAGTGTTTCTGAGCCTGGGTAGGAACCAGCTCTTCCACTGCTGGCTGCAGGATGGTTTGGGGGCCAGTCTGAACCCTGGGGGGCTTTTACAGATGTGGTCAGGTGGGACCTGGCTGCTGCAGGTGATTTCCCACTTGCCTGCCCCCAGCAATATCCATTAAACCCCCAAAAGACGTTTGTTGAAATGGATTGCATCACTGCTGGCCTCTTCCCTGGCCAAGGAACAAGGCCACCAAAGGCCACCAAAGGCCAGCAAAGGCCACCAAAGGCCAGCACAGGCCTGACCCCCTGCCTCACCTTGAGCACCCTCTCGAGGATGCGCTGGATGGACTTGCAGAGGTCGTCCCTGCCCTGCAGCTTGCCCAGCTCCTGGTGCAGCAGAGTCTCGAAGGTGTACACGGCATCGTCCATTTGCTGCCACCAGAGACACATGGTCAGCGTGGGGGGCACCCAAAGGTGGGCAGGGGGTTCTTGGGGCACTGCCACACCGAAATGAGCCTTAGCACAGAGCCCCACACTGATTTAGGGTGGAAGGGACCCTAATTCATCCAGTGCCACCCCCTGCCGTGGGCAGTGACATCTTCCACTATCCCAGTTTGTTCCAAGCCCCATCCAGCCTGGCCCTGGGCACTGCCAGGGATCCAGGGGCAGCCACAGCTGCTCTGGGCACCTGTGCCAGGGAAGAATTCTTCCCCAGGATCCAACAGGCAAAGAGCCTTCACTGTGCACAAATCCCCGACCTCCCAGCATGGCACCCACAGCCCTCGCCCCGAGGATCAAGGTGTTGGGAGAGAAGGTGGCTCAGAGCTGGTGTTGCACCCTCATCCTCCCACACCCCACGCCAGCTCAGGCTGGGGCAGACCACAGGATTGGCTTACTGGCCTTGCTGGTGCCACTGGGCTCGGTGGCAAAGGGGCAGCAGGATGCCCAAGCCCACCATGGGCTCCAGACCAAAGGGGCTCCATCATCCACCTTCAAGACAGCACAGCCATCCCAGCCTGGAGCAGCCTGGGCTCCCCAAACCTCTGTTCCCAGCCCTGGGGGACAGGGGAGGACCCTGGTCCCCATCCCACCTGTCTCATGTGGATCTGGGCCCTCTGCTTGAAGACGGACGTGCTGGAGACATCGAACCGCTGCTGAAGACCCTCCAGTTTCAGCTGGTCCATCTTCTCATAGCACGACTGCATCTTCACGGGGTGGAAGGCCAGGTGGGACAGCTTCTCCATGTACTGGGGACAAAGCCAAGCTCAGCCTCTCAGGGCAGGGACATTCCATCCCACATGGGTGGAATCTTCTCAGCCTGGGGTCTCCCAGTGCTGTCCACACTGGGGATGGAAGCAGGACTGGCCCTGTCACCCCTAGGCTGGCAAGGAGCACCAGCAGGTCTCACCTCCACCAGCTTCTCCAGGCCGCCCTCGTTGACGACGTTCATGTTCATGTCGGTGACCTCCTTGAAGAACACCTCCCGCGCCTCGGCGAAGCCCTGGCTCGTGGGGGTCATCAGGGCCTCCAGGATGGAGGAGATGTAGGGCTGGACGTGGTTACGGACACAGACCTCTGCCTTGGGCAGGACGAAGGCTGGGAAAGAGCAGGGTAAGGATGGTGAGGCTCCTCTGTCCTTCCAGCCCTTCACATCACATCCTAAACCCACCCCAGGGAGGAGGAGCTGCCGCTGCTCCCAAACCCCATCAGGAGTCTCCCCCTTCCACCACAACACAAGGAACTCCTGCAGAGTGCCCCTGGTCTGTCCTGAACCCACTCCTGCCCCCCTGCCATGCCAGGGAAGTGACAGCCCACCTTGTCCCTGACCCCCTGGGACAATGCCAGTGAGGACATGCACCCCCCAAGGGTGCCAGGGGCTGTGCTGCACCCCGGGAACAGCCCCCCCAGGAGCTGTGGGCACACCCCACAGCATGTGGGGCACACCCATCCCAGGGCATCCCTGCAGGGCCACACCTCGGATCTTGCTGGCCAGGTGCTCCTTGGAGGTGATGATCTGGTCCATGTCCGTGCGGATGGTGCTCTCCAGCTGCGGCCGCTCCTGCTCACACCCGGCCACGGCTGCGTCGTACTGCGCCTTGGCCAGCTCATAGACCATCCTATAGACAGCATCCGACACCTGGGGGCACAGGGGGGTGGTCAGAGCCCCCCACGCCTCCAGCTGCACCCCCAACCATTACCTGCAGGACCTGCTGAGCCCTCCCCAGAGCTCTGACAGGACCCTTCCCCACAGCCTGCCGGGGGTGTCCACACCAGGGACCCCCCAGCTGGGTGAGATGGAGCTCCTGCAGTGCAGAAACTGCTTCCAAGTGGTGCTGGAGGGGCAGAGAGGTGAGCGCTGCCTCCATCAGGCAACCTGCCCCAGGTAGGGCTGGGGATGCAGCAGGTCTGGGAATGCAGCAGGTCTGAGGATGCTGCATGTCCAGGAACACTGCAGGTCTGGAAATGCTGCAGGTCTGGGGATGCAGCAGGTCTGGAGATGTGGCATGTCCAGGAATGCTGCAGGTCTGGGGATGCTGCAGGTCTGGGGATGCAGATCTGGGAATGCAGCAGGTCTGGGGATGCTACATGTCCAGGAACACTGCAGGTCTGGAAATGCTGCAGGTCTGGGGATGTGGCATGTCCAGGAATGCTGCAGGTCTGGAAGTGCTGCAGGTCTGAGAATGCTGCAGGTCTGGGAATGTTTCATGTCCAGGAATGCAGCAGGTCTGGGAATGCTGCAAGTCTGGGAATTGTGCAGGTCTGGGAATACTGGTGGTCCAGGGACAGTGGTGGTCCAAGCAGGAGAGCCCCAGCCCACCCTGAAATCTGTTCCCTGCCCTGTTCCCCCTCCCTGGGGTCCCAGAGCCAACCTCCTGAGCAGGATGGAGCCGCTGGCTGAGGCTTCAGCCTCCCTTTGCAGCCAAAGGCTGGATTTTGGGGCTGGCAGGATGCAGAGCCCTCCCCCTCCTCCCTCCCCGGGCTTCCCAGCCACCGCCGCTCCTGGAAAAGCAGTTTGTGTGTTTGCAGCCCGCTCAAGTGGCCCATTACGAGCATGGTGGTAATTATCGGGGTTTAAGGTTTTAACAGCAGTTCTGAAGAGCCCTCAGTGTTTCCGCAAGGGTTTGGGCTGGATTTAGCCAGCGCTGCTCTAAAAATGGCTCGCTAAATTTAGCCGGGACAAGCTTGGCTCCGGGGCTGGGCTTCCTCCTGTTTGCAGGGCTGGGCAGGGGCACAGATTGGAAAATCCACTCCGGAGAAAGGACAGATTTTGGGAAGGGGCCGGGAGAAGGGGCAGCGAAGGCGGTGGGCACGGAGCCCAGAGGGGAAGGGAGGCTGCCCAGGCAGGGGGCGGGCAGGCGGTGGGGACCCCCCCGGGCAGCCCCAGCCCCGTTATGAACAAAACAGCCTGGCTGGGACACTTGGCTTGGGCTAAGTACTGACATTGAAATGTCAATTAGCTAATTGCTCCTGGGAATCACCTACCCCCCCCACCCTCACTACCATTCTAGGACTGGGATGCAAAATAATCCAGTGGAATCATGGGAGGGGGTTTTGGGGATGAAAACACCCCTAAATGGAAAAGATGGGCACAGTGGAGAGGGCTGGATGGGTGTGCTGGTTGGGGAAAAGGGAACCCCATCCCTAGTCTGTGTTTGACCTGTCACCAGAGCCTACAGAGGACCAGAGTGGACTGGGCTGTGGGAAGCAGGAGCAAAGCAGGGACAATTCCTGGTGTTCCCAGGAGGGAAGGAGAGTGAATAGATGCTGCTGGATTTGGGCAGCAGGCTCTGCACATCCCCTCACCCTGCGGCCACCAGTGTGCCGGGAGGGAAGGAGAGAGGACGGTCTGCTGGGACTTCAGGTACAGACTGCACACCTCTGCACCTCCTTCAGATACAGGCTGCACACCTCTGCACCTCCTTCAGGTACAGACTGCACACCTCTGCACCTCCTTCAGGTACAGACTGCACATCTCTGCACCTCCAGCTACCAGCGTGCCATGGGGACTTCAGGGACAGACTCTGCATGCCTGCTCACCCTTCGGCTATGGGAGAAGCTACAACAGCGGGGGCGAGCTCCTCGTTGAGCCCCCTGCCCAGCTGACTTTTTAATCAAGAGCTGACTATTAATAAAGGCATAGACCCTGTGCATTTCAAGCCCCACACCTGGATCCAGGTCCGCTGGCGCTCCGGGGCTTTGCCCTTCAGCCGGGGGCCGATGGTGCTCCTCAGCTCGGGCAGCAGCTCCTCCATCACCAGGTTGCTGAGGACCTGCGGAGGCAGGAGGTTTTTGGGGAGCCCGCTCAGCCCCACACTGCCCTGGCAGCCCGGTTTGGGGGTGAGGGTCCCACCTGGGTCTCGTTGCCGCAGAGCATGTCCCAGGTGCCGTACTGCTCCTTGGACTGCCGGTACATGCGGATGGCGTCCGTGAAGGCTGGAGCCTCCACCCTGGAGTCCTCGGAGATCCCTGCCAAGGGGACACGAGTGAGCAGCGGGGACCTGGCAATGAGGGCAGCCCTGCACCCCCAGCCCACCTTTGGGTGCTTCCCGTGCGAGCCCCCAGCGCTGGGGGACTGGGGAATCCTGTCCCAAGGCACTGGCCCTGACACGGTGGGGGCAGCAGGGATTGGGGGGCTCCTGATACATCCAGAGTGATCCCCCCCCAGAGCCACCCCGAGGGCAGGGAGGCTGGGCAGGATGGGGGCTCAGTGATCCCAAAGCGGTGCATGGGGACACGGGGGCTCAGTGAGCTCCAAAGGTACAGCAGGAGCAGGGGCTCAGCAGGATGGGGGTTCAGTGACCCCAAATAGTGCATGGAGACCTGGGGGCTCAGTGACCCCAAAAGGTGCATGGGGACCTGGGGGCTCAGTGACCCCAAAAGGTGCATGGGGACCTGGGGGCTCAGTGATCCCCAAAAGGTGCACAGGGACTTGGGGGCTCAGTGACCCCAAATGGTGCATAGGAACATGGGGGTTCAGTGACCCCAAAAGGTGCATGGGGACCTGGGGGCTCAGTGAGCCCAAAAGGTGCATGGGGACATGGGGGTTCAGTGACCCCAAAGGGTGCATGGGGACATGGGGGCTCAGTGAGCTCCAAAGGCACAGCAGGAGCAGGGGCTCAGCAGGATGGGGGCTCAGTGATTCCCCAAATGGTCCAGAGGCACTTGGGGGCTCAGTGACCTCAAATGGTGCACGGGGACCTGGGGGCTCAATGACCCCCAAAGGCACCCAGGAGCAGGAACTTGGCAGGATGGGGGCTCGGTGACCCCCAAAGTGGTGCACGGGCACCTGGGGGCTCAGTGACCTCAAATGGTACACGGGGACCTGGAGGCTCAGTGACCCCAAATGGTGCACAGGGACTTGGGGGTTCAGTGACCCCCAAATGGTGCATGGGGACATGGGGGTTCAGTGACCCCAAATGGTGCACAGGGACTTGGGGGTTCAGTGACCCCCAAATGGTGCACAGGGACCTGGGGGTTCAGTGACCCCAAAAGGTGCACAGGGACTTGGGGGCTTAGTGACCCTCAAAAGGTGCATGGAGACCTGGGGGCTCAGTGACCCCAAATGGTGCACAGGCACCTGGGGGCTCATGATCCCCAAAAGGTGCATAAGGACACGGGGGCTCAGTGACCCCCAAATGGTGCACAGGGACCTGGGGGCTCAGTGATCCCCAAAGGTGCACAGGGACTTGGGGGCTTAGTGATCCCCAAAAGGTGCATGGAGACCTGGGGGCTCAATGACCCCAAAAGGCACCCAGGAGCAGGAACTTGGCAGGATGGGGGCTCGGTGACCCCCAAAGTGGTGCACGGGGACCTGGGGGTTCAGTGACCCCAAAAGGTGCACAGGGACTAGGGGGCTTAGTGACCCCAAAAGGTGCACAGGGACTAGGGGGCTTAGTGACCCCAAATGGTACATGGGGACCTGGGGGTTCAGTGACCCCAAAAGGTGCACAGGGACTTGGGGGCTCATGATCCCCAAAAGGTGCACGGGGACACGGGGGCTCAGTGACCCCCAAAGGCCCAGCAGGGGCTCAGCAGGATGGGGGTTCAGTGACCCCCCACAGCACTCAGCACCCAGTGAGCCCCCAGCAGTGGGGTGGGCCAGCTGGGGGGCTGGAGGGAGAGGAAAGTGGCCAAGAGGTGTCAGGAGTGAGTCAGGGCCGGGCTGTCCCCCCTGAGTCACTGCAGCTCAGGTGTCACCCCCACCCTGCACTGCACCCACCAGGAGGGGCAGGGCTGGGAGCCAGAAGAAGATGGGGACAGCAGCCCGGGAGCTGTCCCACATGTCCCATGCGTGTCCCTGCCTTGTCCCAGAGCCCTCCACCCCAGCTCCCCTCCCCACGGCCACGGGAGGGGATCAGGGTGGGATGTGAGCCAGGGTGACCCTGCTGGGAGGCTCCAGGGGATCATCCCTGCAGCGCTGACACGTCCCACAGCACCTGGCAGGGCTGGGGACACGGCCAGGTGCCCAAGAGGGACAGCCCGGGGCACTGAGCAGATCTTTCCCAGTGCACACAGACTTTTCTAAGGTGATTACAATTAACTCCAAGCCTAAGCAGCTTTTGCTAAGGGGCAGCTTAATAATCAGGGGAGAAAACCACTGAGAAAGTAAAATCTGCTCTTTTCTCAGTCTTTGGTGGGAGCCAGAGCTGGGCTGAGCTTCCAGGCTTGGAGCTGCTCCATCCACAGCTCCTGGGAGCTCAGATCCCCTCCCAGGAGGGACAATTCTCACCTTCTGTCCCTGCCAGGCCTGGGGCAGGATTTGCCTCCCAAGAGCCTTCCCAAGGTCACTCACTCCAGGCTGAGCCTGGGGACATCCCTGAGTCTGTCCCCAGCCCTGTGCCCTTCCAGGCTGGGCTGGTGCCACTTCCCAGGGCAATTTTAATGAGTTTCCTTCATTAATGTGTGGTTTAGGGCCTGGAGGGACAGGACACAGGGAATGGCTCCCACTGCCAGAGGGCAGGGATGGATGGGAGATTGGGAATTGGGAATTGTTCCCTGGGAGGGTGGGCAGCCCTGGCACAGAGTGCCCACCCTGGATCCCTGGCAGTGCCCAAGGCCAGGCTGGACAGGGCTGGGAGCAGCCTGGGACAGTGGGAGGTGTCCCTGCCATGGCAGGGGTGGCACTGGGTGGGATTTAAGATCCCTTTTAATTTGAACCATCCTACAAGGGGCAGGAACCCTCAGGGAGGGCACTGCCCAGCCCCAGGTGACACCAGGCAGGACAAGGGACAGTTTTGGAGCAGCCAGGGGCTGCAGGGACACCAATCTTACTGACACATCCCCAGCCCTTCCAGAGGAGCTGCTGTTACACAAACACGGTCTGAGACAGGGAGATGAACATTCCCACACCAATCACAACCAGAGGCAGAAACAGAGCCTCTAATTTAGGGAAAAAAAAAAACAAAACAACAACCTAAAGTGCTTTCCAACAACAAAAGAGCCTTCATGGAATATGAAACAGGATCCTGGAGCTCCCAGGGGCAGAGAGGGGCAGGAAGAACAATGTCACAGACAAATCCGGGCTGCAGGAACGCACCGAGCACTCCTTGGCCACTGCCCGCTTGGGAAGGTTTTCCATCACATGCTGAGGAGAAGGAGAGGGAGGAGAGGATTTTCTGGCATTTTCAGCCATTTTCATGACTGGCACAGGGGGTGGTGGAGAGGCTCACACCTCCCCTGTGTTCCACAGCAGCACCCAGCAGGTGGGAGGGGAACTAGAGATGAAAATTGTGGGTTTGTTAGCAGGAGATCAATTCCTCTTTTATCCAGACTGGGGTTGCTCACAGCTGCTGGTCCAGCAGCACAGGGGGTGCTGAGCTCACCCAGCAATGCTCCTCAGGGGGATGGGGGGTCACAGCACCCAGCCCCACACAGAGGAGGGGGCACATTCAGCCCAAGGAGCTCCGAGACCCCCAGCACAAAATAAAAATAAAAATAGCAGTTTTTCAGGAGATTTAATCCAACGTGGGGGGATGGAAACCCTTGGTGAAACCCAGGCTCCAAATCCCACCCTGTCACAGCAGCTCTGGCAAAATTGAGGCAAAATTGAGGCTACCCAGAGTTCCCAGGAATGAAAGAAGCATTTAGAAATTGGGCAGCATCTAAAATGCCCACTAAAACACCTGATTCTGAGCAGGTTTCAGCTCTGGCACCGCCTTCCTCAGGAAATTTCTCACCATCCCAAGCACAGCCAGGACTTGAAGCTCAGCCCAGGAGTGCCCAGGCCACAGCCAAGCAGGAAAATCGTGTTTTCCTGCCAGAGTATCACTGATGTGGGAGGCAGGTCCTGCCTCCACCCAGCTGCATGGCCCTGCACCCCTGCCACAGCCCTGCAGCCCCTTCCTGCAGCCCTGCACCCACAGCCCTGCACCCCCAGCAGCCCTCGGGGGCAGGTTTGGGGTTTGGGGACTTTAATTAACGAATATTTTCTCCCTCAGGGTGGGAAATAGACATCAGAGCAGCTCTGCAGCCAGGCTCTGTGCTGACCCCAGGAAACACTTCCTCCTGGGCAGAGGATGGAGCTGGCACAGGGATGCTCCAGGGAGCTGGGGGTGGTGCTGGCATTGATGAGATGCTCAGTCATGGAATCCCACATTGGTTTGGGTTGGAGGGGACCTTCAAATCATCCTGTTCCACCCCCTGCTGTGGGCAGGGGCATGTCCCACTGTCACAGGGCGCTTCCAGCCTGGCCTTGGGCACTGCCAGGGATCCAGGGGCAGCTGTGCCAGGGCCTGCCCACCCTCCCAGGGAACAATTCCCAATTCCCAATATCCCATCCATCCCTGCCCTCTGGCAGTGGGAGCCATTCCCTGTGTCCTGTCCCTCCATCCCTTGTCCAAAATCCCTCTCCAGCTCTCCTGGAGCCCCTCTAGGCACTGGAAGGATCCCCCCAGACCCTTCCCCTCTCCAGAGTTCCTCAACAACTCGCAGCCCTCTCCTCCTCCTGAGCTCCAGCCCAGTCCCTGTGCCCCAGAGGCTGTCAGGGTGGCTCTGTGGGGCAGGAGGTCCCCGTGGTGTCCCCGCTGTCACTCACCGTTGTTGCAGTGCCGCACGCAGTCCTGGAACACCGCCCGCCACTTCTCCTGCTCCTTGCCCGTCATCACGCAGAAATAATAGTGCCGGGCATAGGGGTGCCACAGGATCAGCGGGAAATCCGTGGGGCACTTCAGGATGGGGGACTGCCCAGATTTGGGGGTCACACCTGCGGGAAAGCGAGCGTGGTTAGAGGGGGAGATGCAGGTTGGGGTGTCCAGCAGGGACACACTGAGCCTTCAGCTCCATCCCAGGGCCTTTGCTGGGAGTTGTGCCAGAAAACAATGCAAAAAGAGCCTCATTTTGCCCAAAAGGAGATGAGAACGAAAATTGAAAGGTAAAATTAAAAGTAATTAAAAATCAAAAATCATGTGGTTCTCATGGAGACATGGACATCTTTTCTTTCCTATTTTTCTTCTTATTATTTTCTTTCCTATTTTCCCATTTTCTTCTTTTCCTCCTTCCTTTTCCTCCTTCATTTTTCCTTTTTCCTTTCCTTTCCTTTCCTTTTTCCTTTCCTTTTTCCTTTCCTTTTTCCTTTCCTTTTTCCTTTCCTTTTTCCTTTCCTTTCCTTTTTCATTTTTCTTTTCCTTTCCTTCAATCACCACTTTCCAAAGGTGCCCAGCAGCACTACATCCCAAAAAAACCCCATTCCTGAAGGTTTTCAAGGATGCTACACCCAAATCCCACTTTTTCCAGAAGGCCCTCAGGGATTCTACACCCCAAAATTATCCCTTCCAGCATCCCTGGGAGGCTGCACCCTACAACAACCCCTTCCTAAAGGTCCTCAGGAATGCCACACCCAAATCTACGCTTCCAGAAGCTCTTCAAGATGCTACATCCCCAACCCCAACCTTTCCAAAAGGTCCTAAGGAATCCTACACCCCAAAAATCATCCTTCTTTGAATGTCCCCAGGAATCCTACACCCCAAAATCACTTTTCTGAAGGTTCCCAGGGATGCTGCACCCCAAAATCACTCTTTTCTGAAGGTTCCTAGGAATCCTACACCCCAAAATCACTCTTTTCTGAAGGTCCTTAGGGATGCTACGTCCTAAAACTACCCCTCCCAGAAGGTCTTTAAGAATGCTACACCCCAAACCCCCCTTTTCTAGAAGGTTCCCATGGATATAACACCACAAAAATCACCCTTTTCTGAAGGCCATCAAGGATGCTACACCCCAAACTCACCTTTTCCAGAGGGTCTTTAAGGATGCTACACCCCAAACCTTTTCCAGAAGGTCCCAGGGATGCTACACCCCAAACCACCCTTTCCAGTAGCTCCCAGGGATGCTACACCCCAAACCTACCCCTTCTAGAAGATCTTTAAGGACCCCACACCCCAAAGCCACCTTTTCTAGAAGGTCCTCAGGGATGCTACACCCCAAACCCACCTTTTCTAGAAGGTCCTCAGGGATGCTACACCCCAAACCTGCCCCTTCCAGAAGGTTTTTAAGGATGGCATACCTCAAACCTTTTCTAGAAGGTCCTCAGGGATGCTACACCCCAAACTCTCCCTCTTCTGAAGGTTCCCAAGGATAGAACACCCCACAATCACCCTTTTCTAGAAGGCCCTCAGGGATCACACCCCCAAACCCACCCAAAGGTCGCCAAGGGCAGCACGAGGGCTCTCACCTGGCAGGCTGTTGTTGACCAGCTCCAGGTACTGCTCCACGGAGGTGAGGACCTTGTAGCCGGCGCTGTTGACCAACACTCGGGGTGGCAGCTCCCGTTCATAGGCCTGAGCAGGAGAAATGGTCATGGATGGGCTGTCCCTGGGGAATGACCCCTCTGGAGATGGGTGTGTTATGAACAAAACAGCCTGGCTGGGACACTGGGCTGGAACTAAGTACTGACATTGAAATGTTAATTAGCTAATTGCTCCCCTCACTACCATTCTAGGACTGGGATGCAAAATAGGGAGACCAGTGGAATCATGGGAGGGGGTTTTGGGGATGAAAACGCCCCTAAATAGGGGGTTGGGCACAGTGGAGGGGGCTGGATGGGTGCGCTGGCTGGGGAAAAGGGAACCACATCCCTGGTCTGTGTCTGACCTGTCACCAGAGCCTGCAGGGGACTGGGCTGGGCTGTGGGAAGCAGGAACAAAGGAACAACAATTCCTGGTGTCACCAGGAGGGAAGGAGAGGGATGGCTGCTGCTGGACTTGGGCAGCAGGCTCTGCACATCCCCTCACCCTGCGGCCACCAGCGTGCCTGGAGGGAAGGAGAGAGGATGGTCTGCTGGGAATTCAGGTACAGACTGCACGCCTCTGCACACCTTCAGATACAGACTGCACGCCTCTGCACCTCCTTCAGATACAGACTGCACACCTCTGCAGCTCCTTCAGATACAGACTGCACACCTCTGCACCTCCTTCAGATACAGACTGCACACCTCTGCACCTCCTTCAGATACAGACTGCACACCTCTGCACCTCCAGCTACCCGTGTGCCACGGAGACTCCAGGGACAGACTCTGCAGCCTTCTCCCCCTTCGGCTACCGGGACAGCTCCAACAGCGGGGGTGAGCTCCGTGTTGAGCCCCCTGCCCAGCTGATCTTTTTAATAAAGAGCTGAACATTAATAAAGGCACAGACCCTGTTCATTTCAGGTGGAAGGGGGGTGGTCCTCACCAGTTTGTTCTCGTAGAGCACCAGCCCGTAGTTGTGTGGCACCACGCAGAAGCGGTTCCTCCACTTCTTGTTCTCCTCGATGTACTGGAAGATGTTGCCCGAGTAGATGACGTGGTCCTCCAATGGAACCTGCGGGGAAGGGACAGGCACAGGGGATCAGGAGGGGACAGCTCTGCCCTGGGGAATTCAGTGAGGTCCAGCCATGGTGGCTTGGGTGGGTGTTTCTTCTCTAGGCCCGTGCTGAGGGTCTCCACTGCATTACTGCCCACGGCAGTGCAAATTTTGGTGCCTGAATTGGTGCATTTGGGCGATGCTTTGAGGGGCACCAAAGTCAGTCCCAGAAAATCTCTGAGGGGTGGCTCATCCAGCATGTGGTGACACCTCTGGTGACACCTCTGGTGACACCTCTGCCCCTGTGTCCTGGCTTGTAAGATAAGCATGTATTCTATTTACCATCTGTTGGAGGTTGGGCAGTTTCCTTATCTCTTCCAAGAACAATGTCTCCCTCCGGGGAGATATCTTCTGTTAATGGACCATTAATGACTCACTGCATGACTGGTAAAGTTCCATCATCCCATGGTGAGATGCTCCACCCAGAGGGAGGAGCCAAGCAGCCCTACCTGCATAAAATCAGCATTTTTGGGACATCAGTGCAGCCCTTTGCTGGATTCCCAGAGGAGCAGCTTCTTCTCTGCTGGGTTCCCAGAGGAAGACCAGGCCCAACTACTCCATCACCAGACCTTCAGAGAAAACTCCACCCTTCTACAGATCCCCGCTCCAGCAGCATTTCATCTGCCACTGCAGGAGGAACAGCCACCATTTCACTGGACTGTTACCAACACCCTGACTCCTCAGGGTGTCAGGTTTCTGACTCCATCACTAGCTTTGTTTGTACTAATTACATATTATTTTATTTAGGTTTTTTTTTCCTAGTAAAGAACTGTTATTCCCATTCCCATATCTTTACCTGGGAGCCTTTTAATTTTGAAATTGTGGTAATTTGGAGGGAGGGGGTTTACCTTTTCCATTTCACAGGAGGCTTTTGCCTTCCTTCACAGACTCCTGTCTTTTCAAACCAAGACACCCTGGCATCTCCTCCTGGGACACACCGAGCTCAGCTGAGCCCTTCCAGCCTCCCAGGCTGATGGAAGGTTGGAGCAGAGCTCTCCAGCAGCCCTTCCCAGCTACTGCAATTCAGGTGTGAGCCACTGCTGCCAGAAGGTCCTGCCAGGGCATCTGCAGGTGGCAGGAACCAAACCCTTCCCAGCAGGGGCTCCTGGTGGGACAGGGCAGAGGAAAAGCACCAAGTCACCCCACAGAGCCCAGCACCAGATGATGCTCAGATGTTCTGGACTTCACTGGGACCAGTGACAGCCTTTTTAAAGTAAAGGAGATTTTGAGTGGATTTTGGACAAGAATTTTTCCCTGGGAGGAACAACACAGGGTGCCCAGAGCAGCTGTGGCTGCCCCTGGATCCCTGGCAGTGCCCAAGGCCAGGCTGGACAGGGCTGGGAGCACCTGGGACAGTGGGAGGTGTCCCTGCCATGGCAGAGATGGCACTGGATGGTTTTAAGGTCCCTTCCATGATTCCATGTCAGGATTCCATGGCAGGAACAAGCCAAGGCCACCCCGTGTCCCCCAAGCTGTGCAGCCCCTCCCCAGCCCTGCAGCACCTTTTGACCAGCAGCATTTCCACCATCCCAAACACAGCCTGCCTGAGGAGCCAGCAGTTTGTCCCAGGAATTTTGATGATCCCAGGAACATAAACAAGAGCTGAGAGCTCTCATGAGGGCTGGAGCGTGCAGCAGCCGCCTCTCCTGCCATGGCCACCCACCCTCCACCATGGTGGCCACCAGGAGGGACCAGCTAGGGCTTGGATCCCAGCCTGCCCCAGCAGCAGGACCCTTCTGGAGGAACTTTTCCCACTCTTCTCCTGGCTCACAGGAACCTTTTTGCCTTCCCCAAGCCCTGACCACACACCCCCGTGGGCTGGGGGAGGTCTGACAGCAGCTTGGCTGCTCCTCACTCTCCTCACTGCTTCCCAAAGCCTTTGGAAGAGGGAGAAAAGCCCAAAGTGTGGCCTGCAGGGCTGGAGGCCAGCAGGAGGAGTGAGAACCCGAACCCCACGGCCAGCAGCAGGGATGGGGACAGGAGGGACGTGCCAGCCCTGGGGAGTCCCCAGCAGGGACTCATCCAAGGGGAATGAGCCCCCCAAACTGGCTCCAAGGCCTCTGCCCAGGGCAGAGAGCTGCTGATGGAACAGAACCCAGGCTGAGCCTGGCACGGCTCTGGGCACCCCGGGAGCCCCAGCACAGCTGTCCCCTCCCCACACACCCTCCCCAGCCCAGGGAGGCACCCAGGGGGCTCCTCCCAGCTCCAGGAAATATTTGGGACAGGCAGGTGTGTGCCAAACGGTGGGGCTGGGCAGGGAGGGGCCGGGGAGCCCTTGGGTGCCCAAATCCCTGCCACAGGGACAGGAACAGAGGATGGCAGGGATGAGTTTGTAGGATTGTTGGAGAGACCAAAGGCTGATGTGTTTATTCCATATTCTCACTGCTGTTGTATCTTGCTGGTGTTTCAGGCGCCTGAATCATCCTTCACACCCCGTTCCTGCCGTCCCCCTCTGCCCAGGAGGGCCACCAGTGTCACCCCTGGTGTCACTGCTCCGAGCACCACAGAGCTCACAATAAAAGGGGGATAAACAAAGAACATGTAAAAATCCCAAGTGCCACATCCCAGCTGAGGCCGGGCAGGATGACACCCTCCATCCTTGTGCCATCCACAACTTTCTGGGACATGTTTGGGGGGCACAAAATGCAGCTGGAGACGGCCATCCCTCACTGTTGTGGTGTCTGGAGTATTGGGACATCCCAGTGGCACTGCCAGGACCCTGGGAGGGGCTGGGCAGCACATGGGACATCCCAGTGGCTCTGCCAGGACCTTGGGACAGGCTGGGCAGCACCTGGGACATCCCAGTGGCTCTGCCAGGACCCTGGGACAGGCTGGGCAGCACATGGGACATCCCAGTGGCACTGCCAGGACTCTGAGAGGGGCTGGGCAGCACATGGGACATCCCAGTGGCACTGCCAGGACCCTGGGAGGGGCTGGGCAGCAGACAGGACACTGAGCAGGAGGAATTCCTATTTCTACACGGGGTTTTTCCAAGCTTTGCAGCGTCCCTGACCTCCTGACCTCGCTGCTGTCCCTCAGACATTCCTGGGCTGCTTGCAGGAGCTTTTGGATGAAGCAACCAACCTGGGGATGGAGGCACCTCCCAGGGGGGCTGAAGGCATCCCAGGAACCCAAGGGTGCTGAGGACACCCAGGAACCTCCACTCCTTTGTTTTTTCTGGCACACCCAGCGCCCAGGCAGGTCCCCAAGGAGATGGGGCACGTCCTGTGCCTGGGCAAAGTGTCACCTCCGTGGGTGGGTCAGGGACATGGCCTCTGTGAGCGCCCAGGGCTTGGGGATGAGCTCAGGGAGGCATTTCCCAGATTCTTGGCCAGAGCTGTTCATTTCAGAACCCTTCCAAGCCCCAGACAAAAGCTGAAGCCTGTGGCCATGGGCAATCACATCTCGTCCTGCTCTCAAGGACAGCAGCTCCCCAACCTGGCCAGGCAGGACCCCAAGAAAAGCATCCCAGGGAGGTCCCCAAGCCTTGTCAGCTTGTGAGCAGCCCCAGCTGAGGTGCATCTGCCTTAGGAAGAGGAGGAGGGAAAGAGGAAGAAAGAGGGAAAGAGGATCCTGTGGGCAGCATCCCTGCAGAAGCCACAGCACCAACCCCACCCCTTAGCCAGGCAAGGCACACGTGGTGCTGCAGTGGGACTCAGAAACACCTCTGGGCTCACCTGCCAGGGGGTCCTGTTCCTCACGAGGGATTTGCCCAGGTGGGAGCAGCACTCACACCCAGGAGCAGCAGGACACTGCCTGGCACGTCTGCTCAGACACCCCCAGGCAGCCTTACCCTGCTGTGTGCTCCTTCCACGGGCTGGAAAAAGCCATCCCAGGGAGCCCTGGAGTGCACAGAGCCCCAGGGACAGGCTGGACCAGGAGCCCCACGGCCAGCAGCAGGGATGGGGACAGGAGGGATGTCACAGTGTGCTTGGGATATGCTTTTCCCAATGTCCAGGGACCCTTGTGACTCTGATCAGATAAGAGTGGTCCCTTCCTTCTGGCAGAGAGCCAGAACACCCTCCCTGTCCAGAGCCTAGATAAGGCCATGACCCCTCCTGTTAATTCTCTTTCCCCCCTCATCCCATGGAATAAAGAATCTGGACAACCAGCGTTAGAGCCTCTTTTAAATCTTTGCCCATCTCCTACCATTCCTCCCCTCAAGGCCTCATATATCTAGGCTAGCCTAATAATTCAGGGGCTGAGAGAGGTAGGAGCATCAGAGGGATGTCCTCTGGCAGGGGAATGAGCCCCCCAAAGTGTCTCCAGAAGCAGTCCCAGGGCTCTGGGAGGATGGGGATCGAGGATGGAGCCCTTACCTTGCGGTGCAGCAGCTGGGCCTGCGGGCCCCCCGCGCCCTCGATCTCATAGCGGACACTGTTGAACAGAGCGACTCCAAACTGCTCCTTGTAGCACCGGCAGAACTCGCCCAGCACCTTCCCCGTCTTCTCTGCAACACAACAGCAGAGGCAGGCACAACACAATGTCAGGCACGGGCTGGGTTTGGGGTCTGACCCCCCAGAGCCCACCCAGACCCCTCCCCAGTCACCGCTGGAACAGCCCCTGCTGCCTCCCACCCTCCCTGCCCAGCCCAGGGCCTGATTCAGGGTCAGCATGATCTCTTTTTTTTGGCCTTTCACATTAATTTCATGGATTCCTCTCCCCAGCAGGAAATTCCTGACATTGAGCTGATTCCGGCGCTGCTGCCGGGGCTTCCTGTGCCTTGTGCAGCTCCTGGCCCTGCTCTGGCCCCCTCAGCTGGGGGCAGCCCCCCATTCCCCAGCCCAAACATCACTGACACCCCCCGACCCCGCTGTGCCCCCAGAGGGCCACCCCACAAAGGGGCTCTCAGCTGTGCTGCAGCAGGGCTGGGATCGGGGTTGGGGTGAGGGCAAAGGACAGCCTGGACCCCCACACTCACTCGTGTGAGGCAGAGACCCCCACCAGCACCCCAAACTCCAATCTGGGATGAGCCCAAGGTGCTGGGAGAGCCTGAACTGCGAGGTGTCCCCTGCACCCCACACTGGAGGGGATCCCCTCCATCCCACAGGCAGCCCCTTCCCCAGCAGCCCTTTGATGCACGGGGTGGGGGCACACTGCAAACCCACTCCCAGCAGTGGGGACAGGGCTTTGCCAGCCCTAATGTGACCAGAAGAGCCCCTTGGGCACCCTGACCCACCCAGCACCCTCCCCACACCCGCCCCAGACCCCACATGGGGGTCCCACACCAAAACCCAAGGTTGGAGAAACAACCCCCCCACCCCGAGCTGCTTTTGGCACACAGAGCCTCGACTTTGAACTCCCCAGTCAACTTTGCCCCAGAGCCTGTGAAAAATGAAGAATTTGAGTCTCCTCCAACAATTCCTGACAGCTCAGGCTTTGCCAGAGTGCTGGCGATGGTGTGGGGAGGAGGATCCTGGCTCTGCAGCCCAGAGCTGGAGCCAGCACGATGCTGGGGGCACAAACCCAGACAAAACAGCCCCCACGCCGGCTTGGCACAGCCTGGCAGCAGCCAAAACCTCTAGCAGGAGCCAAAATCTCCAACAGCAGCCAAAATCTCCAACAGTGGCCAAAATCTCCAGCAGGAGCCAGCCCGGAGCTGTGCTGGCAGCCAAGGCAGCACAAGGAGCTGCTTTGCTGCAGGGTGCTGCAAATCCCCACGGGATGAGCAGCTCCAGAGGAAAATGCCGCCTGAAGAGAGATAAACCCATCCCTGAGGAGATGCCAGCACTGCCAGGCACAGGAGCAAACCACACAGGGCAAAACCCCCCAAAACTGAATAAATTCACAGCAAAGGATGGGATGCCCCAGCTCATCCCAGCACAGAATTGCTCAGGCTGGATTTTGGCCTCTCCTCCTGGCCTCCATGCAGCACCTCTGTTGCAATTCCTGCCCAAGCTGTGGGATTCTGTCCAGGGCTCTGGGCAGCCAAGCAGCCAGCTGAGATTTAAAAGGATGTTTTGAGGTTTCATTTCCTTTCAGTCCATGGGAAAAAAGGAGCCCCCAGTCCCCGGGCAGGCGAGACAGCTTAGTCACTCATTCTTCCCTGATTAACAGCAGGGCCAATTAGGAGGGCTGAAGTAAATGGAAAAGCAAAAGTCAATAATTTGCAGAGGTTGGAACAAGACTTGCAGTCAAACATCCGAGGTGACTAAATCTGCCCAGGCTCGGCAGGACTGTCCGGGGTCTGGGGGGGTGCTGGGGGCCACTGCTGCTCCCTGCCTGGTAGCCCTGGTGGCAATTCCAGGGGAGCAGGAGGGACAGGGACCTCTGGGGATCAGGAGTGACATAAGAGTGGATGCTGGAGGGGGGCTGTGCCTGAGCAGAGGGTGCCCTGACCCCTCACATCCAGACACCCTCCAGGGCTGATGTGTCACCCTGAGGAACTGCCTCAGCCGCCCCCGGCTCCTCCATCAGGCTGAGCAAAGCCTCCAGGCAGAGCTGGGGGCTGTGCAGAGCCTTCCCTGCCAGCACAATGGAGCACTGAGGGCTGCAGGGAGCACTGAGGGGTGCAGAGAACACTGAGGGGTACTGACAACACTGAGGGGTACAGAGAGCACTGAGGGGTACAGAGAACATTGAGGGGTACATGAAACACTGAGGGGTGCAGAGAACACTGAGGGGTACAGAGAACACTGAGGGGTACAGGGAGCACTGAGGGGTACAGGGAGCACTGAGGGGTACAGGGAACACTGAGGGTTACACGGAGCACTGAGGGGTACAGGGAGCACTGAGGGGTACAGAGAGCACTGAGGGGTACAGAGAGCACTGAGGGGTACAGAGAACACTGAGGGGTACAGAGAACACTGAGGGGTACAGAGAGCACTGAGGGGTGCAGAGAACACTGAGGGGTACAGAGAGCACTGAGGGGTACAGGGAGAACTGAGGGGTACAGAGAACACTGAGGGGTACAGAGAGAACTGAGGGCTCCATCTCCACCACCAATGCCACCCACCAGTGGCTGTCCCTCCACCAGCAGCTTTGCTGGAGGGGTCTGGGGACAGGGGACACAGCCCCCTAGATTGCTCTCAGCCCCCTCTGTCATGGCAGAGGAGGGAAGGGACACCCTGGGTGTGGGCTCAGACACCCACAAAGCCCTTTGGCAAACAGGAGCACCCACAGGCACCTCCCAGGGATGGGTGTCCCCATCCAGCCACCCCCAGCGCTTTCCCAATGCTTGCTCTGGGACCGGCACCCACACCCTCCCCTGCTGGAATTTGTGGTATTGATGATTTGGAGATTGTAGAAAGGCTTTGTCTTTTTGCTTTGTTGTTAAAGAAGAAGTTATAATTTGTTTGTGTTGGTTTTTAAGGTTGTTTATTCTTGCTTATTTATAACATGTTTTGCTGCCTCGCTGCAGGTTTGTCCTGCAGGGCAGCGTGTGGGGCTCTGCCCTCAGTGGGATGTTACAAACATTAAATACCAGAAACTACCTGTGCTATATTTACAATAATGTGGTAATATTTCTTATTTACGTTGAATAGTGTGTCCTTAGCCTAAACTAATAGAAAAATGTCAATATTACAGTGAAACATGGAGGGCATGAAGAAGGAGAAGAAGGACAAGACACACTTATTTTTTTTTATTTTGCTCTTTTTGAACCTCTAACTTAGAATCCTAAAATTTTACTTTTGCACCCGTGCCACACTTAATTATTACTTATATCAAACACTCAGAGCTGGTAATTCATCCTGTAAGATTGAAAACTCTTTTCCATGGACAGAGATCACAGCCAGTGTGTCTGGGGGCTCTGTCCAGGGGGGTTCTGATCCCTGCCAGGGTTCTAGGCTTTCTAGGGCATCCAGAGGGAAGCTCTGGATTCCCACCCTGCCACCACCCGTCCTGGCACACCCAGAGGGGCGGCTGGGCTGGCACAGGCCCTGGCACGTCCCGCTGGCTGCTGGCAGGGGAAGGCACTGTGGGGTTCCCAGAGCAGCGGCAGCAGGAACACCCGGCTGGCAGATCCCTGTGTCAGCACCTCTGGTCACAGAGCTGCTCTGTCCCCGGCCCCCAGCTCCCTCTGCCTCTCCCTGACTCAGACACGCCTGGTGGCTCCAGCAGGAGGGACGTGAAGGGGCTGCACAGCCCACAGGGCACAGAGGGGGCTCTGGGCACCCAAACCCCAGCCTGGGCTGGGATGCTGGCAGCAAGGACAGGGCTCAGCAAGGACAGGGCTCAGCAAGGACAGTGCCCAGCCAGGCCACAGCAGCTCCCAGCCACGCTCCTGCCAGGTCCCCCGGGTCCCCAGACCGTGCTGGCATCACCTCTTCCTTCTAAAAAAAAAATTCTCTTCCCGTGTCAAACCATGACATGTGGGCACAGCAGGGCACAGGGACGGGCAGGGCAGCACAGGTGTGTCCACAGGTGAGCCCCAGGCTCCTGTGGCCCAAACCAGCTGGGACAGGAGCTCCTCTCCTGCCCAGCCCCCTGACCCACCGGGAGTGCCACCACAGCTGTCACCCAGCCCAGGTGACAGGCAGGGCACAGCCCTGGAGCAGTCGGTGCCCCAAGGGCTCAGAGGTCACGGCCAGGGCAGCCCTGGCTGGCTCCTGGTCCCTCTGAGCCAGGGCAGGAGGTGGATTTTGCCTTCAGGATTCCAAAGGCAAACTGTCCAAGCTGGTCCAGCAGCCTGGGCCGGCTGTGTCCTGCCCTTGGAAGCATCTCCAGCCCCATAATCAGCCCCACACACGGAATCACGGATTGCTGTGGGCTGGAAGGGACCTTACATGTCATCTCCTTCCACCCCTGCCATGGCAGGGACACCTCCCACTGTGCCAGGCTGCTCCAAGATCCATCCAAACTGACCTTGGGCACTGCCAGGGATCCAGGGGCAGCCACAGCTGCTCTGGGCACCTGTGCCAGGGCTGCCCACCCTCACAGGGAAGGATTCTTCCTAATACCCCATCTACCCCCACTCTGTGTCAGACTGAAGCCATTCCCTGTGTCCTCCATCCCTTGTCCCCAGTCCCTCTCCAGCTCTCCTGGAGCCCCTTCAGGCCCTGGAAGGGCTCTGAGCTCTCCCTGGAGCTTCTCCTGTCCAGGTGAGCACCCCCAGCTCTCCCAGCCTGGCTCCAGCCCTGGAGCAGCTCTGGGAGAGGGGGAGAAACCCCCCATGAGCTGCAGCCCTGATCCCCTGCAGCCCAGCCCTGACCTTGCCCTTCCCTCCGCTGCTGCAGGTGCTGCCTGCAGGTTGTTGCAGCACGGTGGGAAGAGCAGAGCTCCAGGAATCCACCCCACAGCCCTCCCAGCACCGGTGTGTGCCCACAGCTCGTTTTCCTCATTGCCCTTGAGATCATGTGAAAATGGGAGTGCTGCTGGAAATAGCCCAGCCCTGGGCAGCCCAGTCAGCAGATCCAGCCACGGGGAGGTCAGTCCTGCACAGGTTTGCTGCAAATTTTCCTTGTCCTTCCTGCCCCTGCTCATTCTTACTCAGCTCAGCACACCCAGGACCTCCAGGGGTATCTGGTGGGGCAGAGCGTGATGGGGACAGGGACGTGGCTCAGGTGTGTCCCCAAAGGCAGTGGGAACAGAGCCCTGGGGTCAGGGGCTGCAGCAGCACAGGCACACCTCCAGTGGGGAATCAGGGAATGGTTTGGGTTGGAAGGACCTTACAGCTCGTCCAGTGACCTCCCACTGTCCCAGGCTGCTCCAAGCCCCATCCAGCCTGGCCTTGGACACTTCCAGGGATCCAGGGGCAGCCACAACTTCTCTGGGCACCCTGTGCCAGGGTCTCTCACCCTCCCAGGCAGCAATTCCTTCCCTATATAACACCAAATTTCCCATCTTTCCGTTTGAAGCCATTCCCCCTTGTCCTGTCACTACAATCCCTGATGAAAATCCCTCTCTGGCTTCCTTGTGCCCCTCCAGAGGCCCTGTGGAGACCTCCCAGCCCTTCTCTTCTCCAGCACCCACCCCCCTGTGCTCACACACCCACACCCCTGTGCTCACACACCCTCGGAGGGGCTGCAGCTGGAAACCCCAGAGGAACTTCTGCATCCTCCTCCAAGGCCACATCCCATCTGGCAGCCACCATCCCCACGTGCCTGCTGTCCCTCACATCTGTGCAGGGGCTGAGGTGCCTCTGTGAGCCCAGCCCTCCTCAGAAGGCCCCTGGCATGATGCAGAATCATGGAATAACAGATTGGTTTGGGTTGGAAGGGAGCTCAAAACTCATCCCTTCCCAACCCCTGCCACAGGCAGAGCCTCCATCCACGATCCCAGGAGTGGAGTGACAGCAGGGGCTGAAGCAGGGTGCCCAAACCCCTGTGGATGCCACAGGGATGCCTCACCCCAGGCAGGGAATTTTCCTCTTGGTCCAGAAAAAATGAAGAAAAACAAAAAGGCCAAAGCAGCTCATTGAAGCAGAACCCTCAGGCTGGGAGGGCAGGGCCTGACCTGGCTCCTTTCCTGGCCCTGTGGGACAGCCGGGCTCAGACCAGCTCCCCTGTCCCCCTGCAGTGTCCCCTGGCCCCTGCAGTGTCCCCTGGCCCCTGCAGTGTCCCCTGCCCCCCTGCACTGTCCCCCTGCAGTGTCCCCTGTCCCCCTGCAGTGTCCCCTGGCCCCTGCAGTGTCCCCTGTCCCCCTGCAGTGTCCCCTGTCCCCCTGCAGTGTTCCCTGGCCCCTGCAGTGTCCCCTGTCCCCCTGCAGTGTCCCCTGGCTCCTGCAGTGTCCCCCTGCAGTGTCCCCTGTCCCCCTGTCCTGGCTGCAGGGCAGTCAGGAGCAGACACCTCATGTCCCTTTGCTGTGCTCCCTGCCCTGGGGACAGTCCCCCTGTGCCTGGGGACAGTCCCTCCCTGGTGGGCAGTGTGTGCTGGCCTGGCCAGTTTGCCCAGGCTGCTGGGGGAGGAGTTAATTACTCATTTAGCCCGTAAATGATTAGTAAATGATTAGTGAGCGGGGGCGGGCTGCTGGGGGGAGCAGTGGCACTGACGGGGACAAGCACCATGGTGGCACTGACAGGGCCAGCGGTGGCCTGGGTGGCTCTTCCAGCAAGGCAAACAAAGCCACCACAGGGAGGCTGATGCCACTGCTTGTCCCCAGGTCACCCCTCGCAGTGGGGCTGCTCCAGCCAGCCCACTCTGCTGCCAGCTCCAGGCACACCCAGGGGCTGTTCCCGCTGTCCCTTGGCCATCCTCCTGTCCCAAATCATGCCACTGTGCACACTGGGTGTGTGGGCATCCCCCTGAGGGCACTGCACGGTGAGGATGGGGGCACAGGATGCCATGGATGAGGTGCCCAGGGCACCCCACAAGCAGTACCCAGACATGAGGACCCACAGCCAGGGGCTGTCCTGGCTCATCCCAGGCTCATCCCAGCAGAATTTAGGAAAGCCTGACAGCAGGAGATGGCTGCAGGCAGACTGAGCAGCAGCACTGCAGTGACAGCCAGCACAAGGGACAGTGCCACTGTGGATGGGGCACAGGAATCCTGCAGAGCCAACGGGGCACCCAAAGGGTTAAGCCCCAGCGGCAGTTTAGGGTTTCGGGAATTTGGATGTGAGCTCATTTCCACCCAGAAACACAAACTCATTCACAGGGGCCTGACTCAGCCCGGCTGAGCATCCAGGGGAGATGCCAGCGCTGGGGGAAGTTGGGCACCAGTTCCTCACCCGGGGCACTGGGACAGAGCAGGGCTGGAGGAGATTTTGGAGGAGATTTTGCTCCTGGGCACACACAGCAGGGGCTGGAGGAGATTTTGGAGGAGATTTTGCTCCTGGGCACACACAGCAGGGGCTGGAGGAATTTTGCTCCTGGGCACACAGAGCAGGGGCTGGAGAAGTTTTCCTGGGCACACAGAGCAGGGGCTGGAGGAGATTTTGCCCCTGGGCACACACAGCAGGGGCTGGAGGAGGTTTTGCTCCTGGGCACAGCCAAACCCAGGGGCTGACCCAGCAGCTAGAGAACTTTCCCCTCTCATCCAAACCAGGACAGGCTGAACAGGGACAGCAAAGTGGGGAGAGCAAAAACTGGGAGAGTTTTTTCCCCTCTGACCTCCTTGAACCCAAATGCACCCTTCACCCAAAGCCACCCAAAGCCACCCCGGGTGTTCCAGCTCTGGGCTGCTGTCGGGCCTGGGACTGAGCTGGACTGGCACAAGTGGGGAGCAGAGGCTGCTCTGGTGCCAGGCACTGCTCAGCACCAGGGATGGGGCAGCACAGGGACACTGCCAGGCTCCAGCACCGCTCCAAAACCCATCGGGAATATTTTCAGAGTTGAAATTATTGCCCGAAAGCAGCAGAGGAGGGCGGTGGGGGTGGGAGGGAGCGCTCGGTGCCTCCCCAGGCAGCAGCCCGGAGCAGCCCAGTGACTCAGCCATGGAGGGAAGGCTGGGCTGAGGGGAGGAAGGCATGAGGCAGCAGAGCCTCGCTGGAGAAACCAGCTGGGGCCAGGCCTGAACCGGTTGATCCTCCGATCCTGCCGGGCTCTGCCCCCGGATGAGTCAGGCGTGCCCATGGTGCCAGCGCAGGGCTGGGGCACCCGCCGGGGACACGGCTCTGCCATCCCCACACCAGCCGGGACCCGGGGGTGCCCCAGGGCTCTGTGCCCACCCTGCAGCTCCCAGCACATCTCCCAGAACCTCACCCAGCCTGCACAACACCGCTGCCCACCCGGCCCAGCCCAACCCAGCCCTGCCAGGCTCCGGAGCCAACACGAAGCAGCACACTGCGCAGTAACTCCTCGAGCTCTGAACAGCTGAAAAACACTGCAAAAAACACTCTCTGGAAAGCTTTGCACACTTTCTGCTGTTTCTGTGGGCACCGCTGCTCCCGCTCCCCAGTGCCAGCCGTGCCCCACAGCATCCCCATTCCCGGGGCTGGGGTGATGCCCAGCCTGGCAGGACAGGGATGAGACCCGCGGGTGTTTCCCGTGGCGTGGATGCCGCTGTCCCGCTGCCCCTGGGAACAAGGCAGCGCTGCGTGCGAGGAATGTGCCCGTGAGCAACAAAGAGCAAACAGCAGCGGGGCTCCCGGCGCCTCCGGGGCTGGCCAGGCTGGATGGAGATGCCTGTCCTGCCTCCCTGCCCTGATCCCCCTGCCCTGATCCTCCCTGCTCTGAGCCCCCTGCCCTGATCCCCCCTGCCCTGATCATTCCTGCCCTGAGCATCCCTGCCCTGATCCCCCCTGCCCTGATCCTCCCTGCCCTGAGCCCCCTTCCCTGAGCCCTCCTGCCCTGATCCTCCCTGCCCTGAGTCCCCCTGGTCTGAGCCCCCTGCCCTGATCCTCCCTGGTCTGAGCCCCCTGCCCTGATCCTTCCTGCCCTGTTCCCCCCTGATCCCCCCTGCCCTGATCCCCCCTGCCCTGATCCCCCCTGCCCTGATCCCCCCCTGCCCTCAGCCCCCTTGCCCAAACACATCCTAGGCATGGGGCAGGAGGAGATCCCTGCCCCATCCAACCCGCAAGCCCCTTTCCCCTTGGAGCAGTGCTCCAAAGCCGTGGGACACAGGTGCCCCCACGCCTGGGTAATGCCACCCCAGCCCAGAGTGCCCCCCTGGCACCAGCAGAGGTGCCTGCACTGCCAGGACTGCCAGGATGTGTCCCACGGACAGGCAGGTGGCTGGGGGAGGATGGAGCATCCCTGGCTTGGCTCGAGCTGAACAACCCCAAACCCTGAGCTAGACCAGCTGCCCTCATCCTGCCTGCAGCCACATCACCCCACTCGTCCCTTGTCCTCCTGAGTGCCACCAGCACCCGGGCAGGGTGGAGAAGAGCTGCCACCCCTCTGGCTGTCCCCACAGCAGGGTGGGACCCAGCACCACCCCAGATAAGGCCCGGCTGATCCCCCAGCACCGGCCTGGCTGCATTGCATTGCATCCATCCCTCGGGAATGGTGCAATCCCACCCAGCCCAGCCCAGCCCGGCCCAGCCCAGCCCAGCCCAGCCCAGCCCAGTGTGCACCAGCATCCACAACCTCCAGCCCTGCCAGCTGGGGACGGGCAGCTGAGGTCCCCACGGCAAAGGGGACACAGCAAACGTGGCCATCTCCTGTGCTGGGGGCAGCTCCGGGATGTCCCAGGAGCTGTGTCCCTTGTGTCCCCTCCTGCCCAGCCCCAGGGAGAGGAGCTGAACCTGGCACACTGTCCCTGTGCCCAGCTGGACAGTGCCAGGGGGAAACCCAATCCAGCCCCAGGGGAGGAGGCCAAACAAAGATTTTTATGTGCATGTGAAAAAACAACCCAGCCAAGAGGGATTTGAAGAAAACAGACCTGAACCTGTCCTGGAGCTGTCCTGGAGCTCTCTCCCCTGCTGCTGGCCAGGCTCCTGTGTCCAGCTCCTCCCCACCCATCCCACAGGATGCTGAGCCACCACAATTTTGGGGTCTGGGAGCTGGCTCACCCCAGCTTTGGGCACATCCCTTCATGCAGAAAAAGCTCTCCAGGGGCTGAGCAGAGCTGGAAGAAGGAGAAAGGAAGCCAGGACAAGTGACCTGTGCCCAGGAGCCACCAGCACAGTGGGAGATGGCTGAGATCCTGCCCCAGGCCTGTCACCTCCAGGGCAGTGTCCCATCCATCCTGCTGTGTGGGAATGTCCCATCCAGGGACACTCTAGTGAAGGGCTCCGAGCTCCCAAGAGGAATTCCCCAGAGAGATCCCTGGCAGGGAAGGGCAGAAGGGGACAAAGAAGGGCAGGAGGCCATGGCAAAGGGCAGGAAGGCAGGGAGAAGGGCACTGAGCTCTACCAGAGCTGGGACCTGTGTCAAATGTCACTGCTCTTTTCCTTTGAAAAGGGGGAAAAGGTGGAGTTTTATTCCTTCCTCCCTGCCGGTCCAAGAGACTGGGAGGAAGCAAGGACTGCTCTGCTCTGCCCCTTCCTCCCCTCCTGGCCCCGGCCCTGGTCTCTCCACGGAGCCACTGCAGGCACGTCCAGGCACAGGACAGGGCTCCAAGCCTGGGGAGGGGGCACAGCCCCTGCCTGGGGACCTCACCAGATGGGCTCTGGGGGCTGCAGCCCCAGGAGGAGCTGACATCTGTGGGAATCCAGGGCTTCCCTCTGGCTGCCCTGGCAGCTCTGGGACCCTGGCAGGGGTCAGGAACCCCCCTGGACAGAGCCCCCAGAGACACTGGCTGTGATCTCTGTCCATGGAAAAGAGTTTTCAATCTTACAGGGTGAATTACCAGCTCTGAGTGTTTGATATCAGTAATAATTAAGTGTGGCACAGGTGCAAAAGTAAAATTTTAGGATTCTAGATGAGGGGTCTAAAGGGGACAAGATGGAGGAAATTGGGTGTGCCTTGTCCTTTTTCTCCTTCTTCATGCCCTCCATGTTTCACTGTGGTGTTGGCATTTTTCTGTTGGTTCAGGCTGGGGACACACTGTCCAACGTAGGTGACAGATATTGGCACGTTATTGTAAATCCAGCACAGGTAGTTTCTGGTATTTAATGTTTGTACCATCCCACTGAGGGCAGAGCCCCACACGCTGCCCTGCAGGACAGAGCTGCGGCAGGGCAGCAGAACATGTTAGAGATAAACAGAATAAACAACCCTGAAACCAGCACAGACCAATTATGGCTTCTGCTTTGGCAGCGGGGCAGAAAGACAGAGACTTTCTACAATCTCAGAATCATCAATACCTCAGATACTGACAGACAACCTCCACAAATTGGGTGGTGGGAGCAGAGCTGGGTCCTGCAGGGGCAGAGCAGCTCCTGGAGAGCTGCTGCTCACCTGCCTTCACACCTGCCCCATGAAGTGCCCGTGGATGAACATCCCTGCATCCCTCCAGCCCTGCTCCCTGCTGGAGAGCTCGGAGGCACAGGAGCCTGGCAGTGCCAAGGGGCACCGACCCCTCAGAGCTCTGAGCCAGCCTCTGCAGTGATTTGGGGACCAGGGGAGGCAAAGGCCTGGGAAATCCCAGCTCCTGGCTGTGTCCCTGTGTGGGAAATGAATTTGTAGAGCTTTAAGGCATTTACAGCATGGTGTGGCTAAAGGTGATAGGCCAAGAAACACTTTTAATGCATTGTAATTAGGAAATAGTTGGCTTCTGATTGTAACAGCATGAATTATAACATCTGTATTGTGTCACCCTTCAGATGAGACTGAAAACTGAATAAAGGCTTTTAAAACACCTCTGAGTCAGAAAAGGGCCTCATCCATCATCCATGGGTTTTGGGGTGTACTGCTGTGGAGGTGTCCTGGTCTGGGGGTGCTTTTCTCTCCTGCTGCCAGCCTGGCTGTGTTCCTGCTGTGCCAGCCCTGCTGCTCCCAGGCAGAGCAGGGATGCCCTCCCAAACCCGGGCCGGGGGAGGCAGGGGAAGCCCTTCCCGAGGGCAGAGGGCTGTGCCCGGGGCTGAGGAGGGCTCTGAGCCGTGTCCCCTGCCCCGACACGAGGCTGCAGGTAGAGCCCCGGCGTGCCAGAACCAGCCCCGGCGTGCCAGGGGAGTTATTTATTCGGCGATGAAAGACACACATTTCGTTGGGAGAAACCACTCCGGAGCCTCCCTGCACGGCTCCCCCCGGGCAGGGTGAGGGCTGCAGCCTCCAGCCCAACCCCAGAGCCCCACAGCCTCCACCTCCCACGCCGGCTGGGGCTGAGCTGCGGCAAAGGCTGGGAAATGAGTGTCACGCTTAGGGAAGCCACAGCCAACCTCCTCCTGCTGCCAGCAGCCTCCATCCCCGGGGCACAGCACAGCCTGCTGCCTTCTGGCCTTTCCAGGCACCTCTGGAGCCGAGCCATGCCATGCCATGCCATGCCATCCCCCTGCTGGGGTCGGGGATATGCACACACCCATGCCCGACAAGGGAACCTGCAGGTCCCCCCCCAAGGGATGGGGCTCAGTGTCACCTCTGCCACCTCTGCCACCTCTGCGTGGGCTGCTGCTGCCTGTGGAAGTCCTACCCCGAAATTAGCAGCTGCTTCACTCTGTAATTAACGGGCTGGCGACTCCCCGGAGATGCCAGAGCAAGGTGGGGGCTCCCAGGGACCCTCCCTGTGCTGCCACCCACCCCCACATCCCTCTGGCTGTGGAGACATCCAGCGGCTCCTGCTGAACCCTGGGCTCTGCCACTCACCCAGGAGCTCCTGCTGCATCCCTGGGCTCTGCCACTCACCCAGGAGCTCCTGCTGCATCCCTGGGCTCTGCCACTCATCCAGGAGCTCCTGCTGTGTCCCTGGGCTCTGCCACTCACGCAGGGTGTCACCCAGGAGCTCCTGCTGCATCCCTGGGCTCTGTGTGGCACCAAAGAGCTCTTGCTGCATCCCTGGGCTCTGCCACTCACCCAGGGTGGCACCCAGGAGCTCCTGCTGCATCCCTGGGTGCTGGCACCCCTGGGCTCAGGACCAGCAGCTGCACCCAGAGCTCCTGCCAGGCTTCAGCTCAGCCCCCAGGAGAAGGGGTCCACTCCAGGGAAGCATCACGATCCCAGCATGAGAGAAGAGCTTTATCCAGTCTCATGCTGAGAGCACCCCCTGTGCTGCACACGAGAGGACACCATGCAAAACCCCACCCAGTGACATTCTGGTTTCCCAGGACACCCATCCCTGCCCCCCTGGTGTGCCCAGGAGATGGTGCCCACGCTGGGCATCCTTGCACAAAGAGCATGAGCCAGTCCCTCCTCCAGCCCACAGAGCAGCTTGGAAACAACTCCCAACCCACATCTGGGAGGAAGAGGAGGAGGAGGAGAGCAGCCAAAGGGTGTTGACAAACAAACTGGATGAGTCAGGCAGGAAGATGTCCAAAGCAGGGTGGCAGGAGGAGGCACCGGTCAGAGAGACCCTGCAGAATGCAGGATCACACCTGTGGATCACACCTGTGGATCACACCCTGACAGCCCCAAAGCTGGCAGGGAGCTGCCTCTGTGACTGCCTGGGGCCCTCCAGCCCCAGCTGGGAGGAAAGACCCTCCTCCTGAGCCACCCAAGTCACACATGTGTGGCTCCTGACGTCTGGGAGACATTGGCATGAGCCTCACACAGCCACCAACAAATGGGCTGGGACAGGGCATGGCACCTGCCCTGGGCACCGTGGGCATGGCAGGGCTTCTCCCACCTGCCTCCTGCCTTTACCCCGTTCCCAGGAGGGCTCTGGGCCGGCTCTCCCCAGCAGCTCTGCTGCTCTAAGGGGCTGCAACCTCGGGAAGCACTGCCAAGCCCAAAGAGCTCCTGTGCCTCCAGCAATCGGTGTCACCGTGGCCTGGGCAGCAAATCCAAACACCCCAAAATTGGGAGGACAACGGAAAAGCTGCTTGGAGAAGGGCTGGATGCTTCCTGGGGCAGCAGCAGTGGAGAACAGGCCGAGCTAGGCAGGAAAACCCGGAGTTTTCCCCGCCACGTTGCTTTGCATGCCTGACAGCAAGTCGTGCCTTGCCTGTTGGGCTCCAGCCCCTCCCAGCTCCGGGGGCTCCTCAGCCAGCCAGGAGCCCTGGCAGGAGCAGAGAGGTGCTCCAAGAACCCAGTTTGCCCCAGTCTCTCCCAGGGAGGTGTCCCAGTGCAGGTGTGTGTCCCCTCTACTCACCCCATGGGACATGTCCCAGCCCAGTCTCCATAATCCTATTCCACAGGAATCATTTTTTTCCCTCATTAAATACTTTTCCCATGAAGAGCCCCATGGGTTAAATCCCACCCTGGGCTAACAGCTCAGCCCCTGCCCGGCCTTGCAAACACCCAATCCCTGACCCGGCAGAGCCAGATTCCTGCACAGGAAACCCAGCCAGGCTTCTCCTTGTTATTCTTCAGGATTAGGCTCACAGGGGCTTGCACGGGGAGCTGTGCACAGACAATCTCAGCAATTCCAGAGAAATTCAGGATGTGCTTTGGATCCAAACACGCCACGGGCAGCCCTGAGCCGGTGCTCGGGCGCTCTGAGCTTTAACTAATGCAAGCTGAAAAGCCCAGAGCGAGTTCCAAGCTCTCCTTCAAAGCTCAGAAACCTGCTGGCGTCCTGCTGAGCCGCATACCACGTAAGCATTCCTGCCAGGATGGGGCCTGGCAGGGCCACACAGCCGCCCCTGTGCCAGCCCCACGGCAGCTCTCTTCCCCCAGAGCCTCCCTTGGGGACAAAGGGACTTCAGAGCCACTCCCGCGGGGTGCATCCCTCCAAAACAGGGGCGCTCCTCAGCCCTTCACAAGGTCCAGCCCGAAGCTGTGCCACCCGCTCAGGTGTGGCCCCGCTGCTGCGGGGGTGGCTTCACCCACCCGAGACGAGGTTTTGCCAGCCTGGGGAGCTGAAAGCGAAGCCGGGACAAGAAAAGGCTCCGAGGTCACGTCCTGCCCGCTCCCAAGCCCCGGGGAGCCGAGCGCCCGCATCGCATCACGAGTGACGCAAAGTGGCTTGGGGGAGCCAAGCACTGCCACGGGGGGTGACACCAATTAGAGGGGTCAGACGTGTCACCACAGACCCCAATTAGCAGTGTTTGACACGATGCGTGTCCCAGCAGAGCCGTCACTGAGCTCTGGGCAGACGCCCCGAGCCGCCCCGGGACACTCGGCTCTCAATGGCCACATTGTCACCCTGCCTGTCGCACGGAGCTGGCGGGGGCACCGCTGTGTCCTGCCTGGAGCCAGCCAGGGGTGCAGCAGCCCTTCCCTCCGCCCCACAGCCTCGGAGGGGGTTTCCTAAGGATCCCCCAGCGCTGTGAAGGGGGATGGGACTCATCTGCCAGGCAGGTGACAGCGGTGTCCCTGCGCTTCCAGCATCCCCTGGAGCCAGCTCCCCTCTCACATCCCCACAGCCCCAGGGGTCCCCGAGCCCCGCTGCCACCGCCAACACCCCCGGCACAACGCAGCCTTTCATTGGGGAGACCCGCGGGCACCTCGGGTACCCCCCAGAGCTGCGCCGAGCCAAAACCACGCGGAAACTAAAAACGAAAAAGTTTGAAGAGCGAAAGAAAGGCGAAGAGCAGGCGTGGGGGTCTCGGGAAGACTGAGCGGGGGGGTTCCCAAAGGGATTGAAGGAGGGATGGGGAGATCCCGGGGGTCTGCCCGGGATGAGCGGAGCGGGGGGCGCGCCGGGGGCTCACCCGCGATGTGCTGGCGGCGACCCTCGTCCAGGTGCGTGGAGACCACATCGCCCATGGCGAGCCGAGCCGGGCCGGGCCGGGCGGCGGGAGGAGCGGCAGGAGGAGGGGGAAGAGGGAGGAGGAGGAGGAGGAGAAGGAGGAGGAGGAGGAAGAAGGCAGAGCTCGGGGCGGCCCGGCAGCACGGCGCCCCACGGCTCCCCAGCCACTCCTCCCGCACCGCCCCGCGTGGGGAGAGGCCGTGAGTGTCCCCCCGCCGGGTAATTAACCGCGCTAATTGCCGCGGGGGGATGGGCAGATGGAGGAGGGGCTGTGCCCCCAGCCGGGAGCTGGGCAGTGCCCGGTGTGTCCCGAATTCCCAGCGGGAGAACTGCTCCGCGCTGCTCCAGCCTGGCACTGCCACACCGGGCTCCGTCCTACCTACCCACGCCCCGCTGCCACCAGCCGTGACCTTGGTGCCCAAGGGGACAGCGGGCACGGCCAGGACAGCGGGATGGGAACGCTTGAGGTGATTTAAACCCACCCCAGCCGCAGGTTTCGGCTGTGGCGGGATGGGGGGTGGCACCTCCCGGGTGAGGAGGGCACACTCCGAGCGGGACACTGACACCGGGAATGCGGGACCGACCGTGCGGGGGCTCCTCGCACACAGCCGGGAGGAAGCGGCTGGAGCCGCCGAGATGGAGGAAGCGCTGGAAAAAAGCTCCTCCTTCCTCTTTCCTGCTGCTGCCGCTCCTTTGCCGAGCACACAGGCGGAAACAGCCCCGCAGGATGCCCGGCGCTGCCCGGGCACGACCCGCGGGCAGCAAAAACCTCACCACCCTCATCCCCATCGCCCTGGCACCGCCAGCAGCCCGGCTGTGACCCAGGGAGGAGGAGGAGGAGGAGGAGGAAGGAGGATGATGGCGTGCCCAGCAAGTTGAAGCTGTTCCCAGCTCCGGGGAGTCGCTGCCGAGGTGGATGCACGCCTTGGGATCGCTCTGGGTCCTGGGATGCTGCTTGGCTCGGTGTGGGGCACCAGCTCCGGGAAGGCTTTTCCTGGGCTGGCCTTGTTTACCCTGGAGGGAGGGTTGGAAGTGGCCAGGCTGGGAGCGAAGCATCCTGTTTATCCTCCTGAAATAGCTGCCCTTGGCCGCCGGGGCTGGGCAGGGGGCGGCAGGATGAGCCCCGCCTGCTGCCACCGCCCCGGGGCACGCCAGCGGGTCCTGCCCCTCCGCCGTGCCAGGGGGATGCCACCCCGCAGCCAAAAATTCTCCTTTTTGGGCAGGGATGTGTCCATGCCACGCTCTGCCCAAGCTGAACATTCCTCATGTGGCTAAAAAACATCAGGACATCACACCCAGGTGCCACCTGCGTTTGTGCCAGCACCGTGTTCCCCCCAGGAATGCCCACAGTGCATCAGCCTCTTCCATCCTGATACTCTTCTCATCCCTCCGACTCATTCCAATGGGAAAATAATCCCAAAGCTGGAATTTCTTCCCCTGAGATGTCCCCTAGCTTGTTTGCCTGGCCAGAATGCTGCTGGTGTCAAGGGATTCTCACAGGAAATTTATCTGCAGCAAAATCTCCTTTCCAATAGAAAATCCTTCCACTGGAGGCTTTTGAACGCTTTCCCCAGTGCTGATCCCCAAGAAGTCTGGCTGTGAATTAATTTGAAATTCTGTCTTAGTGTGGTGGTGGTGGTATTTAAGAGGCGATGAAAATGCATCCACCCCCTTCAAGCTGAAAAGAAATGGGAATATCTATCCATGTAAATAACTTCTTAATTAGAAACCAAGCTTCATCCCTTCCAAAAAAGCAATGTATGGAATATGATTTAGGCAGTGCGCACAGAATCCTGCTAAATAAACCAAGTAAATAGTTTAAAAGCCTTATTTTTGAAAAAGTAATCCACACAAGCACTGAGTCATCACTGCCTCTTTTGCCCACTAGTGTGTTTCTTAAATAAAAAATAAATAAATAAAACCTGAATGAAGAGGTAAAAACCAGACAGCATTGATATTGTTGATTTGCAAACAGGAAGGGGAGGTTTGTGGCACACAGAAATAGCCCGGAGCCTGTCACACAGACACACAGGCTGCTTTTGGGGCTCCCAAAACCACCTGAGGATGGGCACCATGTCCTGGCAGCTCAGACAGCGCCACGTGCTGCCACAGCCGGGAGCTTTTGGCACAGGCTGGTGCCAGAGACAGGCTCAGCTGCTAAAGCCTGGCACAGGAAAGCAAAGAAGGGGTTTGAAGGCTTTTACTGGGACTGGAGACATTTGGGAGCTCAAAACTCAGCAGGTGAGCACAGTTTGGTTTGTTCCTACAGGATCATGTGCAGAGGGGATTGTCCCCAATGTGCTCCTGGTCAGAGTTTCCTTCATCCCCACCAGCCCAGTGGGTGCCTGAGGAGGATGGGATGGGGATAGAGATGGGGATGGGATTGGGAATGGGAATGGGAATGGGAATGGGGATGGGAATGGGAATGGGAATGGGAATGGGGATGGGGATGGGAATGGGAATGGGAATGGGAATGGGAATGGGAATGGGAATGGGAATGGGAATGGGAATGGGAATGGGAATGGTTTGTCTTTCCTCTGCAGCACATTTTGCTTTATTCCCACATGGTTACGTGCAGAGGGGATTGTCCCCAATGTGCTCCTGCTCAGGGTTTCCTTCATCCCCACCAGCCCAGTGGCTGGCCCAGGATAATGAGGATGAGGATGGGGATAGGGATGGGAATGGGATTGGGGATGGAGATGAGGATGGGATTGGGAATGGGAATGGGAATGGGGATGGGAATGGGAATGGGAATGGGAATGGGAATGGGAATGGGAATGGTTTGTCCTTCCTCTGCAGCATATTTTGGTTTATTCCCACATGGTCGTGTGCAGAGGGGATTGTCTCCATGGTCCTGCTCAGGTTCCTTCATCCCTGCCACGCTGATGGGTGTCTGAGGAGCATGGGATGGGGATGGGGTTGAAATGGGGATGGGGATAGGAATGGTTTGTCCTTCCTCTCCAGCTGCAGTTTCTGGGAGCCCAGCCTGGCCCTGCCCAGGCACTAAGCCTGTCCTGCTGAGCACAAGGGGTGCAGACACAGCACCCACTGCCCTCCTGCCTCCCCTGCTGCCTCCATCCATCCCGAGGATGTCTTTAAATCCATCTTTAGATCCATCCCCCTTTGCAGGCTCAGCTCCCAGCTCCCTGCTCTGCTGCCCCATGTCCCTCTGCAGAGGCTCCAGGTGAAGCCCCTGGGTTCAGGAAAACAAACCACCAGTTCCAGCAGCACAAGTGATGCTCAAATGGCTTTGTCACACCCTGGCCTGGGCCTGTCCCCCGTGCTGGGGCTCCCAGGGACCCAGCACAGACATCCCCCCATCAGAGGCTGTGCAGTGTTGGATTGTACAGAATTGCAGCCTGATAAAGTCTAATCATGCCAGCTAATTACATCTCTCTGAAGAGATGGAAATAATGCTTATCTGCCTAAAGCTGATGAATTATCTACCCCAGCTTGGAAATGAAGGATTTCCCTGTGAATACAGCCGAGGAGAATAAACACTCTCGTGGTTTCAGGCAGCTCCTGGGATGCTGGAGATGGCAGCAGCGAGGTGAGGTAGTTCCCAAATTATTAAAGCCTTCAAAGCCTTCAGTGCATTAGTCCATCATGATGAGCAAAGTGCTCCTTACCTGTCCTTCACCCTCCCAGGATGATTCTGGATGGTTCTGATGCCACAGTCCATGGCTGTGACAAAGCATTTTGTTTAAAGTTGATTATGTGGGGTATTTTTCTGCTCACAGCAGTCAAAGCAAGGCTGACAGGGGCTGTGTGCTCAGCCAGGAAATGTTTCTTTCCCTCTCACCGGGCACAGGGATCTATTCCCACCTCACCAGATCATGGGGGGCAGAGCTGGGGGGATGGGCTGGTGGGGTTTGAGGTGGGAGCTGCAGCCAGGGGGAGGTCGGGGTGTCCTTCCCTACACCGGGCTCAGGTCCCCATCCTCAGGGTGGGGGGTGGAAACCCTCCTGGAGTCACCTCTGAGCCCCCGAGGTGCTGGGACGTGTCCTGGTTAAGGGACCCGCTGTGACCTGGGGTCCGAGCCACTCCCGGCACATGGCACATGGTACATGGCACATGGCACATGGCACACGGCACATGGCACACGGCATATGGCACATGGCACATGACACATGGCACATGGGACATGGGACATGGCACATGGCACGTGGCACGTGGCACATGGCACATGGCACATGGCACATGGCACACGGCACATGGAACATGGCACATGGCACATGACACATGGCAAATGGGACGGGCGCTGGTGTGGCATGGGACATGGGACACAGGACACGAGACATGGGACATGGGACAGGCACAGGCAGGACAGCCTGGGCACTGGGATAAGCACAAGGAACGGGCATGGGCACCGGCATGGCATGGATGTGACCCTGGCTCTGCTCCCAGCTGGGGGATGTCAGGAAGAGTTTTATCTTGGGGTTGTTACTGGGGTTTTCTGCCCCACTCCCAACCCCTGGGCAGGTGCCGGGGCTGGGCCGGGTCACAGCTCTGGCATGGGCAGGAGGGAGAAGCAGCGCAGAGAAGGGGCTGGAGGTGCCCTCCTGCGCCGGGGGCTGCTCACCTGCCCCAGAACTGCTCTCGCTGCAATTAACAGCGGCGTAATTGCAGCAATAGAACTCGGCAGCGCTGATTAAGGCGAGGGCAGCTCTGCCCAGCCCCGCCAGCGGTGCTGCCGTGCCCGTGGGCTGCTGCACCCTCTGTCCCTGCTGCTGACCCAGAGTGCGGCCCAGAGAGCAGCGGCACTGAGCGCTGGGGAATGCGGCCTGTCTCCGGTGGCTGCTGCTGAATCGGGGCACATCCAGCAGCTCCAGCCCAGCTCCAGCCTGGGCACGGGGCTCTGAGAGGGATCCATCAGCTCCAGCCTAAACACAGAGCTCGGAGCGAAATCCATCAGCTCCATCCTGAACACAGAGCTCTGAGCAGGATCCATCAGCTCCAGCCCAGCTCCAATCCGGCTCCAGTCCGGGCACAGAGCTCTGAGCAGGATCCATCAGCTCCATTCTGAACACAGACCTCTGAGCAGGATCCATCAGCTCCAGCCCGGGCACGGGGCTCTGAGCAGAGGGGTGACACTGACTGAGGGGCACATGGGGACCCGCAAACCCCCCAGGCCGATGCCAGGGGGCTGTGACAGACAGCACAGGGGCGGGGGTGTCACCTCAGCCATCGCCCACCAGCGCCCCGGGGCTTGGAGGGGCCGGGGCAGCGCAGCCCGCGGAGCGATGGACACGGGGGGAGGAGGAGGAGGAGGAGGAGGAGGAGGAGGAGGAGGAGGAGGAGGAGGGAGGCTCCTGCGGACCGGCATTCCCCTCTGCTGGTCGGCACTGGGATAACTGGTGGCCGCCAGCCAGGCGCTGGCAGGGAGCCGGGATCGGCCCGGTGCAGCCTGCGGAGGGTGCGACACACTGGCGACATTGGCACCGGCGTGGGCACCGGCGTGGGGTGCGGGCACCGGCGTGGGCACCGGGATGAGCGCGGGGACACGGGATATGGCACATGGCACATGGCACATGGCACACGGCACATGGAACATGGCACATGGCATATGGCACATGGCACATGGGACATGGAACATGGGACATGGCACATGGAACATGGCACATGGCACGTGGGATATGGCATGTGGGATATGGCACATGGCACATGGCACATGGCACATGGCACATGGAACATGGCACATGGAACATGGAACATGGAACATGGGACATGGCACTGACATGGCACATGGGACATGGCACATGGCACACGGCACATGGCACATGGCACACGGCACATGGCACACGGCACATGGCACATGGGACATGGCACATGGGACATGGCACATGGAACATGGCACATGGCACATGGCACATGGGACATAGGACAGGCACTGGCATGGCATGGGACATGGGACACAGGACACGAGACATGGGACGTGGGACAGGCACAGGCAGGACAGCCTGGGCACTGGGATGAGCACAAGGAACGGGCATGGGCACCAGCATGGCATGGATGTGACCCTGGCTCTGCTCCCAGCTGTGGGATATCGGGAAGAGTTTTATATGGGGTTTTTATTGGGGTTTTCTGCCCCACTCCCAAACCGTGGGCAGGTTCAGGGGCTGGGTCTGGGTCACAGCTCTGGCATTTGCACCAGGGAAAGGAAAAATTCCATGTTTGAGCAATGCTGAACAGCTGGAAACGGGCAAAAGCCAAAGCACCAGGCTGGCCCTGCCTGCCCCAGAGCAGGGTCTGCCCAGGCAGCTCATGGGGACACAGACACGGGTGACACTGTGCCCTTGCTGTCCCTACAAGCACCTTCCCCTGGACACGTCCCCAGCCCCGGGCCAGGCGTTGAGCAGCCAGCATTGCCCTGCCTGCACTCAGAGGGGTGGAAGTGCCTCCCCATCCCACATCCACAGACCACGGATGCATTCCCCAGTGGATACTGAACACTCTCACACCCTCCCACAGGGTCCTAAAATCCCAAATATTGCGGGGAGCCCCCCGGGAAGATGATCAGCAGATCATCAGGAGCTACCAGTGTTTCCCCCTTCAGCCCCGGGGCTCAGATGGTTGTGGGGCACCCCCATTTCTGCCAGTTAAACACATGTCCAGCATCTCAGCAGTTTTTAACGGGATTTTTGGGGGTGAAAGAGCCCAGAGTGAGGCCTCCTGGCCTAGACTCCTTAGGAGAGGACCAGGAAGGAGGGATCAGGATGTGGCCCCAAGGCTGCTGGGGGAAGCATCTCGACATCAACTTCCCCTTGTACCACAGGCATCCTTACACTTGTCTGTCAGGAAAACCAGCCTGAGCCAGCTCTGACCCTAAGAGCAGTCCCTCCTCTGTTCTCCCAGCTCCCTGTTGCTTCCCAGAGTTCCATCCCACACCAACAGCCGCTGGTGGAGGGCCCAGTTGCCAGACTTGGCCACCCCAATTTCCCTGATTTGGACCAAAACAGCACAGGGTGGAGTGAGGGGAGCAGTCACCACCTCCCCCCATCCACTCTGATGCTTATTCCCAGACCTGTGTGTGGGAAGGGGGAAAAGCTCCTTCCCTTCCCTTCCCTTCCCTTCCCTTCCCTTCCCTTCCCTTCCCTTCCCTTCCCTTCCCTTCCCTTCCCTTCCCTTCCCTTCCCTTCCCTTCCCTTCCCTTCCCTTCCCTTCCCTTCCCTTCCCTTCCCTTCCCTTCCCTTCCCTTCCCTTCCCTTCCCTTCCCTTCCCTTCCCTTCCCTTCCCTTCCCTTCCCTTCCCTTCCCTTCCCTTCCCTTCCCTTCCCTTCCCTTCCCTTCCCTTCCCTTCCCTTCCCTTCCCTTCCCTTCCCTTCCCTTCCCTTCCCTTCCCTTCCCTTCCCTTCCCTTCCCTTCCCTTCCCTTCCCTTCCCTTAAGTTACTAAAACATAAACTGTACTAAAATAAGAACGAAGAAGCTGAGAAAACAAATTCCAAGATCACAAGAACTGAATAGCAGAAGACTATGAAACACCTAAACTATAATGAATTACAGATACTAAGAAATAGAAACAGAAAACAAGAGAGCAAGACAATAACACCAATCAAGAAGTGTATACTTAGCAGTTTGGAAAAGCTATAAAAGTGTGTGTAATATAAACAATAAACAGCTTCTACTTAATCATATTCATCAGTTATTCAAAAATCCTAGATTTCCCACACACTTTTTCCTTATTTATATTTTCTACCAGGTGGGATGGATGCAATAGAGCCACCGGGCTGCCAGGACTGTCCCCAGGGGTGAGGGCACACAGCCTGGGGACCGCTCCAGCCTGGGCTGTGGGAATCCAGAGCTTCCCTCTGGCTGCCCTGGCAGGTCTGGGACCCTGGCAGGGGTCAGGAACCCCCCTGGACAGAGCCCCCAGAGACACTGGCTGTGATCTCTGTCCATGGAAAAGAGTTTTCAATCTTACAGGATGAATTACAAGCTCTGAGTGTTTGATATAAGTCATAATTAAGTGTGGCACGGGTGCAAAAGTAAAATTTTAGGATTCTAGATTAGGGGTTCAAAGGGGACAAGATGGAGGAAATTGGGTGTGTCTTGTCCTTTTTCTCCTTCTTCATGCCCTCCGTGTTTCACTGTGGTGTTGGCATTTTTCTGTTGGTTCAGGCTGGGGACACACTGTCCAACGTAGGTGACAGATATTGGCACGTTATTGTAAATCCAGCACAGGTAGTTTGTGGTATTTAATGTTTGTACCATCCCACTGAGGGCAGAGCCCCACACGCTGCCCTGCAGGACAGAGCTGCGGCAGGGCAGCAGAACATGTTAGAGATAAACAGAATAAACAACCTTGAAACCAGCACAGACCAATTATGGCTTCTGCTTTGGCAGCGGGGCTGACAGACAGAGACTTTCTACAATCTCAGAATCATCAATAGCACAGATTCTGACAGGGTCCAGCTCCCCTGCAGCTCCCTGCCCACGCTGGGCTTTTCCTGCAGGTGAGTGATGCTCGGCCTGCCTGGCAGGCTGGCAGGGAGCTGGAGCAGCAGTGGAAATTCTCCCTCCTAAACAGCCTCTGGTATTTATAGCCTGAGCTTGGCACCGAGTCCGGGCTCTGCCAAACCCAACTCGGGATTATTTTTAAGGAAGCGTCGAGGAGAGCAGCTTTTGTAGGGAAGGATCGGGGCTGGCGGTGCCTGGGGCTGCTGGAGCTGGATGGAGCACAGGGTTGTCACCCTGCTGTCCCTCCAGGCAGGGTGACAGGGTGAACCTCTCCATGTGAATATGTCCATGAGCACAGAGCTGTGGGCACAGCCTGCCTGGGATCGCTCGTGCCCGGCTCCATTTCCCTCTCACACCCAGCCCAGGCTCGAGGGGAAGTACAGGAGCGCCAAAATCCCCTGGGCACAGCCCAGAGCCAGCCTGGCAGCCCTGGCAGCCCTGGCAGCCCTGGCAGGGGAAGCTCACCGGGTGCTGCGCTTTGCCCCCCGAGTGCCGCCCTGCCCTGCCCTGCCCAGCAGGTGGGGAGGCCACGGGCACCGATCCCCCCTTAGATCATGCTGGGATGGGACTGGGATTGGACTGGGATGTGACTGAGATTGGACTGGGATGGGACTGGGATGGGAGTGGGATTGGACTGGGATGGGACTGGGATTGGACTGGGATGGGAGTGGGATTGGACTGGGATGGGAGTGGGATTGGACTGGGATGGGACTGGGATGGGACTGGGATGGGAGTGGGATTGGACTGGGATGGGACTGGGATTGGACTGGGATGTCACTGGGAAATGAACCCGGCTGCCCCAGGGACCCCTCCCCACTGCAGCCCCGGGGGCGGGAGGGGTCCGGGTGGGGGTGGGGGTGTGTGGGTGACGCTGAGGGTCTGTGAGTGATGTTGGGGGTCTGTGGGTGATGCTGGGGGTCTGTGGGTGATGCTGGGGGTGTGTGGGTGATATTTGGGGTCTGTGGGTGATATTGGGGCTCTGTGGGTGATGCTGGGGTCTGTGGGTGACACTGGGGTGTGTGGGTGACGCTGGGGGTCTGTGGGTGACACTGGGGGTCTGTGGGTGATATTGGGGCTCTGTGGGTGACGCTGGGGCCCTGTGGGTGACACTAGGGTCTGTGGGTGATGCTGGGGGTGTGTGGGTGGTGCTGGGGGTGTGTGGGTGATGCTGGGGGTCCATGGGTGATGCTGGGGGCCTGTGGGTGATGCTGGGGGTGTGGGTGACGCTGAGGGTATGTGGGTGACGCTGGGTGCAGGGGTGATTTCGGATGTGGGGGGCTGCTAGGGGTGTGCCTGTGTTAATTCCAGTTGCGGGGCGTGCTCGGTGTGTGACCGTGGTGACTCCGGCTGTGGAGCGTCCGTTCGTGTCCCCCTGTCCCTGTGTGTCCCCCTGTCCCTCCGTGTCCCCCTGTCCCTGTGTGTCCCCCCCTGTCCCTGTGTGTCCCCCCGTCCCTCCCTGTGTCCCCCTGTCCCTCCGTGTCCCTCTGTCCATCCCTCTGTCGCTCTGTCCCTGTGTGTCCCCCTGTCCCTCCATGTCCCCCTGTCCCCCTCTGTCCCTCTGTCCCTCTGTCCGTCTGTCCGCGGCGCTGCCTCTCTCGGGCACCCCGCTGCAGTACCGCTTCCCGCCTGCCAGGGGGCGCAGCGGGCGGGCGCGGCGCTGCGGCGCGGGGCGTGGCCCAGGATGGGCGTGGCCGATGACGCAACTCCCCAAGCCCCGCCCCTGTCAGCTGAGCGCGCCGCACCGCCCCCCCCGCGCCCCCCGACCCCCCCGTCCTTCCTCCTCCTCCTTCCTCCTCCTCCTCTTTCCTCCTCCCCCTCCTCCCTCCGCATCCCTGCGCCGCCGCCCGCAGCCTCGCCCGGCCGTGCGCGCCCCTGGGAGCCCCCCTGCACCCCCCGGCGCGGAGACATGGCCCCCATCGGACTCAAGGCGGTGGTGGGAGAGAGTAAGCTCGGGTTTGGGGTTTGGGGTTTGGGGTTTGGGGTTTGGGGTTTCGGGGGGCAGCGGGGGTGCCCCGGCCCGGCTGCGGGGGATGCTGCGGGTGCGCAGGACGGAGCCTCGGGGGGCACACGGCGACACGGGACCCCCCCCGTGGGCACACGCGGGCCTGGTGGGATGGGGGGGTCGGGGGTGCTGGCACCTTCCGGGGTGTGTTTGTGGGGTTTTTGCGGCTGTTTGGGGTTTTTCTGCAGTGCTGGGGGCGGGGGGAGGGGGATTGGTGACGGGGCCACGGTGGAAAAGCGGGGGGGGGGACAGGGAAGACGGAAACGTTCGAGCCCCACTTTGTTTTATTCCCCCGTGGCCCCCAACCCCCCAAAGGGCCCAGGGGTCTCCCCCCATATGAGGCTGAGCCCCGAGGGGGGCACAGAGGGGTGCAGACCCCCCAAACCCTCCCCAGCGCAGTGGCAGGCCGGGCCCTCCCGCTTTGTCTGCAGCAAATCCCGCTCAAACCCTGGGCTTTATTGCACTATTATTGCTATTATTCCTATTATTATTAATATTCCCCCGGGTTATGCCTTTGCTCCCGCAATCCGGGGGTGCCCCTGTGTGTCCCCCCTCCCCGGGCATCCCTTCCCGCGGGGGTCCCGCTATTCCCGGCCGGATCATTCCCGGGGGCACGGCGCGATCCTCCCCGGCTCCGCTTCCTCCTTCCCGGCCCTTGCACGGTGATATTTTCCCGGGGGGAAACGAAGGGGGGGTTCGTTCTCCAAAAACACCCGAGGCTGGACGAGGAAGGAGGGGCGCTTCTTTCCCAGGGGCGAAGTTAAGGCGAAAAAACTCCGCATTATGAAAAAAAAAATAAAGAAAATAAAGAAAATGAAAGGGCAGGAACCGGTGGGAACTTCCCCCCGCAGCCATGAGCCTTCCTCCTCCTCCTCCTCCCCGCCTCTCGCAGGGTTTATTTCCGTGGCACCGTGGCCGGCCGCGGCCGGATCTTGGTGGTTTTTTTTTTTATTTTTCGATGTTTTTGGGGCCGTTTTTGCGGTGCCATCCGTGCCCGGGGCCATCCCCCGCCCTCCGCGGCCGCTGCGGATGGCGCGGCCGGGCCGGTGGTGTGATGGGTGGGTGGTGATGGAGAGGGGGGGACACGGGGGGATCCCCACGGATCCTGAGCCCTGCCACCCTCCCGGTGGCGGTGTCACCCTCAGGGGACAGAGCCCGAGATGGCCGCGGGGAGCAGGGACATGTCCCGGCTGTGTTTGTGCTGCAGGAGCAGCGCTGGGGAGGGGGCGGCTCTGGGGCTCTGCTGGGCTGGATTTGGGGGGCAGGGGATGCGGGAAGGGGGGCTCGGACCCTTGGCAGGGCCACATGCCCTGTGCGTGTCCCTTATCTCCATTCATTGTCTCTGCGCCGGATTGTGCTGGGAGACAGCCCAGACACACACAGAGGATCCAGGCAGCATCAGGGAAATCTGACTTAATCCTCCCCTTCAGAGGTTAGTGACAAACCGCTGGGTTCTTTCCCTGGAAAAACATCATTCCCGACGGAAAATGATAATGTGGAGCCGGGCAGCAGTGCTGGAGCCCGGCTGGCAGGAGCGTGGGTGGCTGCGAGGGGGGAGCAGGCTTTGTGCGGGCAGAATGCTGCAGAGCAGCGAGGGTGGCACCGGGGGACACCCCGGGGTCCCCACAGGGGTCGGGGTGCTCCTGGGCTCGGTGTATCAGCTTGTCTTGGGGGGCTGTTCAGGGGGAGCTGCTCCCCCAGAGTTGGGAGCAGCCTGCAGGGTCCCCAGGCCCCTGTCCCTGGGTGCTGGCATGAGATTTCCTGGGCTGCGCCAGCCTGGCACTGCCCGGAGGTTTTCCTGCAGGAGATGTTTGCTCTGAGGAGCAGGAGGGCCGAGCTTGGGGCTGACCCCCAGGCAGAACATCTGCTGTGGGCCCCTTCTCCAGGAGGAAGGGATGGATGGATGGATGGATGGATGGATGGATGGATGGATGGATGGATGGATGGATGGATGGGGAGGATGCTGCCGTGTTGCCATGGCTCGCTCCGCCAGCCCCCCCTCCCGAGCTGCATTCTGCCCTGGCTTCCCTCCAGACCCGGATTATTCCTCTGACCAGCTGGTGCCATAACCAGACGGGGTTTGGAGGCCTCTGAAGAGGTGGGAGGCGGTGGGCAGGGGCAGAGGTGGGCCTGGGCTGCAGGAGGAGAAGGGCAGAAGCAGATTGTCACCCCCAGAGCTGTGGGGGTGTGCTGGGGGCTGTCCCTGTGCCTTCCCGAGGTGTCCAGCGATGGTGACTGCATCGTCCTGGACTTGCTGTTCTCTGGACAGGGCTGGAGCTGAGTGTGTTTGTCCCCAGAGGTGATGCCTGAGGACCAGGTCCTCCTGCTGTGTCTGTCCCTTCCCAGGGAGAGCTGGTTCAGAAAATCTCACCTGAGAGTGGCAGCTCTGAGGACACCCATCCCCAAATGTTCACCTGACCCCCAGCTGCTCAAACATAATCCCCAAATCTTCACCTGACCCCAAACTGCATGGACACCATCCCTAAATCTTCACCTGACCCCCAACTGCTCAGACATCATCTCCAGATGTTCACCTGACCCCCAGCTGCTCAAACACCATCTCCAAATGTTCACCTGACCCCAGCTGCAGGGACATTCATCCTCTCGTGCCCCTTGGATCTTCTCAGGGCCACCTTCCCCGATCTTCCCCTGCCCAGCCCAGTGGTGTCTCTCCTGCAGCAGCCTGCAGTGGGGAGGAGGAGGAGGAGGCTGGTTTTACTTCACTGAACTGTCAGCAGCCAGGAGAGACGGGCCCTGCTGCAGGGGTGACACCTGTGCAGCGCCTGCCACCACGCTGGGCTGACACAGGACAGCAGGACATGCAGCTGGAGCACATGGATGTGATTCCATGGCAGATCCAAAAACCCTGCACCCCTTCAACCTCCCCAAAGCTGCTTGTGCTGCTGGCAGCAGAGGAGCCCTGGGATAAGGAAACACTTTGCAGAGACAGCAGGAGAACACCTTTCCCCCAGGCCAGCAGGTGATCCTCCTGCCAGGCCATGCCCAGGAGCCCCACGGCCAAATCCTGCCTGGATGTGCTCTGACACTGCCCAGTGTCACTCCATGTCCCCAGCTGGGCCTCTCCAGGGTCCACCCCTGCCTGGGCATGACTCAGGGACTCGCCTTCAAGGGTAGGGCTGGGGCTGCTGCCAGCCTGGGGCACAGCCTGGGGACCTGCCCGGCTGTTTGGGGCACCTTGCACTGCCACCAGCCCCTGCTGGGCACAGGGAGGGTCAGATGTGCTCCTGGAGGATGTTCTGAGCCTGTCTGCTGTGGAGGCAGAGAGGAAGAGGAGGCAGCGAAGGGCATGGGGGCCATTGGAGGGGTGCCCATGGCATCCTCTTGCCTGCACAGGGCCCAGCTGTGACCTCAGCCTGCTGCAGAAGTGGGTGGTGAGGAGCAGGAGGTCTCTGCCCCCTGTCCCCAGCACGGGTGGGAGCAGACGTGGCTCCCTGAGCAGCCCATCCTCCCAATCCCCCCGTTCCAGGAGCCCCCATGGTGCCACCAGCCTGGCGTGTGGGTGCAGGAATGGGCACAGCTGGGCTGTGGCTCTGTCACCAGGCTGTGGCTCACCTCCGCTGTTGGCTTGAAGTTGGAAAAGCTTGGAAAAAAATCGTTGTAAAATTCAGCGTTCACCATCTCAGGCATTGCAGAACAATTTCAGTCTCCAGACCACAGTCTGCACCAGGGGCTGAGAAACTCCTGCCCATATGTGACCATGGAAGGTGACCAAGAGTGACAAACCTCAGTTTGGCAGCACTGCATCTTCTCACCAGTGTCTGCATGTGCAAGAAGGCTAAAAAAGCCACCAATGGAGAGGATTTTGACTCTTTCCTTTTAGAAAAAAAGAGAAAAAGCAAGGTCTGTGTCTGATTCCTCTGCACCTCTTGGAAAAGGTGTCCCAGAAGAGATTCCTTCCTTCTTCCCACAGAATCAACACTTTCCAAAGAGAATCATCATCACAGGCTTTTGGTCTCACGCTGAGGAGCAGATGCTGCTCCCTCCAACTCGCCGTGCAGGGAGGGAGCTTGGCTCTGGAGAGTGCAAAAATAGAGCAGGGCTGAAGGAGCTTTAATCTGTGGGCTCCCACATCCCCCAGGATGTGAGAGAACCTGGCAGTGTGCACACACCTGTGGGCACCTGTGCTAGAGGGCGTTTTGTGGAGCCCATCAGATGGTTTGGCCTCGGATCAGGGAGCAGCAAGGACCACTCGGGCACATGCCAGCTGCCTGCAGCCTGTCCTGGTGTCCCTGAGGGACAGGAGACCAGCCCAGCCTGGATTCCCACCAAAGAAGCACAATTTGTTGGTGTTTTCCTGAAGAATGAGCTCAGGAAGTCGTGGCCACACGTAGGAATGTGAAGATCCCTCCCCTCAGGGGTGCTGTGACACCGTGTGAGTGCTGTCCTGCTGTGGGACACCTCTGGGCACTGAGCACCACACCAGGGACAACATCTGGAAACAGCTGGAGCAAGAGGACAAGTGTTGGTGAAGGGTGGTGCCTTCAGCAGGGCCCTGGAGCGCTGTGGGTCATTGATTGTACCCAAACTGGGACACTCTGCTCAGCTCCCAGATCCTTGTGCAGACCCAGGAAATTGTCTGGAGTTACCACAGAGTATCCTGAGCTGGAAGGGACCCACAAGGATCACCACAGCTCAGCTCCTGTCCCTGCAGGACACCCTGTGCCTGATCCTGCAGTGACACCCTCCTGGATTTCCCTCTGTTTCCCCAGAGGGCTCATGGGTGTGAGCACGCATTTCATTTCCCTTTTTCACTTCTGGTTGTGTTACTCAACTTCTGCAGAGTTCAAGAGCTCCAGGTCTGCATCCTCCTCCTCCCTAGGCTGTGCAGCTCTCCCAAGGCTTTGCCCAGCAGGGATAAATGTGGATATCCTTCATGAGGGCAGTGCAAACAGGAAAAGGAGGAATTAAACACGGGTTACCACGATGGCTGGGACTAATCCCTGCGTTCCTGGGTGAGAAATGTGTCCTCCAGGAAGGCTGATGGCTTCCAGGTGGGCATAACCCAGTGGGAAAAACACGTGTTCAGGATTTGGGCTGCCTAAGGGGAGGTGCTTGAGACTTGTTGGGTTTTGGGCACAGCAGTGGCCAGACTCGGGTTGCCCTTGGATGGTTTTTAGCCGTGCTGAGCTGTCAGAATCTGTGGGTATTGATGATTCCGAGATTGTAGAAAGTCTCTGTCTGTCAGCCCCATTGCCAAAGCAGAAGCCATAATTGGTCTGTGCTGTTTCAGGGTTGTTTATTCTGTTTATCTCTAACATGTTCTGCTGCCCTGCCGCAGCTCTGTCCTGCAGGGCAGCGTGTGGGGCTCTGCCCTCAGTGGGATGGTACAAACATTAAATACCACAAACTACCTGTGCTGGATTTACAATAACGTGCCAATATCTGTCACCTACGTTGGACAGTGTGTCCCCAGCCTGAACCAACAGAAAAATGCCAACACCACAGTGAAACATGGAGGGCATGAAGAAGGAGAAAAAGGACAAGACACACCCAATTTCCTCCATCTTGTCCCCTTTGGACCCCTAATCTAGAATCCTAAAATTTTACTTTTGCACTCGTGCCACACTTAATTATTACTGATATCAAACACTCAGAGCTTGTAATTCATCCTGTAAGACTGAAAACTCTTTTCCATGGACAGAGATCACAGCCAGTGTCTCTGGGGGCTCTGTCCAGGGGTGTTCCTGACCCCTGCCAGGGTCCCAGACCTGCCAGGGCAGCCAGAGGGAAGCTCTGCATTCCCACACTGAGGAACATCAGCTGGGCTTTGTCTCCTCGCAGTGATGTCCACGTGCTGGGTGGTGCTGGTGGCCGTGGAGGGCCATTCCTGCCACCCTCAGCTCCGTGCTGCCTGTTTTATGTGGGATGGCACCTGCAGAGCCCCACCTGGGGCTGTTGGAGGTGGGGACGTGCTGCTTGGATCAGTGCAACATTCACACTGGCTTGAGCAATTAGTTAATGAACCAGCACAAATGCAGTTGCCAGGCCAACCCAAAGCCAAACGTGTCCGTCTGGGAGATGCAGCCTGACAGCTTTTTAGGAGAAATGGGACTCCAGCAAACCTCACTGTGGATTTCTGTGATCCAGCTCACGGAGCTGCCCGGGGATTTGGGATCCCGAGACACAGGGGAGTGAAAAGCTCAATTTGTGCCCATCCATAAAACAGCTTCATCTTCTGTGCCACTTCAGGCCACCAGGATGTGGAAGGGGCATTTCTGAGCACTGGAATCTCCAGGAGGGAAGAGCTTGGCCATGGCTGCTGGCACTGGGGTCAGCACTGCAGCTGGAGTGTCCCTGCTGCATGCCCAGCCTGGTGGCCAGGACAAGGCTTTGGCACACCCACCAGGGGAGATCAGGGCTGCTCATCAGCTTCCAGGCTTGTTCTGGAGCAGGATAATGGGCTTGGGGAGCCCCAAAATGGGTCCATCTCTTGGGGAGCCCCAAAATGGGTCCATCTCTTGAGGAGCCCCAAAATGGGTCCATCTCTTGGGGCATCATAAAAGGGTCCATCTTGTGGGGCATTCCAAAATGAGTCCATTTCTTGGGGCATCCCAAAATGGGTCCATTCTTTGGGGAACCCCAAAACGGTTCATAAAAACCCATCATAAAAAGGGTCTATCTCTTGGGGAACCCCAAAATGGATCCATCTCTTGGGGCATCACAAAATGGGTCCATTCTTTGGGGAACCCCAAAGTGGTCCATCTCTTGAGGAGCCCCAAAATGAGTTCATCTCTCGAGGACCCCCAAAATGGGTTCATCTCTTGAGGAACCCCAAAAAGGGTCCATCTCTTCAGGCATCATAAAAAAGGCCCATCTCTTGGGGAACCCCTAAATGGGTCCATCTCATGGGGCATCCCAAAATGGGTTCATCTCTTGGGGCATCATAAAAAGGGTTCATCTCCAGGGGAACCCCCAAATGGGTCCATCCCTTGGGGTCAGAGCTTTGTTGGTGTGGCAGGGGTGCTCTCTCCTTCCCCAGCTCCAGTAGGACCATGGGGTGGCTCTGTGTCCCAGGCTGGGGGAAGGCCAGGGTGTCATAACGTGGGATAAGCCTCTTGGAGGGATGGATGGGCTCAAGTCCCACTAGGCCAGCGTGTCACCTGCTTGGAAATGATGGAGGGGTCACGTCCATGCCGTGTGTCACCTGAGAACGAGCCTGGCTGCGGGTGGTGGGCTGGGTCTCCAACATGCCACCGGCCTGGTGGCACTTTTAGAGCCATCCTGCTCATGGGCTCTGATGCTGGAGGGGGGTCCAGAGCTGTCTGTATTCCCTCTTCTTGGGAGAAATTGTCATTAAAATTCTTCCAGCCTGAAGGAAACAGATGTGGCGTGGTAGGTCCCCACAAGCCAAGTGTTGGAGGCACTGGATGAGATGCTCATATTGATTTTTTTTTTCCCACCTGAAACCTGGTTTTATCTCCAAGATGAAAAACTTGGCTGTGAGCATCACCCACTGATGTTAGATCCTAAAAACTCTCTCTGGCCAGATGTTTGAGGGCATGGACAGCAACATCTGGCCTGCTGATGTGGAGTGAGGGGGCTGGGCGTGACTTGAGGACCTTGGGACCTCAGGACCCCCATTTCCCCTGGGAGTCCAGAGCTTTCTGCCCTGAGCTGGGGTTTAGTGGCTGCTGCAGGGACACCAGGAGGGAGGTTGATGGCCACATCCCCCTGGATGTGACACCAGTCTCCAGCTCAGGTTTGTGCCCTTTGGCAGGACCCCGGAGCTCTTTGGAGGATGCTCTGAGGGTCTCTCCTGACCCTGCCTGGGCTCTGAGCTGGCTCTGGCAGCCTGTGGAAGAGCCACAATTTGGACTCAGATCTGACCCCTGGGGAGCAGGGATTTAGGGATTGACACCCTAAACCTACAAAGCTCAGAGAAATTACCCTTTGAAGTGCCCAGTTCCTGCTCTGAGAGGCCCATCTTGGTTTTGGGGTCGGGCTGGGGATGTGACAGCACTTTCTGCAGCCAGGCAGGTGCTCCCCGCCTCAGGCACCCTCCCTCCAGCCTGAGCCACCCCTGTGCAGGAGGGACACGGCGTTCCACAGAGCCACAGTGTCCCTGCAGCTGCTGCCACAGCGAGGACACGCTCGGGGGGGCTGAGGCAGCAATTTGGGAGCCCTTTTTGGGATCTCATGCCCTTGGGCCCACTTTCCCTATGGAACACCATGCCCTGGGGCACAGGATGCTCTTCCCGGCCTCCTCCTGTCCTTCCTTCCCCGTCCTTCCTTCCCCAGCCAGCTTTTCATTGCAGGGGCAGGAATTCTTCCTGACTGCTGCTTTTTGCTGACTGGGATGGAGCCTGTGGGATGGGATCAGGGAACCTGTGAGACGGGATCATGGAGCCTGTGGGATGGGATCATGGAGTCTAGGGATGGGATGAGGATAGAGCCTATAGGATGGGATCATGGAGCCTGTGGGACGGGATCAGGGAGCCTGTGGGATGGGATGAGGGAGCCTGTGGGATGGGATCATGGAGCCTGTGGGATGGATCATGGAGCCTGTGGGATGGGATCATGGAGACTGTGGGATGGGATCATGGAGCCTGTGGGATGGATCAGGGAGCCTGTGGGATGGGATCATGGAGCCTGTGGGATGGATCAGGGAGCCTGTGGGATGGGATCAGGGAGCCTGTGGGATGGGATAATGGAGCCTGTGGGATGGGATGGGATCAGGGAGCCTGTGGGATGGGATAATGGAGCCTGTGGGATGGGATGGGATCAGGGAGCCTGTGGGATGGGATGGGATAATGGAGCCATGGGATGGGGTCATGGAGCCTGTGGGATGAGGATAGAGCCTATAGGATGGGATAATGGAACCTGTGGGATGGGATGGGATCAGGGAGCCTGTGGGATGGGATCATGGAGCCTGTGGGATGGGATCATGGAGCCTGTGGGATGGGATGGGATCAGGGAGCCTGTGGGATGGGATCAGGGAGCCTGTGGGATGGGATGAGGATAGAGCCTATAGGACGGGATAATGGAGCCTGTGGGATGGGATTGGGATGGGGATGGGGGTGGGGATAGGGATGGGATAGGATGGGATGGGATGGAGATAGAGCCTGTGGGATGGGATTGGGATGGGGATGGAATGGGATGGGATGGAATTGATGGGATGGGATGGAGCCTGTAGGATGGGATGGGATGGGATGGGATAAAATCCATGGGATGGAGCCTGTGGGATGGGATGGGATGCGGATGGGGATGGGATGGGATGGAATCGATGGGATGGGATGAAATCCATGGAATGGAGCCGCGGTGCTGCCCTGCAGACAGTGCTGTTGTTGCCACATCCTCACCCTGGGGCAGGAGCCAAGTGAGTGGTGGCAGGAGGAGCAGGGATGCTGGCACAGCTCCTCCCCAGCTGCCAGGGCAGGAGCAGGAGCAGCACTGGGATGCAGGGGCAGCCCTTGCTGCCAGCTGCTGCCCACAGAGGATGATTCCTGCTGCGCTTGGGGGGTGCAGGTGGGCACAGCGTGGGCACAGGCAGCACCTTTGCCTGCCCAGTTCAGGTACCCAGGTACCCTCCATCCCTCTGCCCAGCCCAGAGCTGCCCTGCTCTCCCCATGGAGAGGCCAAAGGATGTGACCAAGGGCAAGCAGGACACTGAGGGCAAGGCCAGTGTCCTCCTGGGGCTCCCTGCAGGCAGATTGATTAATTAATTAAATTATTTATTAATTTATTTATTAAAGGCACCTTTAGGAAAGGTGATGGATGTACAGTGGTAAGAATGTTTTTTCCAGGTTTTCTCCAGGTTTTGCAGCAGGACAGACACACAGCAGCACTCAGAGGCTCCTGTTTTATCCCTGTTGGCACCAGTGCCAGCTCTGGACCCTGCTGGGCTTTACCCAGGGAACCAGCACCCTTGGGCTGACCCACAGGGAAGGGGTGACATCCTCACACCTCTGTTTTCCAATTTAGAGACATTCCTTAACTGGCTTTTCATTGGGCATTTCCATCCCTGTCCCTGGGACCAGGGGCTCAGAGCAAAACCCTGCAGGGACGAAATCCAGGGAAAAATGCTGTGTGAGACTTGGCACAGACTCCTTTCCTCAGGCTGAGCTCTGTGAGGGACAGTGGGACACACACCAGGGCCAGAGGGGACTTCAGGGTTTGGGGGGCACCTCTCGTCCCCAAAACAGATGTTTGGGCAGCACTGGCAGCAAGGCAAGGCTTGAACCCCCTTTCCTGCAACCCAACCCCAAAGGTTGTCCCACTGCCACCTTCTCATGTCCCCGAGCTGCATCTCCCAGGGAGCTGCCTGGGGCAGGAGCAGGGGAATTTGGGGTGGGTGCTCCTGGGCTTCCAGGGGTGCTGCTGTCATCCTGCTTGCATAAGCCAGCAGCCACGGGAGGTGAAATGGGATTGGGAGGGATTACAAGGAACAGGCTCAGGCCGCTTGATTCTTGTTTCTAAAAGGAGCTCTTAAGCTGCTGTTGTTTTCCCAGCACTTTGGATTAGGGCTGAACCCCGTGGGGCAGCCCCAGGCTCTCCAGAGGGACCCCCCAACCAGCCTGGGGTCTGTCTGTGAGTGCCAAGCGCAAGAGGAAAACGGGGCTGGGGGGTGCCCACCCCTCCCTGGGTACCCCAAAACCACCCCCATCCCCTCCTTCATCCCCAGTTAAGGCACAGGGTGCGTGGGGCTCAGCGTGACCCTGCACATGGTGGGGGTTTGCTGCAGCACCACTGCAGCCCCAGTGCAGCCTCTGCTGCTGCCAGCAGGCCCTGGGCTGCTGCAGGAGGTGCACTGGGCTCTCACCATTGCCCTCATCCCCTTTCTTGCAGAGATCATGCACGATGTGATCCGGAAGGTGAAGAAGAAGGGGGAATGGAAGGTGAGCCCCAAAGCCGGGCAGGGCCAGGAGGGGAGGGGCAGGGTGGGGAAGGGGAGGGGGCAGGGTGCCCCCAGCTCACAGGGTGCTCCTGGGGTGCTCACAGGGTGCTCCTGGGGTACTCCTGGGTGCCCCTGGGGTGCTCATGGGTGCCCACCTGTCCCCAGGTGCTGGTGGTGGACCAGCTGAGCATGCGCATGCTCTCGTCCTGCTGCAAGATGACCGACATCATGACAGAGGGCATCACCAGTGAGTTCCCCCTCCCTGCCTCCACATTCCCTGTGGGAAGGGCCAAATCCCCCTTTGCTCCAGGACACCCACAAAGGCATCTCCAGGCTGGCACAGAGTGGTTGGCACAGCCCCCACCCAGCCCTGTCTCACTTGGGATGGAGCCACCCCTCCTCCCTCTGCCCATGGACAGCTCCTGGTGCCAGGCTGGAGTTCCCCAGGGCCCTCCTTTGCCTGCTGGGGCTGCAGCAGCAGGACACTTTGTGTCCTGGCAGTCCTTCAGTTCCAGGAGGGGACCAGGGGTTGGTTTTTATCAGCCTAAGAATTAAATAGCTCCCTGCAGCGCTTGGGAAGGAGAAGGAAATGCCAGGCTGGATCCTGGGAGGTGTTGGGATAGTGGGTTTTGTCTGGGACAACTGAGCTTCGTGCTCAGCTGGAGGGGGATGTGGGGATATAAACCAAGGGAACAGCAGCAGGGACAGATCCATGGCCTCTGGGACCTGGCCAGGTGCCCACACCCACAGCTCCAGCAGGGACCAGGGAGCTGGGATGGGGTGGGCAGGGGTGGCTCAGCTCCTGGGTGGGCAGGGACGAGTGGCTGGGGGTGTTTTGGACATGGAGGCGCTGCCATGGGGTGTCCAGTGCCCATGGGGTGTCCAATGGCCATGGGGTGTCCAATGGCCATGGGGTGTCCAATGGCCATGGGGTGTCCAGTGGCCCATGGGGTGTCCAGTGGCCCATGGGGTGTCCAGTGGCCATGGGGTGTCCAATGGCCATGGGGTGTCCAGTGCCCATGGGGTGTCCCCCAGCCCAGTGTGGCTCAGTGCCCTGCCCACAGCCCTCCCTGCCATGATCCCTGTTTTCCCTCCAAGTTGTGGAAGACATCAACAAGCGCCGGGAGCCGCTGCCCAGCCTGGAGGCCGTGTATCTCATCACCCCCTCCGAGAAGGTGAGTGCAGGAGGGCACAGGGCTGAGGGGCTGGCATGGGCAGCCGTGCCCATGGGAAGCATCCTGGCCCCAGTGGTGCCAGCAGGTGATGGGATGGAGGTGCAGAGCTTGCCCTGAGCAGGAGGGAGGCTCACAGTGCCATCCTGCCCAGCCCAGCTGCTCCCTCTCTCTTCCAGTCCATCCACTCCCTCATCAATGACTTCAAGGATCCCCCCACCTCCAAGTACAGAGCTGCCCACGTCTTCTTCACGGACTGTGAGTACCTGAGGGGGGACAGTCACTGAAACGGTGCCAGCAGGTGGGGAGGGATGGGGAGATGCTGAGCACCACCTCCTCCTCCCCTCACAGCCTGTCCTGACGCCCTCTTCAACGAGCTGGTGAAATCCCGGGCTGCCAAGGTCATCAAAACCCTGACGGAGATCAACATTGCCTTCCTCCCTTCCGAGTCCCAGGTGAGCCTGGGCTGGGCTGGGACAGGGTGTGGGACAGCCAGGGGGTGCTGCAGGTCCCTCTGCAGCCCACCAGGGTTTGTGGGACAGCCTTGCACCCCCAGCTGGCTCCTTGCTCTGCTCCCTGTCTCCTCAGATGACTTCCCGGGCTGATCCCGGGGGGTTTAGCAGGTGCTGTGCCTTGGCCCCGTGCCCACAGCTGTGCTGGCCAGCTCTGCCACCAGCCAAGGACACCAGGGAGCTGGCCCTGGGCCATCTGCCCCTGCTGGGGACAAAGGGACCAGGGGGCAGGTGGTGCCAGACCTGCTTGGTGCCATTAACCCTTCAGTGCTCAGCATTCTTAGGGAGTGACCTCTTGGCACCCTCACTGGGGGCACAGCTGGGGAACAGTGTGTTTCTGCTTGTCCCCAGGTCTCTGTTTCCCCACCTGGGGGCAGGTGACTGCTGAGGGTAGTTCTGAGGTGTTCTGCCTCCTCTGCTCAGCTGGGAGGGACACATGGATAGGGATCCTACCATGGAGCTGGCGCTGGTCCTGGGAGCTGGAAGTTCTGAGGGATGTCCTGAGCATTCCTGAGCTCCAGCTGCCTGGTCCCAGATCAGCTGGGTGCATCTGGGCATGAATCTGGGTTTGGAAACCAAACTGGGGTGGGGCAGCTCTCCTGCAGACATCCCCTGTGACCTCCTGCCTCTGCACCCCCAGGTCTATTCTCTGGATTCGGCCGACTCCTTCCAAAGCTTTTACAGCCCCCACAAGGCCCAGATGAAGAACCCGATCCTGGAGCGCCTGGCAGAGCAGATTGCCACGCTCTGTGCCACCCTGAAGGAGTACCCAGCCGTGCGGTACCGCGGGTAAGGCCGGCGGGGACCCGGGGTGGGGATGGGGCTGCTGTGCCCAGCGCTGCTCAGAGCGTGGGGTGGCATGGACAGACAGCCGTGCTCGGTGTGAACAGGCTCAGACTCCATCTGGGGAGCCTCAAATCTGAGTGGCAGCAAGGCAGAGTGGAGCTCGTTGAGGAGAGGTGGGAGTGGGCAGCAAAACCTGCTCGGGGCCTGCTCTCCCATCAGCCAAGGGTGTTGCACAGGGAAACCAACTCCTTGTCCCCATGCGGTGCCCAGTGGGGCTGAGCTGTCCCCTGCCTCCCCCAGGGATTACAAGGACAATGCCATGCTGGCACAGCTGATCCAGGACAAGCTGGACGCCTACAAGGCCGATGACCCCACCATGGGCGAGGTGAGCGGTGCAGGGGAGGGTCTGGGGGTGCTGCTTCACTCCTGCAGCCCTGTGGCAGCCACAGAGCCTGAGTGGGCACCCCAGGGCAGCTGAGGGAGCCCCAGCCCAGCGCTGATGGCTCTGCTGTGCCCGCAGGGTCCGGACAAGGCTCGCTCCCAGCTGCTGATCCTGGACCGCGGCTTCGACCCCGCGTCCCCGGTGCTGCACGAGCTGACCTTCCAGGCCATGAGCTACGACCTGCTGCCCATCGAGAACGATGTCTACAAGTGAGTGCAGTGCAACCCCAGCCCCCTGTGACACCCTAGAGCAGCAGCTGGGAGCTCAGTGTGGGAACCCAGGGCTTCCCTCTGGCTGCCCTGGCAGGTCTGGGACCCTGGCAGGGGTCAGGAACCCCCCTGGACAGAGCCCTCAGAGACACTGTCTGTGATCTCTGTCCATGGAAAAGAGTTTTTAATCTTACAGGATGAATTACAAGCTCTGAGTGTTCGATATAAGTAATAATTAAGTGTGATACGGGTGCAAAAGTAAAATTTTAGCTTTCTAGATTAGGGGTTCAGAGGGGACAAGATGGAGGAAATTGGGTGTGCCTTGTCCTTTTTCTCCTTCTTCATGCCCTCCATGTTTCACTGTGGTGTTGGCATTTTTCTGTTGGTTCAGGCTGGGGACACACTGTCCAACGTAGGTGACAGATATTGGCACGTTATTGTAAATCCAGCACAGGCAGTTTGTGGTATTTAATGTTTGTACCATCCCACTGAGGGCAGAGCCCCACACGCTGCCCTGCAGGACAGAGCTGCGGCAGGGCAGCAGAACATGTTAGAGATAAACAGAATAAACAACCTTGAAACCAGCACAGACCAATTATGGCTTCTGCTTTGGCAGCGGGGCTGACAGACAGAGACTTTCTACAATCTCGGGATCATCAATACCCACAGATTCCAACAGCTCAGCATCCCTCCAGCCATCACAAGGCCCCCACCGGGACACACCAGTGCTGCAGCCCTGGTGGGCAGGGCTGGGGCTGAAAGAGCTTTCCCAGCCTTCAGCCCTCAGCCCCTTCCCAACACTGAGGAGTTGAAGGGGTCCAAGAAGGGAAGAGGTCAATCCCAGCTGAAATCAGTTTGGGCACAGCCAAGAAGGGCCCTCATGTCCCCCCAGCTCCCTAAGCCCAGCAGTGAGGGGGCTGTGTGTGCCCTCAGCCCCATCTCCCCTGTGACATCCCTCTGATGCTCTTGAGGCAGGACGGGAATGAAGAGACTGAGTCAGGAGGCTGAGAGAGTCAAACTCTGATTTGTTTCAAAATTCATTGCTCTGTATAAGAGTTTTGTCTAGACCAATTCTATTGGTCCTGTAGTAAAAATAACTCACCTACTGGTGTACAGTGCATGATGCACAGTGGTAGAACTCAACTATAAACAATGTGAACAACAAGAGAGATAAAAAAACTTATTTACATGCTTTTCCAACAGATTTCCAGGCTTCTGCCTGGTTAGAAACTTTCAGTTTCTCTCTTTGAGTGAATCTGAGACCTGCATGCCTGCCCTCTCCCCAGGTACGAGACCAGTGGCATTGGGGAGGCCCGGATCAAGGAGGTGCTCCTGGACGAGGACGATGACCTGTGGGTCACCCTGCGCCACAAACACATCGCCGAGGTGTCCCAGTGAGTGGCCCTGGGGCTGGTTTGCAGGCTGGCTGGGACACTGGCTTGGCATTGCCACCCAGCCCGTTGGGAGGGTCCCCTCCCCGCTCACAGCTCTGCTCTGCTCCTCTTTCCAGGGAGGTGACCCGGTCCCTGAAGGAGTTTTCGTCCAGCAAGAGGATGAACACGGGTGACAAGGTGACCTGATGCACCCACCGAGCTGGGGATGGGCTCAGCCAGGGGCTGGCATGTGTTGGGGGGGTTTCCTGGGGACACTTTGGCAAGGAAGAAGGGTGGTCATGTTCCTGGTGGGGGGGGATGGCTGTGGGGTGCCAGCCCTACCCTGGGGCTGGAAAACGGGGTGCTGTGGGAGAGCTCTGCACCCAGGATCAGTCTGCCCCCAGCACAGGGTCCGTGCACCTCCTCAGCAGCTGCTCTGTCCCCATTCCCTGAGCTGGTGGCAGTGAGGGGACCCTGGTGGCTGTAAAGGTGGGCAGGAGCTGAAAGAACCATCTGAGCCCCAGCCCGGCACACGAAGCTCCCAGAAGGAGATCCTCAGGGGATTTCTCCCCACCACAGCCCAGTCTGCAGAGCTGCACACCCCTCCTGCCTCTCAGCTGCAGGGGAGGAGACCTGGCAGTGGCACATCAGGTGTTACCAAACAAAGACAGAAGTCCTTGGCAGGGTCATCCCCTCTCTGCTGGTGGCCCTCAGGTCCCTCAGGGTGAGTGACCTGTCCCCTTCCCTCACAGACCACCATGAGGGACCTGTCCCAGATGCTGAAGAAGATGCCACAGTACCAGAAGGAGCTCAGCAAGGTAAGGGGAGGGGACATTGTGTGTTCAGTGACGCAGGAGCAGGAGGTGGCAGCTCTGCCCTGGCCACGGGTGGTGGCACAGGGACCCTCAGCTGCTGCCAGCCCTGCAGAGGTGACCACTCTTGTGTCCCCAGTACTCCACCCACCTGCACCTGGCTGAGGACTGCATGAAGCACTACCAGGGCACTGTGGACAAGCTGTGCCGAGTTGAGCAGGTACCAAACAACTCCCCACGTTGCCACAGGAGCGTGGGGGGGCTGCAGCTCCACCCTCCCGGCATGGGGTGGTGCTGAGCACGTGTTCCCTGCAGGACCTGGCCATGGGCACTGATGCTGAAGGCGAGAAGATCAAGGACCCCATGAGGGCCATTGTCCCCATCCTGCTGGATGGCAATGTCAGCACCTATGACAAGATCCGCATCATCTTGCTCTACATCTTCCTGAAGAACGGTGAGGAGCACGCCTGGGCAGGGGTGTGGGCAGGCAGATCCAGGTGTGGGCAGGCAGGTCCAGGTGTGGGCAGGCAGATCCAGGTGTGGGCAGGCAGATCCAGGTGTGGGCAGGCAGATCCAGGTGTGGGCAGGCAGATCCAGGTGTGGGCAGGCAGGTCCAGGTGTGGGCAGGCAGATCCAGGTGTGGGCAGGCACATCCAGGTGTGGGCAGGCACATCCAGGTTTGGCCAGGACAATCCCGCTGGCAAAACCCAGCCCTGCCTCCCCGAGCAGGCTGAGTGTCCTAAGGTGGCAGCAGAGGGGCTGTGTCCCCTCGGTGAGCCATTCCTGAGGAGAACACCCCCTGTGGCATTCCCAGGAATCACCGAGGAGAACCTGAACAAGCTGATCCAGCACGCTCAGATCCCGGCAGAGGACAGCGAGATCATCACCAACATGGCCCACCTCGGGGTGCCCATCATCACAGACGTGAGTGTGCTGCTCCCTGCCCTGCCCCCGTGCTCTGGCAGCCCTGGGGTGGCCCGGGGGGTGTCCCTGGTGCCGCTGTGGCTCAGGGTGTCCCTGTGCTCCTGCCCAGTCCACGCTGCGCCGCCGGAGCAAGCCGGAGCGCAAGGAGCGCATCAGCGAGCAGACCTACCAACTGTCCCGGTGGACCCCCGTCATCAAGGACATCATGGAGGTGAGCCAGCAACCAGGACAGGCCTGGGAGACAGGGCAGGGAATTCCAGAGCCAGCCAGGAAGGGACCTGCACAGAGCTGGGTGCTCCCAGCCCAGACCCTGGCACCTCTCTGAGCTGGCTGCTCCCTGCCTGGGGTTGGAATATTTTGGGAGGTTTACCTGGCCCCAGGTGCGGTGCACAGAATCACAGAGTGTGATGAGTTGGAAGGGATGCTAAGGATCATCAAATCCAGCTCCTGTCCCTGCCCAGACCCCCCAAAATCCCACCCTGGGCATCCCTGGCAGCGCTGGCCAAAGGCTCCTGGAGCTCTGGCAGCCTCGGGGCCGTGCCCATTCCCTGGGCAGCCTGGGCAGTGCCAGCACCTCTGGGGGAAGAACCTTTCCTGCTCTCCAGCCTGAGCTGCCCTGGCCCAGCTCCAGCCGTTCCTGGCTCCCTGTCCCAGAGCAGGGATCAGTGCCTGCCCCTCTTTTTTCCCTCCTGAGAAACTTTTGGACTGCAGTGAGGTCTCCCCTCAGTCTGCACGGCCCAAACCAGGCTTGTCCAGCATCCCTGGATTACAAATGTGCTAACAACTTGACTGGTTGTGTGTGTGCCACCATGGCCACCAAGGTTGGGTGGCCTTGTCAAAGCCTTGCCCATGTCCCAGCAGAGCCAGGGGACAGGCATGGCTCTGTACAGCTGTGTCTGTGTCCCCAGGAGCTCTGCACTGGGATAGCCCTGGCTCAGACCAGCAGAGCTGCAGCTCCCTTGTGTCCCAAAAGCACAGAGTTCATGTTTTCCTTTGCCACAACCCCCCCAAACAGGGTGGCTTCACCCCCAGGACACCCCTCAGCCTCACCCCAGGGCAGAGGGGCCTGCCCAGGGCAGCAGCAGCTCAGCAAGCTGTCCCGGGTGGCCCTGGTGACACACTGGTGCTGCAGGGGCATCCCAGGGCTGGAACCTCCAGCTCAGCACCTCTCCTGAGCCTCTCAGGAGGGGAATCCTGGGCACAGCCCTGCAGAGGGGCTGTGGGCCCGGGGCTGTGCCTGGCTGACCCCAGGCCTGTGGCTCTCTGCCCTCAGGATGCCATCGATGACAAGCTGGACACCAAGCACTACCCGTACATCTCCACCCGCTCCTCCGCCTCCTTCAGCACCACTGCCGTCAGGTGGGTGCCCCTCCTGCCTGCCCATGCCCACCTGGGCACTGCCAGCATCCATCCCGCCCTGCCCCAGGGATGAACCCTGCTGGGAGCTCATCCCGTGCCTCAGTTTCCCCTCAGGCACTTCATGTCTCCATCCCTTTGAGGCACCCCGGGTCTCAGTTTCCCTCCAGACAGCCTCTGCCTCTGTGTCCCTTTAGGAATCCCTTGTGTCGGTTTCCCTCAGGCATCCTGTGCCTCAGTTTCCCTTCAGGCACCCTGTATTTCCATTTTTCTTTTGGCATCCTGTGCTCCAGTTTCCCTACAGATATCCTGTGTCCGTGTTTCCCTTTAGGAATCCCGTGCCTTCATTTCCTTCAGGCATCCCATTCCTCAGTTTCCCTTCAGGCATCCCATTCCTCAGTTTCCCTTCAGGAATCCCATTCCTCAGTTTCCCTCCAGACATTCTGTGCCTCAGTTTTCCTTTAGGAATCCCATTCCTCAGTTTCCCTCCAGACATTCTGTGCCTCAGTTTTCCTTTAGGAATCCCATTCCTCAGTTTCCCTTCAGACATCCTGTGCCTCCATTTTCCTTTAGGAATCCCATTCCTCAGTTTCCTTTCAGGCACCTGATTCCTCAGTTTCCCTCCAGACATTCTGTGCCTCAGTTTCCCTTCAGACATCCTGTGCCTCCATTTTCCTTTAGGAATCCCACTCCTCAGTTTCCTTTCAGGCATCCGATTCCTCAGTTTCCCTCCAGACATCCTGTGCCTCCATTTTCCTTTAGGAATCCCATGCCTCAGTTTCCCTTTAGGCACCCTGTGCCTCACCTTCCCTTCATGCACCCATGCCTCCATTTCCCCCATGGCATCCTGTGCCTCAGTTTCCCTCCAGGCATCCTGTTACTTCTGTTCCCCTATAGGAACCCATGCCTCAGTTTCCCTTTAGGAATCCCATTCCTCACTTTCCTTTCTGACAACAGTGCCTCAGTTTCGCTTTAGGAATCCCATGCCTCAGTTTCCCTTTAGAAATCCCATTTCTCACTTTCCTTTCTGACAACAGTGCCTCAGTTTCCCTTTAGGAATCCCATTCCTCACTTTCCTTTCTGACAACAGTGCCTCAGTTTCCCTCCAGGCATGCCGTGCCTCAGTTTCCCTCCGTGTAACAGCGAGCAGCACTGGTGGCTGGAGCGCTGGACTTGCCCTGCTGTAGCAGCGATGTGTGTGTGATTTAACTGAGAGGTGGTGCCCGTCCTTCACCCTCCTCTTCCTCTCCTCAGTGCCCGCTACGGCCACTGGCACAAGAACAAGGCCCCGGGCGAGTACCGGAGCGGCCCCCGCCTCATCATCTTCATCCTGGGCGGGGTGAGCATGAACGAGATGCGCTGCGCCTACGAGGTGACACAAGCCAGCGGCAAGTGGGAGGTGTTAATAGGTGAGTGCTGGCCCCGGGGCTGGCCCGCCCTCCTGGCTGCTCATCCCACCTCCATCCCGCACATTCCGGCCTCCAGACGCTGCGGGAGCTGGAACTCTGCGGAAAGGTTTCCCCCCCCGTACATCTCTTGGCACCCCTGTGTGTCCCCCCTGTTCCCCGTCTGGGTTGTGTCACTCCAAACATCCTCGTTTTTGCTTCCATTTTTTCACGTCTCCCGGCTGGTTTTGTCTGAGCAGGGATGGGTGAGAGGGGAGGAGGTTTGGCAGCTTGGATTGCTCCTCGGTTTTGGGGTCATTATAGGAAGGATAGTGGAAAATAAAGAGGGGTGCAAATAGGAACCAGGTTTTTCAGGGTCAGCTCCCATCTCTGCTCCCAGGGGAGCTGTCAGTCAGGCACAGAGGACACAGTGGATGCTCTAGCAGGTGGTAGCAAGGAGCTGTTAGGTCCCTAAAATTCCTCTGGGAAGCACAGCTGGATGCACAGCTTGGATACACACCTTGTAGGGCACAGGCGGGTGTCCTTCACCATCTGATCTGATGCCTGGTGGAGCCTGTCCCCAGCATCTCTTCTGCTCCCTGGGAGCAGCATCCCAGTGTCCATCACCTCCTGCTGCCCCAGCCACCCATCCCAGCTCCATCCTGCCTGTCCCCATCTCATCCCGCCTCTCTCCAGGGTCCATCCCCTGCATGCGCCTCTGAAGCTCCGGGCTCCACCTGCCTCCTTCCTCTTCCTCTTCCTCTTCCTCCCCCAGCAGCAGCTGCTGGTGGTGGTGGTGGTGGTGGGGGAGCCTCGGCGCAGCCGTCAGCCCCGCTCTGTTCTCCTGCAGGTTCTACTCACATTCTCACTCCCACCAAATTTCTCATGGACCTGAGGCACCCCGACTTCAGGGACTCCACTAGGGTATCATTTGAGGATCAGGCTCCAGCAATGGAGTGAGCCAAAGAAACCAAGTAAAGGCAGCTTACTGATGAAAAAGAAACTCTTCCTCCCCGAAGGGTTTTCTTTGATTCTTCCGTTCCTCCTTTTTTTAATTGTTGTTTTGGGGTTTGTTGGGTTCTCCGATTAGAAAATGCTTGCGGTTCCTCCGAGCAGGTGGAAAAGCATCTGGTGTCACTCCATCACCCCTCAGCCATGTCCCCTGGCCAGCTCCTTCATGCCATGAGCTCCTCCTCGCCAGGGCTGGAGGGGTCAGGGTCCTGCCTGCCCCATGGAGGCGTCCCAGGGCCGGGCAGGGGGACAGAGCTCCTGGGTTCTGCCCTGGGAGTGGCTGGAGAGGGGCAGCAGTGGAGAGCCCAGCACTCATCCTGGTCCATCCCCACGGGCTGGGCACTGCTGGGAGCCGCAGCTCTGGGGTGCCCTGGGGCTGGAATCCCACTCAGCTCAGGTTTGCTCATGGATAGGCAGGAGCCTCATGACCTTGTGGACCCCCAGACCCTTCTCTGGAGTTCAGCTCCTGCTGGTTTCACCAGTGAGTGCCACCCCAGCATCCCCCGTGTGCTGGTCCCTGCAGGGCCAGGGTGGCTGTGGGGCTGAGCTGGTGTGGGCAGCATGGTGGGACCCCCACTGGCACCATGCTGGGGGCCCCCCGAGCGAGGGGCAGCCGGAGGCGAGAGCCTTTTGTTTTCCTTGTGCCCTCCCACCCCTCCCGGCCTCCTCTGTGTCCCCAGGATGCTCGGTGCAGGTTGGGGGACCTGGGGAAGGTCCCTCCACGCTGGCTGTTCCCTGCTCTCCACCCCTGCACCCACGGTGCCTCTTGCATCCCCCGTGGGTCCTGCAGTGACCGCGGTGCCACAATCCCCCTGCACTGGCACCTCCTGTCCCTTGCCTCATCCCGCCAGCTCCATCCCTCGCTCCATTCCTCCTCCTCTGTCCTTTTCCCGTTTTCCATGCCCCCAGAGCCCACCCCGTGCCCATAGGCTGCATTTCCTCGCAAGCATTTCCAGCGGCGCGGGGCCGGCGCCGCCAGGTAAGGGGGACCCGGGACAGCGGGGACGGTGGCCGTGTCCCAAAGCCATCACTGATCCCCTTGCACCCCTTCTCCTCTGCTCCCACAGGCTCCACGCACATCCTCACCCCACAGAAACTGCTGGACACGCTGAAGAAACTCAATAAAACAGAGGAGGAGAGCAGCAGTTAAAAGGAAACGCTGTCACCACTCGATGCCGACCCATGTCCCCGCCGGGCGCCCAGCCCCGGGTGCCACCCTGCACCCAGTGGGCCCAGCTTCTCTCTTGTTCTTGTGTTGAGCCCCCCTCTCCCCTCCCAGCGCCTTCCCCATCTCATTTTATCCACAGGGAGGGGATAACAGCCAAAAAAATAATATATATATATATATATTAAGAAAATGGATGCATTGTGTTTAAGAGAAAAAGGAAAAAAAAAATTCTATATATTTGTAGCTGCAGCTGTGGGAAGCGCCCCAGGAGCTCATTGCTGAGTAACCATCTGCCCATTGCTATTGAATATGGTGGGGAAAATGACAGAAAACACATTTTTTTGGGGAATGCTCCTCATTGGGGTCTTGTTTGGATGGGAGGACGGATGGACGGACACCCCACACCGCTCCAGCCACTGCTCAGGCTGGCACCACCACCTGTCCCATGGCTTTTGGGGCAGTGGGTGCTCCTGCCAGGTGTGCACGCCAACATCTGGATGGGAATTTGGGGTGGGGGTGGTGTGGGAGTGCAGCCAGGACGCCTAACACCATGGTAATTCCCATGTGAAAAGGGACCAAACCGGTCAAAACTGGGAGCTGGGGCCCGTCCGCTTGCACAGCCCTGCCTCCCTCTCTGGGAATTCCTTCCAAAATACATATATATATATATATATATATAAAATAAAAATCTATTTATATATATATATATATCTATCTGTGCTATCTCTCCATGGATACCTCTCTCCATCCACCCCCACGGGAGCTCGGTGCCCGTGCCCAGCTCCGCTCGTGTCGTCCCGTGGTGAAGCGTTTCTGAGCGTGCCGTCACCCTGAGACCCCCAAAAAACCCTCTGGGCCCTCCCCAAAACCCCCCTGGGGCCCTCCAAACCCCCCCAGGCCCCCCCAAACCCTCTGGACTCTGTGTATATTAATGACTGTGTCTTGTGACGTTCTTACGAGCTTGGTGTATAGTGATTTCCCCAAACTTCTGATTTTAGTTGGGTTTTTATTTGACGCCCCTGGATTGCCCCCTGTCCCTTGCCTTTAGATGCACTGCAATATTTTGGGGTCTATGGTTTTGTTCTCTTCCCCCTGAAGGCTGTGACCCCCCTTTTCCTACCCTAAAATTGCTCTTTCTTGCCTCGTTGGTGGTTAGCCCCCCCCTTTTCCTTCCCTTCCCGTCTGCTCCTTGCCCATAAAGTTAAATATATATTTTTAGGGCAAAGGCTGTATCATTGCACTGATATTTGTTGGTTCCCCTTTGGTCTCCCAGCCCGTTTCTGTTCCTCTTTGGTTTAGCAATGCAAATGCTTCAGGATCTTGTATGTTGGACATTATTATTATTATTATTATTATTTTTTCTGTTACAGTTATTTATATAAAAAATAATTTATCAAAAAGGAAAACTTAAAAAAAAAATAATCTAGTCTGTCTTGGAACTTGTTTACCTTGAAATTACTGGAATCTAAATGTTTGAAAGTGTTGAAGCACAAACATGTATCATCTCTGTATATCTGTTCTTCTGTACTAAAGCACTCGAGTGACTAAATAAAAGCGATCTCCATCCCTAGTGCAACTGGGGCTGTGCTGTGCTGCTCCCTCAGGGCCAGGAAAACAGGGAAAAGGCATGGGAAAATATTCCCTCCAACCCCAAGGGAGGGCTCCTGGTGTGGTGATGCCAAACCTCCCCCTAGGAGTGGCTTTGGGAAGGAAAATCAGCACACGAGTCATCCAACTGCGTTTATTTCCTTCAAAAATATGTGATTTCTTCGTACAAAATACCACCCCAGCGGCTCTGCTGGGCGTTAAAAAATAGGAGATAGGGAAAAAAACCCATCATTTGGTCCTGGCTACTGCATTTGGGATGATTAATCACACTTTTCACATGCTTCCATCATGCCCTGCCTGGGCTGGGGGAGTCACAGCTTCCAGCTTGGGGCACAGGCATGAGCAGAGGCAACCAGAGACAATAAAACCTCTTTAAAATCCCCCAAACCTCTTTAAAATCCCCCAAACCCAGCCCTCTCACCCCAAAAAAGGAGCAGGGGACAGCCCCATTCCCAACCCCTCTGGGCTCATGTCAGGATCAGGCTCAGGAGGAGCTTGGAAAGCTCCAGCCCTGAGTCCCTCACTGATCCCCCCTCCAAATGTGGGTATTTGTACAACAAATAAAAGATAAATAAATACATTTGACACTGGCACTTCAGGTAGGTCCTACAGATAAACACAGGGAGCAGGGGTTTGGCTGGACACATCCCAGGAAAAGCTGCCCCAACCACATCATTTTCCCTAAAAAATAGGCATTAACCCCTTAGAAACCCAGCTGGGGGGAACAGGGGCTCCACAGACCCCACAGCTGCTCTGGTCTCAGCAGGTGACGTTTCCTCCACCAGCCCAGCTTCCCTGAGGATCCCCGAGGGAAAACCTCAAATCCTTCATTTTATTCTCAGCCTGGATGATGCTGTGGGTGGCCACATCCAGAGATGACCAGAAAAAAGCCCCACAAATGCCCTAAGGGTTGTGCTGGAAATGCAAACCAGAATATTGATATATATGTATCTGTAGAAAGATATATCTATAAAATCAGATACAGATCTGTACATACACAGATCCATTTATAGCTGTCTCTAGATCTAGACATATAACTAAACACAGATATGCCTATATCTAGATATATCCATTTATAGATACACATATATCACACACACACATTATAGCTCATCAATCAACACTCAAAAGAGTGATTTAGCTGCTTACTAGCTAAAAAATTCACATAAAAACCATAAAAAAAATAAATTTCCCCAGGGAGGATCGTGCTGGGTTGAAGTCCAAGGGCACAGGGTGCAGCCTCCTGAGGAGGCCTGAGGGTGGGGAAGGGGTGGGATGGGGGGTCCCGGGGGTCCCAGGGATTTCTGCCCACACAGGCACTGAGGTAACACAGCTGCCATGGGGGCTCGACCCACACGAGGTCAGAGCATCCCCACAAGTGCTCAGGGTGGGGTGGCCACTGCCCTGGGGGGACACAGGGCCACCCCGCTGCTGCCAGGGAATGCTGCAGACTTCTGCCCATGGGGGGACCTGCAGAGGGACAGACAGACGGACAGACAGGCCGTGCAGGGAGTGCAGGGAGAGCGGGAGCAGGCTGGGAGCCAGGGCAGGATCTCCAGGAGGCACCTCCAGCCCTGCTGCCCCCAGGTTCGGCAGGGAGCTGAGGGGCTCATCCTCCACTCCTGGTGGCACGGACGGGCTGGAGGTGCCAGCGGGGCCCTCAGAAGAGGCTGGAGGTCCCAGTTGGGCCCTCAGAAGAGGCTGGAGATGCCCTCAGAAGAGGCTGGAGATGCCCTCAGAAGAGGCTGGAGATGCCCTCAGAAGAGGCAGGAGGTGCTCTCAGAAGAGGCAGGAGGTACCAGTAGGGCTCTCAGAAGATGCAGGAGGTCCAGCAGAGCCCTCAGAAGAGGCAGGAGGTGCTCTCAGAAGAGGCAGGAGGTGCCCTCAGAAGAGGCAGGAGGTCTAGCAGAGCCCTCGGAAGAGGCTGGAGATGCCCTCAGAAGAGGTTGGGAGGTGCCAGCAGGGCCCTCAGAAGAGGCTGGAGATGCCCTCAGAAGAGGCTGGAGGTGCCAGCAGAGCCTCAGAAAAGGGAGAAGGTGTCAGTGGGGCCCTCAGAAGAGGCAGGAGGTCCAGCAGGGCTCTCAGAAGAGGCAGGAGGTCCAGCAGGGCCCTCAGAAGAGGCAGGAGGTGCTCTCAGAAGATGCAGGAGATGCCCTCAGAAGAGGCAGGAGGTGCCCTCAGAAGAGGCAGGAGGTACCAGCAGGGCTCTCAGAAGAGGCAGGAGGTACCAGCAGGGCTCTCAGAAGAGGCAGGAGGTGCCCTCAGAAGAGGCAGGAGGTGCCCTCAGAAGAGGCAGGAGGTGCCCTCAGAAGAGGCAGGAGCCCCGTGGCCGGCCCAGCTCGGTGGCCAGCACCCGGCTGATGCGGCTGGTGGCCAGCCTGGCGCTCTGGGCAGCCTGCAGAGCCCGGCTGAGGGACCAGTCCAGCTCCTCCAGCTCCTCCAGCTGCAGGCTCAGGCAGCGCTGGTGGCCCTGGGGCCGGGGGGGACGCTCTGCCCGCCGGGGCCCCGCGGGGACAGCCAGGGGGACCCCGGCCAGGGCTGGGGCTGAGGTAGGAGCTGCTGGGGAGCAGTAGCTGGGAGGAAGAAGGGACACGGGCTCGGTGACGGGTTCTGTGCCACCACTACACCCAATTCCCATCCCTCTTCCCCATCTCCCCCATGCCCACCCCACAGCACCACCCCCTGCCCCAGAGGAGCTGGTGGCCGTGTCACCCCACAATGGATCCCTGGGGTGGGGACAGCCCCTCCTGGGTTCCCCTCCACCCCTGGGGGATGCTGACCCTCCCCGAGCCCCCTCCCAGCCCCAGGGCATCCTTACAGCATGGAGGGCACGTAAGGCACGAGGGGGACGGGTGCCAGGCAGACAGTGGCAGCAGGGGCGGCTGCCAAGTACCAAATTCCAGGTTGCTCTGGTTTCTCGGCTCCTGGGGGACAGGAGCCACCAGGGCCACGCTCTGCTGAGGGGAGGAAGGTGGTTAGATGTCCCCATGGCAGTTCAGTGTCCCCAGGGGTGCACATGGAGTGGCAGCCCCAGTGCCATCACCCCCTGTGCCACACTGGGTGGGCACAGTCCCCAAGCACTGCCTGGGGGATGAGGTTGTTCCTTGTCCCACCAGCCAGCCCCCACGCAGGGAGGAGCCGTGCCAGGCACGTGTCACCCTTGTCACCCACCGTGTGTGGCTGTGTCCCTGCTGCCCGGCGCAGAGGGGCCCGTGGGTGCCCGGCAGCTGGGGCAGGACGTTCTCCTGGGGGTGCTGTGCTGGGGCTGCCGGGGGGTGTCACCTCCCCCAGATGCAGCTGTGGAGAGAGGACATCAGGAATGGCCCGTGCAGAGCCAGCCAGGGATGTTTGGGAAGAGCTGAGGGGTTTGGGGGGGCTGATGAGATGAGGGGGGTTTCCCTGCAGGGAAAGGGGGGTCTGCAAAGGTGGGCTCTGCACTGGCACCTGCGACAGGGCTGGGGACAGGTGACAGCGCTGCCGGTGACACCAGGAAACCCAGGGAATCCCAGCAATCCCAGGAATTTCTGCCCACACAGACACAGATGCCAAGGGGGGTTTGACCCGTGCAGGACCCCCGTGAGGTGATGGCATCCCCAGAGCTGCCCAGGTTGGGGGGACAGTGGGGTCTGGCCAAGGGACAGTGAGGGGAGCCTCAGGCCATGAGCAATGGGTTTGTCTGTCCCCTCCCTAAGCCTCTCCAGTTAATTAATGAAGGTCATCAGCAGCTGTTAGGGGTGGTAGGGAGGGGAAGGGGTTGGGCGCCACTCACCTGATGCCATCCTGCCCCTGTGACACCGGGGACACCCCGAGGTGCCCGGCTCTTCTCGGGGTGCTGGGGTGGCACGTGGTGTCCCCGCCTGGTACCGTGTCCCTGCCAAACCCCAGCGTGAGCACAGCCAGGGTCCCCAAGGTGAGGGTGGCCACCTTCAGCCCCACCACGGACCGCCAGCAGCACCCACCTCTGTCACCCGTGTGCTGTCCCCGGGATGTCACCGGCCCTGGCGGCTTCCCAAGGTGCTTCCACAGGGCAGGGGGTGCCCGGGGCCTGGCAGGTGAGGGCTCTGACTCGGAGGCTGCGGTGGAGGACAGGGAAGAGGGGTGGCATCCCCTGGCACCCAGCTCCAGGCCTGCAGGACCCGCCCTGGGCTGAGCACTGCGGGCTCCGTGGGACCACCAGGACCTGATCCCCACGGTCCTGCAGCCCCACAGCATCCTGCTGCCCTGGGGAGGGCGAGTGGCATGCAGGGAGGAGCGTGTCCCCTCTGTCCCCATGGTCCTGCAGCCCCACACCATCCTGCTGCCCTGGGGAGGGCGAGTGGCACGCAGGGAGGAGCGTGTCCCCTCTGTCCCCACGCCGGTGGGGTGCCCCTTACCGAGGTCCAGCTCTGGCCTGTCCCGTGGCAGCGATGCTGACCTCTCCCTCCACGTGGGTGCGAACCCGGGGGCCACCCTGCCCCGCACCGGGGGGCTGGGGTCCCTGCAGAGGGGACAGAAACGCTGTCACCACCTCCGCAGGATGAGTCTGAGGCTGTCCCCACGCTGCCCCCCACACCCCCCAGGTGCCCACTGCCACCTACCCCGAGGGTGCCACGTCCTGTGGGGCCGATGCTCCGCTGGCCACCGGCTGCCTCCTGGCCGGGGTGACACGGGGAGTGGCTTTTCCCCCGGGATGGCTGCGGGAGCACAGCAGGATCTCCTCCAGCCGCAGCCGCAGCTGCCACACCTCGTCCTGCAGCGCCCGGATGGCCTGGCTGCCCCAGGATAGCCCAGTGAGGGGGCTGCAGCCAGCAGGGACCCCAGCAACCCCCTCCCACATCCCCCATCCCCACCCAGCTGCTGTGACCCTCCCCAAAACCAAGCCTGGGGTTGGGCTGGTGCCCAGTGGGTGCCTCTGGGGGGTCCCGGTGTCACCCAAGGGGGTCTGGCCTGGTTTGGGACAGGGGGACACAGCCACTCACTCGCGCTGCAGACGGGAGCCCAGCAGGTCACAGGCAGCCGGCTCGGGGGACGGCAGGTCGGGGGACAGGAGGGTGGGGGATGGCGTTTCGGGGGATGGCAGGGGGCTGCTCGGGCTCCTGGCCATGGCTGGGGGGTGGCCACCGGCGCTGGCACAGCTCCTGTCTCCCACCTCCGAGTCCGTGCGAGCTGGAGAGGAAGGGGAGCTGGGATCAGACAGCAGAGACTGGGACACACCTCCCTCCAGGGAGGGTGACACCAGCACCAGGAGGGGGTCCAGGAATCCCAAAAACCAGAGCCACAAAGCCAGGGTCCCCCCAGATCTCTGTCCCTTGTGGACTCCTGTGTACTCACTGACATCACCGTCGGGGTCCGGCCCCACCTCGCTGCCCGCGCTCTCAGCCCAGTGAGGGGGGGAGCTGCTCTGAGAGGGGCTGCTGGGGGGCAGCCGGGGCCCCCCTGTGCCCTCAGGTGGGTAGATGCCCATCAGTGCTGCCTCGGAGGGCAGCGGGCTCGTGTCTCTCTTCCGTGGGGTACGGAGGCTGCTGGGGATGGGGACGGGAGGTCCCGGCGAGCCCAGAGTCCTGTGGAAGGGATGGGTTTGGGTGATGTGGGCAGCCCCCAGGGCTCCCCCCGGCCACGGGCACTGTGCACATCCCCAGCCCAGCCAGAACCTTGATCCCCACACCCTCAGCACCTCTCCCTCCATCCCTGCTCCCCTTCAATCCCCCAGACCCCACAGGCAGGGCCGAATTCCCGCAAGCAGGGCCGAATTCCCACAGGCAGGGCCGTGGGCCGTACCCCGGGCCAGGGGGAGGATGCTCGGGGGTGGGCACCGTGGGTGACACCCTGCTGGCCTCCGAGCCCACGAAGCCGCTGTCGGTCTCTGGGGACACGATGCGCTGCTCCTGCAGAGGCACGGGGACAGCAGGGTCGGTGTCCAGCAGCTCTGGAGGCTCTGGGGTGATCTCAGGTGGGGACCCACAGTCCCAGGGACTCACCGTGCGGGTCCCGTGCTGGGTGGCACTGCTGTCTGTCCCACGGAGGGACAGGGGCACCCGTGGTGGCCCAGGGACCTCCAGAGGCTTGGCAGAGGCTGGCGGCTCCTCAGCAGTGGCAGGGGAGGGGTGGTCCCGTGTCTCCTCCAGGTTTGGGGATCCTCTGGGGGGAAGCGTCGCAGCTCTTCTCTGTGGGAGGTGCCTGCGGGGAGAGGATGGAGCAGGAGGGATGGGGCAGAGAAACTCCAGACACGGGGAAATGTCCTGGTCCAGCTCTGCCCTGGAGGCCGTTAACTCCGAGGTAAAACTGGAGCCCCGATGTCAAAGCTCCTGCTCACCCTGCCGGGGACCCGACCTCCCACAGCACTTACAGGGGCAAGGACTCGAGGCTGGGCCCCTCCTCCAGCGACCGTGTCCTGCAGGGGACCTTGCTGGGGCCACCATCCCCTGCCGTGGGTGTATCCACCTCCTCCTGGGAGCCGCTCCCCGCCAGGCTCAGCTGCTCCAGGCTCAGCGACTCCGGCAAGGACCTAAAGTGCTTGTACCTGGGGGGACCCACAGGCAGGAGCGGGTGGCTCTGGGACATGCTCCCCACCCGTGTCCCCCCTGCCCCACTGTGAGGGCACTCACTGCTCCAGCAGGTCCCCGAAATCCTCCTCCACTTGGCGCTGTTTGTGCCAGAGGGGCCAGGGCAGCCCCCCTGCCACCCCATCGCTGTCCCCTGCTGTCCCCCGAGGACCTTCCACCAGCGCAGGGCTCTGTGGGCACAGCAAAACGGGGTGAGAGGGGCAACCCCCAAAAATGCAGTGGGGTGGGGAACCTTTGCATCCTCAGCTCACCTCGGGGTGCGGGGAGTGGGCAGCCAGGGGTGGGGACGGGGCTGGGGGGCAGTGGGGCTGCGGGAGGGGCTGTGGAGGGGGCTGCGGGAGGGGCTGAGGAGGGGGCTGAGGGAGGGGCTGCCGCCTGCCCCCCGCCTCCAGCCGCTCCTTCAGCCCCTCCAGGCGCAGCCCCAGGCGGTAAATCTCCCATTCCACTGCCCTGCAACACACCAGCAATCAGTGCAGGGGGGACAGCGAACCCCGGGGACCCTCCGGGGGCTCTGGGGAGGGGGTGGCACGGGGATCGAGCACGTACCGGTCAGGATCAAACCCCCCCGCCGCCGCCGGGAGCTGCTGCCGGCCCCTCAGGTATTCCCGCTCCAGCGCATCCTGCGCGTCCTTCAGCATCCTCATCCTCTGCGGCACAGGGTGCAGGGTCCGAGCCTGCCCACGGGGTCCCGGGCACCCCCGTGGCCCTGCCGCCCCCCAGGCTGGGGTTCGGGAAGGGACAGACGCACCTGGAGCTGTTCCGAGGGGGTGGGGGTCCCTGAACGGAGCCAGCTTTCGAAGGATTCCACCTGGCCGGGGTTGTAGGGGCTGAGCCCGGCCCTGCTGTGCCTCATACGAAACATCCCCAGGGACTGCTCCAGCGCGATCCCCCACTGCAGCCCCCTCCCCAGCTCTCTTCCTTCCCGGCACCCCACAGCCCCTCCAATCCAGACCCCTCCACAGCTGCCCCCTGTGTGGTACTTCCCCAGCCCATCCCTACAGTCCCTCCCAGAACTCCCCCCAAATCCCCTCTCTGCTGCCTTGTAGCCCCAAAATCCCTTCTCCATGCAGCCCCCCGAAGCCCCCCTCTTCACAGCTCCCCGTTCCTGCCCCTCTCCTCGCCCCGGCCCTTACCTGTGCCTGCAGCCTGCGGCTCTGCCCCGCCAGGGCCCGGGTGAGCCGGGGCCCGGGGCAGCAGCACGGCCCGGGCCAGGTGGGGCAGGTGGGGCAGGTGGGGCAGCCCCCCCTGGGAACAGGAGGGGAGCGAGGTTGGGGTGAACCCCCCAGTTCTGACGGGGCTGCAGCTGCGGGAAAACACGAGGACAAGTGACATTGCTGCATTGCGTGGGGAAGGGGCTGCGGGAGAGAATCCCCCCAGACCCGGACCAACACACCTGCGAGGTGTGGGGCTGTGGGATAAGGATCAACACACCTGCACCCGGCGAGGTCGGGGCTGTGGCCATACCGAGAGCCGCTGTCCGTGCCCGTGGGATGCTCAGGGTCATCACGCGGCTCCCGGTGCCCACGGTGCCCACGGTGAGGCTGCGGCTGGGCTGCGGCGGGTCGGAGAACAGGCTCACCTGGGCAGGGAGAGGGGGTTTGGGCAGCCAGCCTGCACCCCGACCCACCCACCGTGCCCCGGGGCACCCTGAGCACCTCAAGGGCTCAGCAGTGGGTGCGGTGAAGGTGGTGACACGTTGGCACGGCCCTGCCTCAGTTTCCCCACCCACGCGGTGGCACAGGTGACACGGGGACGCGTTCCGCCCGTGGCCCTGCCATCTCAGAGATGTGCCCCGCCATCCCGGGGACAATCCGGCTCAGCCACCGCCCTGGCACGGAGGGGACCCCGCAAGGCCAGGGGGGCACGGCGCTGCCCGGGCTGCCGTGGGCTCTGCCGTGTTCTCCACCGTGTTCTCCACCCCCTGGGCTGGGAGCGCTCAACCGCAGCTCCCCGGGAGGAGGAGGAAGAGGAGGAAGAGGAGGAAGAGGAGGAAGAGGAGGAAGAGGAGGAAGGCACAACATATAACCTCAGGGAGGGGAACCCCCCAGGCATGCTGAGCCCCCACCCACCCTGGCGCCCAGGCGCAGCTGGTCGATGGTGTTCTCAGCCTCGGCGTACTTGGTCAGCAGCTTGTGGTAGTCGTCCTGCGGGGAGGGGACACCAGTGGGGGACAGCACCCGGGACGGGGGATGCCCGAGGGTTGGGTGCTGCACTCTGCAGGGACAGCACGGAGCGGGAGTCCCATGGTGGGGTGCAGAGACCGCCTCCCCAAAACACCCCACCCCTCTGTGCAGATGTGCGTGGGGAGAGCCCCCTCTCCTCCCAGCGGCACGAACATCCTGAGGGTCACAAGCTCTGTGGGGGTGACCGGCATCCCGAGGGGGACATGAGCATCCTGTCCCCAGCCTGAGCACTGCCCACATCCCTGCTCCTCCCCTCCTCGCCAGCTCCGTGCAGGACCGGGAAGGAGTGCCCAGCACCCCATGGGCGTCCCAGAGACAGTGACACCCCAATTTCCCCGCACGCCCTGCTCCCCCCACCCTGCAGGGCTGAGCGGGGCGAGCTGGGCGATACCTGCAGCTGCTGCACCAGCGCCGTGGCTTGTCTGGGGGTCCTGAGCTCCTGCGGCAGCCCGGCCGAGCTGGGGGGCTGCGGGGGCACCCCCTGCCCGCTGCTCAGCAGCACCTCCCGCACGATTTCGGCCGGGGATTTGAAGCCGATGGGACCCCCGGGGCCGCGGGGGCGGGCGGGCAGCACCCGGCCCCGGGGCGGGCGGTAGCTCTGGTCGAACTTCACCCTCGCCTCCACCTTGGACAGGTCGGGCAGGGGGTGGTTGAGGCGCCCTCGGCCGTACTGGGTGCCCTCGGTGCCCGTTCCCGAGGGATCCCTCGTGCCCTTGGCACCCGTTCGCCTCCGGGGGCTCAGGGACCGCGAGTGCCGGGCGGGTTTGGGGGGCACCGCCGCGGGCGCTGCTTTCTTGGGCGCTCGGGATCTGCCGTGCCCTTGGGGTGCCCGGGCATTCCCGGAGCCCTGGGGCTGCCCGGCGGGTGCCAAGCCAGCGGTGCCGGGGGCTGGCATCCCTGTGCCGGGGGCTGGCATCCCTGTGCCAGCTCTCTGCGGCTCGGGGACACGCTCGGGGCTGGGGCCATCGGTGGAGAGCTGCAGGGGGAGGCTCCGTCTCGGGCTCCACTCCTGCCTGTGCCCCCCGATGGTGTCCCCGGCCGTGCCCCAGCCCTGCTGCTGGCGGGACGGGGTGGCAGGGCCAGGGCTGGTGTCCGAGAGCCCTGAGGTGTCCCCCCGGTCCGTGCTGCAGCCCCGGGGCTGGCAGAGAGCCCGGCCGTCCCTCACCGCCTCGGGGCTGCCGCTGGAGCCCGAGCCCCAGCGACCCCCAGGGGACAGCTCGGGGTAGGGGTCCCCAAGCTCGGGGTAGGGGTCCCCATCGCTCTCTGCCCCCCAGGGCCCCTCGTCCCCCTCGGAGCTGCCCCGCTCCTCATCCTCCTGGGCCGGGTCCTGCCGCGGGTGCCAGCGCCGCTCCTCTGCCGGGGACCCCTCCTGCAGGTCCTCAGTGTCACCTGCAAAACAGCGGCACGGCGGGGCTGTCACCACCCCGGTGTCCCAGCGGTGTCCCCTGGCTCCAGCAGCTCCTGGGACATTTGGGACCAGCCTTTCGGGCAGGACTCACCCCACGGTGGGCTCCTGGCACCCTCCCCCAGGCCAATCACCCCATCCTCGTCCATCCGCCTTTCGAAGTCGTCTTCCTCCTCCTCCTCCTCCTCCTCCTGCTGCTGCTGGCCCTGCCAGCGCCTCAGCTGTGTTTGTGTCCAGCGCAGCCATGGTGCCGGGCTGGCCATGGCCGCGGCCACCCAGCCCTGTCACTTGTGTCGCTTCATGGCCCGGCGGCGGTGGCGGCGGGCTGGGGGCATCCTTGTCGCGAATGTAGGTCACAGCATCGCCGCCGCGTCCTGGGGGGGCCGGGGGAGAGGGAGGGATGCTCAGCGGGACATGGTGGGCTCTGTTTGAGGTGTGGCAGGGTCCTCCCTGTCCCCCAAATCTTGGGGACAAGATCCCCGGGACAAGGGGGATGCCCTCAGATCAGACCTCCCCACTCTGCACCCCACTGTGAAGGTGGAGCTGCCACATCTCTGCCAGCCGTGAGGTCCTTGCAGGGAAGGAGCCCCTCAGAGCCACCCCAAAAGGTTTCCCCCCACCCCAGGAATATCCAGCCCATGCTGGCACCCTGTGGATGTCACCCCAGCTGGACAGCCACACCTGGAGACCACCAACACCAAAAGACCCCTCTGGATGTGGGGTCACAGCAGAGACCTGACACACAAATGCCCCTGATGATCCCAAAGCATGAGCTCCCCCCTCACCCCCACCCAGGGAATCCACCAGCAGCTGGAGAAACACCGGATGCCAAAACCCCAAATGTGGGGTGTGGCAAGAAAGGCCACGGGGTTTTCCAACCCGTGTTCCCTCTGCTGGATTTGAGCCCCAAAAGCTCAAATTTTGGCGTGGTGGGGCCAAACCAGGCACCAGCAGCCCCATGCAGGGGACACTCACCCTGCAGCAGCAGCCCCAGGACATCCCCATCACTGTGACCCCACGGGGAGGCCTCCGAGCCCCTGAAACCTTCCTGTGCCTGTGGGGCAGCTGAGCTTTTGCAGAAGGAGGAAATGATGTTTCCTGCAAGTTTGCAGGTGACCACAAAAGTTTTAACCCCATCTGGCCCTGTGCAGTGGGGGCTGAACCCTCCTCCCGCAGCATTTTCTATCAAAACCTTTATTTTTTAATCTAGCTCAGAGCAAAATGCTGTAGGAAGAGAGGGGAGGGAGATCTCTGGGACCACCAGCAGTTGGTCCAAGAAACATCAGCATGAGGATCTTCCAGGAGACCTAAAATTAAGCTTTAAAGCCCCAAAATTCAGCCATCCTTGGGAATTCCCCCAGATTTCCAAAGAGAGGGTACAGCTGGCCCACCCTGGGATGCTGCTCACACTCCCAGGGATGCTGTGGCTGCATCCAGGCACTGTGGCCTCTCTTGGCACATTCACAGGCAGTCAATTAAGCCAGCTCGTTAATGTGTAATTAGTGGCACGCAGAGGACAGCTTGACGAGCTAATAAAACCACAGCACCATCCCTGGGGTGGCTGCTCTTAGCCAGAGGGTGCTGCGGTGATTTTGGGGTGCTGTTGGCTCAGGGATGGTGGTGATGAGGCACAAACCTATCCACACAGCCACATGCTATGGGAAAAGTCCTCTCATCCCCTCCCAAGCCTCACATCTGCAAATTCCTCGGGTGTTTGTGAGGTCTGAGGTTATTTTCCAGCACCACTTGGCATCATCCTTACATCAGCCTTGTCCCCAGCCCTCCCTGCATCCTTGGGGCATTTGGAGCAGGAGCAAACCCCAAAGCATCCCGTAGGGTCGTGCAAACTTCCTGGGGGGGTTTGGATGAGGTTTTCTCCCTCACACCAAGAGGAGGAATGGATAACTGCATTCTCCACACCACAGCTTCTCCTGCCACCGGGAAGGACAGGGCTGCCCATGAAACCAAAGAGGGATTTTGGCTTTAGCTCCTCCCTGAGCCGGGATGTTTCCAGCCCCAAGACCTTACACACAGCCCAGAGATCCCCACCGAAGTTCCTCCCATCCCACCTGGAGCCCTGCAGGATCCCAGAGCCCTGAGGAGCCCCAAACACCACACCAGGATTCCCAGAGGGAGAGTGCTGGGTGAGAGGAGCCTGGGGGTCCTGTTCTCTTGGGATGAGGGGGGTTAAACCATTCCCAACCCCATCCTGTGCAAGGGATGGGAATTTTGCATCTCTTGAAGGAGGCTATGTCTAACCCACATGCTGTCACCCCATTTCTGAGCAGTGCACAGCCCACAGCAGCTGCAGTCTGCAGGAGCCACATCCAGTTATTGCTTTCCCAGAAAATCCCTCTGCTGCTGGTCATGGTGGCAAGAGCAAAAAATCTCAGATTCTTTTCCTCCCCTCTAAGTGATTTTCTCACTGTTATGGGAGCGCAGAAAAGCTTGAAAAATGATGTGGCTTCGTGCTCAGCAGCCACAAATCAAACAGAAACATTCCCAAATGAGTGTGCAGAAACATATCCATATATTTTAATTTTCCTCTTGGAAAGCCAGGATTTTTGCAACATGTAACTGGAAGAAGAGCTAAGAAGAAATTTAAAAGCCTCAGCTAAAAAAACCTGAACTCTGCTCTGCCCCAGCCCCTCTCTCCTGCCCTACAAAGCCCAGCCAGGACTGTCCCAAATTGTGGTTGAGGGGCTCAGCGGAGGGAGGGATGCTCCCAGCAGTGCTGGGTGCTCTGTCTGCCCCCTCAAAGCCCATCCCTGTGCCACCCCCTGCCCCTCGGCAAAGCCGGAGGTGAGGCTGAGCCCGCCCAGCAGCCATCAGGGCCAGCACAAAGCCATGGTGGCTCCTGGCTTTATCAGTGGTGACAGCAGAGCAGACAGGAGCATCCTCCGCCCCAGGGCTCGCTCGGTGACAGGGAAGGGGGGGACAGGGCTGCTGTCACTCTGCCTTCACCGCCTTGTCAACCCCGGGCGGAGCAGGGGGATGGAGGGGCTCTAAACCCCACACCTCCATCCCCACATTGCCCCGAGTCCCAAAATCATGGGTTAAAGCCCCTCCTGCACCTCCGTGTCCGTCTGGGATGCAGGGGGGGCTCCAGCCCGTCCCAGGCAAGGGATGGATGTTTATGGATGTTTTGCATCTCTTTCAGGGAGGTTTGAAGGAGGCCAGAACGGCCTCGGGCTGAAACTTGGCAAGGGATGCCTGCGCTCCAGGAGGGAGAAATTCCTGGTGTATAAACCCTTTTTTAAAGCCCACAGAGCCCCGTTTTTATCGGCATGAAAGAGGGCAGAGAAGCGGAAACGCTGCGTTCTTAGTTTGCATTATTTCCTACTAGAACAAGGGAGGGACCATCACAGCGAGGAAGAGCCTGACAAATCTCCCTGGTCCCCTGAAAGCGCACGCCTGTCACCATCACCACAAAGCTCGCGTGTCACCCCAATTCCAGCAGCTGGAGGGGCCGTGTCCGTCCCCCCCAGTCCCCCTTACTGGCACACCCCCACGGAAATGTCATTTTCCCATCACAAAGCCCCACGGCGGGACAGCGCCTCTTTCTTCCCTCCTCCCCGGCACTCCTGTCCTCGCTGGGGACACAATGCCCTGAAGGACATCCTTAATCCCCGTCTGGAGAGCGCTGTCCCCGCGCCACAGCCGGTGCCACCGAGATCCCTTCTTAGCACAGGGCAGCGACGGGGACACGGCAGGGGACACTGTGCTGGGATGAAACAGCCACATCTTCTCTGTGCCACGGCCTCAACCTCCCACAGCAAAGAATTCCTCCCCAATATCCCATCCAGCCCTGCTTTTTGTCAGTTTGAAGCCATTCCCTGTGTCCTGTCCCTCCATCCCTTGTCCAAAGTCCCCCTCCTGCTCTCCTGGAGCATTTTGAGGCGCTGGAAGCGGCTCTGAGCTCTGCCTGGAGCTTTTTCATGCCCATCTCTCCCGGCCCGTCCGGACAGCCCCTGCCGTGCCGCGCTCCCCGGCTGCCCTTGAACTTTAAGAAGCGATTTAAGCCGTGCCCGGAAGGCACCGAAAGGCCGTGACTGAGCACGGGACAGCCACGGGCACCGCCGGCTGCCATGAACACGGCCGCCCTTTAAATGCAAACACGGAACTGAAGCTGCTCGCTGCCCCGGAGACTCCCCGGCCCCGCCGTGCCTCCGAGCCGCCTCCGCAGCCCCTGACGGAACTCTCCGGGAATCCTCCAGCCCCGGCGGGGAGGAGGCACCGCCAGAAGAAAAGTTCGGACAAGTTTCCTCGGAGCCACGAAGGCGTGGGGAGGACACGCCTCGGCCAGGAGCGGTGTGTGCCGCGTCCTCCCGGGTGTCCCATGGCCTCGGCCGCAGGGACCCCGCCGGGACTGGGGGTGTCCCCGCTCCGCCCGGGGACCCCAGGCAGCTCCAGCCGGGCTCACCGGGAGCTCTGGATGCGGCCCCGGGATGGGCCCCGCGGGCTGCGCCTCCAGCTGTGCCTCCAGCGGCGCCCCGGGGGGCCTGTCCTTCCCTCCAGCTGTGCAGGCGGCTGGCAGGGAGCAGCCGAGCCGTTCCCGGCCCCCCGGCACAGCTGGGGCACAGCTGGGGCACATCTGGCCCGAGGGCACTGCTGGACAGGCGCCCTCAGCCCCGCGAGCGCTGCCCACCTGTAGGGAGGGCCCGGCCGGCGCTGGGAGCTCCGGTCCTGATCCCGATCCCAGTCCCGGTTCCGATCCCGGCTCCGATCCCGGTTCCGATCCCGGTCCCGGTCCCGATCCTAATCCTCCCCGGCCCCGCCGGACAAAAGCGCGGCCCGCGGCGCTAGGGGGCGTGGCCTTCCTCATTAGCATACCGCGGCACTCCGCCAATCCGCGCGCGGAGCGGGAAGTCGTCAGCATAACCCCGCCTAATTTTCATTTGCATATCCGGCGGCTGGCGGCCAATCAGAGCCGCGGCTGGGGGAACATCATTGGCATAATTTATGCAGCGCGGGCACCCCCTGGCGGGGCGCTGCCCATTCCCGGGTTGCCATGGGACGGGATCCATGGGATCTATGGGATCTATGGGATGGGATCCATGGGATCCATGGGATGGGATCCATGGGATCTATGGGATGGGATCCGTGGGATCTATGGGATGGGATCCATGGGATCCATGGGATGTGATCCATGGGATCCATGGGATGGGATCCATGGGATCTATGGGATCTATGGGATGGGATCCATGGGATCCATGGGATGCACGGGATGGGATCCATGGGATCTATGGGATGGGATGGGATCCATGGGATGGGATCCATGGGATTCATGGGATGGGATGGGAGGGGATGGGATCCATGGGATCCATGGGATGGGATGAGATGGGAGGGGATCCATGGGATAGAATCCATAGGATGGGATGGGCTGGGAGGGGATCCATGGGATGGAATCCATAGGATGGGATGGGATGGGATCCATGAGATCCATGGGATGGGATGGGATCCATGGGATGGGATGGGATCCATGAGATCCATGGGATGGGATGGAATCCAGGGGATGGGATGGGATGGGATCCATGGGATGGGATGGAATCCAGGGGATGGGATGGGATCCATGGGATGGGATGGAATCCACAGGATGGGATGGGATCCATGGGATGGCCAATCCCAGAGATCCTTGGCAAGGATTGAGATGAAAATGGGGAAGGGATGGGGTAGGAATGAGGAGTGACTGAGATGGGAAAGAATGAGGTGGGATGGAATGAAAGGGGGATAGGTCTGGGCATGGGATAGGATGGGAATAAGGACTGGATGGGTCAAGGATGGGATGGGATGGGGCTGACATACAGCATCTCCTCACCACCACTGCCTTCCCACCCACCCTGCCACCCTGGGAAGCTCCCAGGATACCAGGGAAAATATCCTGGCATCCCTACCCCTTCCTACCCCCTCATCCCAGCCCACAGCACCCCCCAAGCACAGCCTTTTTTCTACCCTGATAGATTTATTGAAAAATTAAAAGCACAAGCTCTGTATATATAAATACGACAACATTGCCAGCAATTTACAAGGCCTCCGGTCGCTCTCTGTGCATCCCCCCGTGGCTGGTACCACGCACCTGGGCACCTTGGGGACCACCCAAAGGAGCAGCAACCCCCTGAAACTCCCTCCAGCCCGAGCCACGGGCCCACCTCGCTCTGTGTGTGGCACTCAAATGACAGCGGGGACACCCAGACCGTGCCGCCCTGGCAGAGGGGGAGAGGATATTCCCACCCCGGAGAGGACAGGGATGGAATCTGGAAGGGATGTGCCCGTTCTCAGCCTGCCCTAGCCAGGCAGGGAGCCTGCAGGGGACGTTTGGGGACAAGCTGGGGGTGTCTGTGCGTGCGGGGCGGCGCGGGCCGTGCGCGCTGGGACGCTGCTGTCCCACCTGGGGCCATCCCTCATCCCCATCCCCAGCACTGCCTGAACCCCGCTCCTAAAGGGCCACGTTGAATTCTGTGACCAGGAAATCGATGTAGTCCTTGTCCTTCAGCTTGAAGGCCTCGGCGATGATGCGGGCGGCTTCCCGGTGCTCCTTGCCCCGCAGCCCTGTGCCGTTCACCTCCAAAATGACGTGTCCCACCTTCAGCTTCCCGCAGTTGTGCGCTGAGCCCCCCCGCTGCAGGAGAGAGAGGCGTCAGCTCGCCTTCCCCTCATGTTCCCACCACATCAAGCAGGGAGGAAAAAACCGGGAGATATTTCATATCTGACGTGATGGATGTGAAATAGTTCACTTTTTGGAGAGAGGGGATGAATTTGGCTTCCCCCCTGCTTGCTCCTGGAGCGTGACGCCAGCTGGGATGGCCAAGAATAACCAAGGCAGAGCCGGCTCTGCTTATTTTTTTTCTGTAAATAGTTTGAATTTTGCCCCAAGTAAACAGCAAACAGGGAGACAGCTCCAGAGGGCTCAGTCCCCTGGCTCCCATCCACCACTCCCCCTCCTCAATCCTCTGTCTGGCAGTTTGCAGACATCTGGAGCCTGCAGCCAAGCTTTCAGGGCTGCCCTGATCCCCTGGGAGATGTCTGGAGCACACAGCTGGCTCAGATGGGATCATCCACGGGACACAGACGCCGTGGAACGGTGCCTGGGGAGGTGCAGGCCCCCAAAATCCCGCTGGCCACAGCTGCAGGGCTTTCCCCAGCGTGCCCAGGGAGGGGAGGGCAGGGAGGTGCCCGGAGCTGCCCCATGCCAGCCCGCCCTACCTGGATGGTGACGATGCGGGGCAGCGGCTGCCGCGTGTTCGCGCCGCCCTCGATGGCGATGCCCAAGGTGGGAGCGCTCTTGGACACCCGGATCAGACACGACGTGGGCTCCAGGAGCCCAGGCTGTGGGGACAGATGGCAGCACTGCCAAAGGGGCCTGGACACCGTGTGCCAGCTGTGCTCCCTCGGCCAGGGCCCCACAGCAGGCAGGGACACTCGGGCTGCCACCACAGAGGGACACACACAGCCCTGCTGTTGCTTTCTGACTCCTGACAGATCTAAAATCCCAGCTCTGGGCAGGTCTGGAAGGGTCTGGGAAGGAGCAGAGCAGCTCTCTGCCTGCCTGCTTGTGTCCCTCAGCCTCACCACCACCAGAAACCCTCTGAGTTATGTCTGACACCCACTGCCACCTTCCCTTTGGGTGACTTCACTCATGCAGCTTATAGAGCCAGGAATTCTCCCATGCCCCATGTAGCTGCTGGCTGGACCTGGGAGGGATGGGATTTACCCAGGACGGAGTGAATCAGCCCTGCAGTGCCCCTCTCAGCCCCTCCTGACCCCTTTCCCCACAGCTCAGCCCCCCAGAGAACTGACAGGTCTCAGCAGAGAGCAGAAACAGCCCAGCTGAGCACGGACAGCGGTCACTGCCCGTGGCAGAGGGAGGGGAACGGGCTGGCCAAGGCAGTGGGGCACAGAGCAGCACCCCAGGCCCCCTCACCGGCTTGGAGGCCCCTTCTGCCGCCCCCTCGCTCCTCGTGGCCTCCTTGGGGCTCCGGCTTTTCCCGGGGCCTGGCTGCCGGCTCTTGTCCTTGCCGCTGGTCTCGGCCTCCCCGATGTCCACCCCGCTGTCCTCGCTGAGGGTCTGCCCGCTGTCCGACAGCTGGGAGAGCGTGGAGGCTGGGGAGAGACGTGGTGTTAGCGGCCATGGAACTGCTGAGGTGGGAAAAGGCCTCTCAGAGCATCCAGTCCAACCACAAGACCAGCACTGTCAAGGTCACTTCAAAGCCATGTCCCCAAGTGCCACATCTACACGGCTTTTAGATTCTTTGTGGGACAGGATCTCCACCAATGCCTGACCACTCTTTCAGTGAAGAGATTTTCCCAATATCCATCGTGAATCTGCCCTGGCACAGCCCGAGGCCATCTCCTCTTATCCTGTTTCCCAGGAGAAGGGACTGACCCCAACCTCACTGCACCCCACTGTCAGAAGAGCAGAACTGTGCATAGGCAGCATCCAGAGACAAATGGCCTCAAACTCTGGTCTGGAATCGAACCCAGATCCCAAACTGGGATGGAGGGAGAGAGTGATGGAGGCCAGTTTCTGCAGCCCACTCTCCCCAGCAGGGTCTGGGAGGAGACAGGGACCAAGCCAAGTGAAGAGGTGCCGCCATGCAGGAGCTTTCTGCCCTTTGAGGATGAAGAACAAGCGCAGATGGAGGCTGGAATTGTGAGGAGCAGAGGCGGCGCTGCATTTAATGCACCCAGGGCGCTGCATTTAATGCACAGCATCAACCTGCGGGCAACGGGCTGGCTGCAGTGAGGGCGCTGTGCCACACGAGTGCGACATTGCCACTCGTGTCACTGCCCCGCGCGGGGGAGCCGGGAACGCTCCGGGAGCCCGGGAACCCCCGGGAACCCCTTCCCTGTCCGGGATCCCCTTCCCTGTCCGGGACTGCCCGGGATCCCCTTCCCTGTCCGGGATCCCCTTCCCTGTCCGGGACTGCCCGGGATCCCCTTCCCTGTCCGGGATCCCCTTCCCTGTCCGGGACTGCCCGGGATCCCCTTCCCTGCCCGGGATCCCCTTCCCTGTCCGGGATCCCCTTCCCTGTCCGGGAACCCCCCTGGATCCCCTTCCCTGTCCAGGAACCCCCCTGGATCCCCCTTCCCTCTTGAGGGACCCCCCTGGATCCCCCTTCCCTCTCCATGTCCAAGACACCCCCTTTTAATCCCTCTTTTCTCTCCATCTCCAAGGGATCCTGAGATCCCCCCGGGGCCCCTCTTCCCTCTCCATGCCCAAGATTGCCGTGGATTCTCCTCCCCTCTCCACCTCTGAAAGCTCCTGGGACCCCTCCTCCCTCTCCATCTCCAAGGGACCCATGGGCCCCACACACTGCTCCCTCACCTCCACTTCTTTTTCCTGGGATAAACGGGACTCCCTAGCTAAATGTGGGCATAATTAGATTTTTTTTTTCCCTCCCAAAATGCACAGTTAATGGGAAAAGGCCAGAATTATTTCTGGTCCTTGAGGTCACAGAATGGCCTGGGCTGGAAAGGACCTTGAAGCCCATCCAGTGCCACCCCCTGCCATGGCAGGGACACCTTCCACTAGACTGAGCCCTGTCCAGCCTGGCCTTGGGCACTGCCAGGGATCCAGGGTGGGCACTCTGTGCCAGGGCCTGCCCACCCTCCCAGGGAACAATTCCCAATTCCCAATATCCCATCCATCCCTGCCCTCTGGCACGGGGAGCCATTCCCTGTGTCCTGTCCCTCCATCCCCTGTCCCCAGTCCCTCTCCAGCTCTCCTGGAGCCCCTTCAGGCCCTGGAAGGGCTCTGAGCTCTCCCTGGAGCTTCTCCTCTCCAGCTGAGCACCCCCAGCTCTCCCACTCTCCATAGGAGAGATGCTCCAACCTTTGGCTGTAGAGATCCATCATGAGACCCGAAACCCCGAGATCTGTGTCCTGTCCCATTTTTCTCCCTCCCAGCACCCCAGGGACGCTTTTCTCCAGCTGCTCAGGGGACACCCACCTCTGGCCTGGGGCAGGGGCCTCACTTCGTTGACGTCGGGCTCGCTGTTGGGCTGGTGCACCTCCACCATGATGAAATGCTGGTTGGCCTGGGGGCTGCCCTTGTCCGGGGGAGGGGGCGCGGGGTGCGCGGGCGGAGGGGGTGGGGATGGGGACGGGGGGCTCTGGGGCCCCTCTGGGGATGGGCTCTTCAGCCTGGTGGGCGACTGCACCCTGGGGAAGGGCCCGATGGGGTGCTGGCCCAGCAGGGAGAGCGCGGTGTCGGCCGGCCGGCGGGAGCTGCGCGTTGATGGGGAGATGGTGGCGTAGATGGCGCCGGGGGCTGAGTCCTCGGTGGACGTGGAGGTGACGCTGAGCGTGTCCTTCTCAGGGGGGTTGGGAGGGGGAGAAGGGTTTCGGGGGGCCACGAAGAAAAGGCCAGACTGGGAGGAGTCAGAGGAGGGGCGCTTGGGCTTGTCCTTCCCCGGCAGCCGGTGCTGGGCAGAGGAGGGGTCCAGGGTCTGGGGGGCTGATGGAGGAGGAGGGGGCTTGAAGTTGGGTGGTTCCTCTGGGAAGGAGGACAGATCATCCTGCCAAAGCAAGCACAGTTTGTAGGAGGCCATGGCCAGGTTCAGTGCATCTTCATCTCCTCACAGTGACCATGGCTAAAGGAGCTGTGTCCCAGGTTATAATATTGGGGTGTATTCCATTTCCACCTCGAGCTGCAATCCCTTTTTTTTTTCTTTATCTCGTGACTCAGAGATAAGCCCCTCCAGGAGGAGCTGTTCTTTCAGGCACATGACTGAAAAGGTCACAGCATTCTATTGTGAGAAGCTCCGCCCAGAGGGAGGAGCCAAACGATGCCATCAAGGATATAAGCAGGGCTGTGCAGACAGCAAATAAATCTCCTCTTCCAAGGGGAACAGCTGAGACCTCCTCTGCACTGGACCTCCAGAGGGAAACTCCATCAGTCTGCAGGAGCACTGCTTGGACAGAACCACATCTGCCACCACAGCCCCAGCCAGCGAGTGTCAGGCTGTATCCCGAACTCTGTCAGTGGTTCTTCTTCTGTGCTATTGTATGTATTTGGTTCTTTGTTCCCTTTCCCTAATAAATTGTATTTCTGACTTAGAGCCTCTCACTGGTTTTGCTTTTCAAACCAAGACAAGCTGGTTGTTACAGAAACACCTTCCTGACCTTCTGACAGCGAGGATACACTCACAAATGAGCACAGCTGCAGAGCACCAATAGGCCAAGAAACACTTATAATGTAATTAATAAATAGCTGGCTTCTGATTGTGATGGCATGAATTATAACATCTGTATTGTGTCACCTTTCACATGAGACTGAAAATGGAATAAAAGTTTTTAAAATGCCTCTCAGTTTCCCCACATCTGGGCCAGAAAAGGGCTTAATCCAACACAGAACAACCCACCCAAGCTTTGCTCTGCTTTGCACAAGGCTGCTGCTCTCCAGCCAGCCAGAATAATCCTTCTCCTGAAGCCACCAGCAGAGCTGTGGTCAGTGACTGCGCTGGGAAGAACCATATCCCAGCACCCCCAGTTTGCCTCCTGCTCCCCCCGGCTCGTGCCTTACCAGGGACACATCTGGCAGGGTGTTGATGCTGCTCTGGTGGCAGTCCCCAGCTCCCTCCAGCTCTGGCGTGTTCTGGGAGGGCACAGAAGGAAGAGAGAACCATGGCACAGCAGCAGGAGCAGCCAGTACAGTGCCAGGGGATGGGCAGAGGGGTGCCCCAGATCCTCCCCATGCAGGGCCAGCCTGACCCAGAGGTTTTTGCCTCCTTGGGGGTGCCTTTGCTGGGATACAGGCTCCCCCAAGCTAAGGAACGTGCTCAGAGCATGGAGCTGACACACTGGGGTGAGCTCCTCTAGGCCCAAAGCAGCTGCTCCTGCCGAATTTGGAAGGAGGGAAGGAGCCAGCCCTGAGGGCTGCAGGTTCAATACCTGTTTTTTTTTTTTATCCCCAGAGGAAAGACAATAGAAATTTAAAACTCTCCTCCCCCACAACCCAGAGCAGCGGGTCTCAGATGCAAGGAGAAGATGCTGCCACTGCTTTATGAGTCCAAAACCATCACCAGGAAATGCCACAGCACAGTTTTGAGGACATCACAGCTCCAGGAATCCAGAAGGGATTTGCTGTGGGAATCTGTCCCTGGGGTGCAGCCAAGCAGAGCAAAGCTGGCCAAGGCAGGAGTGGGGCACGGTGGCACTGGGGGTGCAGCTCTGCCCTGGGGAGCTGTGCCCAGCCCTGCTGAGGGAATCCTCTGCCAGGGGGCAAACCCAGCCTCAGCCTCCTCTCCCTCGTGGCTGCTGCTGCTCAGGGAGGCTGAGCTCGGCTCCTGTCAGGCTGGCAGGGCTGTTGGGATGGGGCAGGGCACGGTTTGTGTTTAAGTGCCTGCTATTTATTGCAGGGTAAACAGCTGATTAGCTGAAACGCTGCTGCATCTGCGTGTCCCCCAGCTGCTGCAGGCTGCTGCTGTGCCTGGGAGATGTTCAAATCCCAAAATAGACATGGGAGACAATTAAGACCATTAGAGATGCAGCAAAAACATTGATGTAAAGTGCTTTTATCCCTGTGGCTTCTGAAGGAGCTCTGGAGAATGAGAACACAAAGAAACAGCTTGTTTAGGGAGTGACAGGTAAAGGGCTGGCTTGGGAAACCTTCCTGTGGCACGGGGTGGTTTCATCCTCCATTATTCCAACATAAGGGCAGGGGGCTTTTCAAAGAGAATCACAGAAGAATTTGGGTTGGAAAGGACTTTAAAACCCACCCAGTGCCACCCTGCCATGGCAGGGACACCTCCCATGGTCCCAGACTGCTCCCAGCCCCATCCAGCCTGCCAGGGATCCTGTGCAGCCCCAGCTGCTCTGGGGAGTGACTGGCACAGCCAGACTGTCACAGCTGTGTCACTCCTGAAATGGGAATTGTCTGCCTGATGCCCCCCCAAACCTGCCAGGGCCATTTCCCCAGCCCTGTGCTCTTCACAGGCATGTCCCAGCCCTGGTCTCGCTGCAAGGATGAGTCTGCCCTGAGCTGTGGCTCTCTGCAGACACTGGGGGGGCTCAGCAGCTGTCCCTGTGCCCCCCAGTGCCACTCCAGCTCTGTCCCCCCAGCCAGGGGAGGGACACTGATGCTGCTGCTCCTCCTCAGGCACCTCTGGCTGCAGGAGATTTGCTTTTCCTCAGGCTCACTTCTTCAGGGAGCAAAGGCAATTAAACAGCGATTGCTCTGGGCCATAAAACAGGATGACTTTTAAGCACATTTGCTTTCAGGAATTGGCTATTTCCAGGCTGTGCCTTCCTGGATTTCCCTTGAAAGACTCACAGAAGCCACTGCCCTGAAAAATGAGTATTGTGAAGGCTGATCCCTCCTGCTTCTCTACCCATTCTATTTTCCAGTTTCTCATGGTAAGTGGGGCCAGGTGAGGCCCTTCCAGCCCCTCCTCAGAGCAGCTGGGAAATGTTTGTCCTTCTTATCCGAAACAGAGTCCCCAGCAGGAGTGATGGAGCTGCAGAGCATCCTTCAGCCACGAAGACAGTTTTCATTTGCAGATTAAAGGGTGGAGAAACTGCCACCTTCCTGGGGAACAGAGCCCAACCTTTAATTCACCTCTCAGCTCCAAATCAGTCCCCTAATTTCCAGTCACTGCTAACAAGAGCTTCACTGAGCTACTCTTGTCAGTTGTGAACAAGTGTCCCAGCCTGGGATAAGCCTGGCTTCCCTCCTCTCTGCCCTTCCATTGCCCACTCTGGAATGCAGCCACAGGGATGGAGGAGCCACAGGGATGGAGGAGCACAGGGATGGAGGAGGCACAGGGATGGAGGAGGCACAGGGATGGAGGAGCCACAGGGATGGAGGAGCACAGGTCTCTGCTCCAGATTTGAGGGGCTCTAAGCACGCAGAATGACTTCCACACAGTGGTTTCACTCTGTGCTTACCCTCAGCCTCCGAGAGGAGCATTCCCAGCACGTGGGAATGCTCCATGAGGGATATCCCAGGGAGCTGGAGCAAGGCAGCACCTCTGGAACCAGCCCTGGGAGGAGAAGGCACCTCTGGATGGCAGCAGCTTTGCAAGGAGGTGGTGGAGAGGAGAACCCACAGGGATATCATTCCTTCATGCCAGCACTGAGGGCTGGGCAGGAGGTAGGGACAAAGGGAATGGCAGAACAATCAGGAATCCCCACTGCTCTGGTCAGAGGGGCTGCACCTGATCATTGCCATCTGCAGCTGATCTCTGCCCTGCAGGACTCAGCCCCAGTCCCAGGGTGTCCAGGAGGTGCTGGTGACACTCAGACAGTGCCTGAGCCCCATCAAACATGGGCTCATTGCCAAGCATCCTTCAAGCATTCCTCCATGGAATTACAGCCCCACCCTGCTGGTTTTCGGTGAAGTTCCCTCACCAAGCCATGGGACAGTGGCCTGCTCTGGTGTCACTGTGTCCCACAGGCTGGGACAAACTCCAGCTGGGAAAGCCACAGCATCCTCTGCTGGGTAAGAGCCGTTCCCCCAGGGATGCAGCCCCGGGTGGGTCACAGCTGCAGGTCCCATCCTTTGCTCTCTGGGCTCTCCAGACGCTGGGATTTCCTCCAGGACAGCAACAGGGAATGAGTTCCACACCCTGGAGCTGCAGCTTCCCTCAGCCTGCCCCAGCCAGGGGCTCTGGGATGCCACAGGGGCTGTCCCACACCCCTGCCCAGCCCCTCCACAGCCTGGGTGAGCATTTCTCACACACCATCCACGTGCACTGACCCACCCAAGGCCCATGAGGAAAATTCTCCCCCATGCTGAGGATGTGAGCAGCCTGTGAGAGGGCTGGGGCTGCTCAGCCTGGACAAGAGGAGGCTCTGCAAAGACCTTGTTGTGCCATGTCACTGCTTGGAGAGGGCTGAGAGAAAGGTGGGGACACATTTTTTAACAGATCTTGTTGTGATAACACGAAGGGGAATGATTTTAAACAAAGAGAGGGTCAGTTTAGATCAGATAGAAGGAAGATGTGTTTTATAGCAAGGGTAGGGAGGCCCTGGCTCAGGGTGTCCAGAGAAGCTGTGGCTTCCCCTGGATGCCTGGAAACATCCAAGGCCAGCTTGGACAGGGCTCTGAGCACCTTGGTGTAGCTGAAGATGTCTCTGTTCACTGCAGGGCAGTTGAATTAGATGGGCTTTAAAAGTCCCTTCAACCCAAACCATTCCATGATTTTCTACTGGTGTTTAGGCAGGGTGCCCACACCCCACAGCCCAGCAGCAGGCAGGGCAGGAGGGCAGTGTGGGGTCTGCCAGGCTCCAGCTCTGCTGCTCCCTCCAAAACCCCATCCCTGAGGTGTCCCTGGCACTCAGCTCCAGCTGGGAGGGTTTGAACTGAGCCTCGTGTGCCCTGCAGCACCACGGCCTGGGGGAAGGAGCTGCTCTGTGCAGAGACAGCAGCAGAGATGGTGAGAGGAGGTGGCCCTGCAGGAGCTGTGTCCCTCCCCTGCCCACAGCCCTGCAGCCCCTACCTCCATCAGGTCGATGAGCCACAGCAGCCGCTCCTGGGGAAAGCAAGCACAAAAGTGAAAATGCACCCTCAGGGAGGACAAAGCAGAGAGCTGAGCAAACCCCCTCCCCAAACCCAGCCCCAGAACCCACATCCCCTGCAGCCAGGGCAGGGCAGGAGGGCTGCAGGGAGCCCCTCCTGCCAGGGGTGGTGGGGAGGGCACAGCAGCAGGGCCTGAGGGGACAGTTTGGGAGTGCTGCCACATCTCTGTCCTGCCACCCAAGCACCCATCCACCATGAGCTGCTGCTCTCTGCTTGGCAGCTGTTCCAGCAAGAGGGCACAACCACCTCCAGAGGCAACATTCCCATCATCCTGGATGGGCTCATCTCCATTCCCTGAGCAGGGCGTGCTCTCCCACCCCTGGGGACAGGTGCCACATGGCCAGGGAGGCCCTGCAGTGGCACAAGATGTGGGAATCCAGGGCTTCCCTCTGGCTGCCCTGGCAGGTCTGGGACCCTGGCAGGGGTCAGGAACCCCCCTGGACAGAGCCCCCAGAGACACTGGCTGTGATCTCTGTCCATGGAAAAGAGTTTTCAATCTTACAGGATGAATTACCAGCTCTGAGTGTTTGATATCAGTAATAATTAAGTGTGGCACGGGTGCAAAAGTAAAATTTTAGTATTCTAGATTAGGGGTTCAAAGGGGACAAGATGGAGGAAATTGGGTGTGCCTTGTCCTTTTTCTCCTTCTTCATGCCCTCCATGTTTCACTGTGGTATTGGCATTTTTCTGTTGGTTCAGGCTGGGGACACACTGTCCAACGTAGGTGACAGATATTGGCACGTTATTGTAAATCCAGCACAGGTAGTTTGTGGTATTTAATGTTTGTACCATCCCACTGAGGGCAGAGCCCCACACGCTGCCCTGCAGGACAGAGCTGCGGCAGGGCAGCAGAACATGTTAGAGATAAACAGAATAAACAACCTTGAAACCAGCACAGATGAATTATGGCTTCTGCTTTGGCAGTGGGGCTGACAGACAGAGACTTTCTACAATCTCAGAATCATCAATACCTCAGATTCTGACACAAGGGACATGTGCTCTTGAAGAAAGCCTTGAAAGCAGTGGTGCCCACTCTGTGCCACAGCAGCAGCCTGGTGTCCCTCTCTCACTGCTCACATCCCCACCACTGCTCACACCCTGGCCCGGGCAGCCACGCTTGGCACGTGTTGTGGAGCACGAGGCACAGCCCCAGGCATGGGCACAGCATGACAGCAGGGTGTCACACTCACCACAAAACGCTGGCAGACCTGTGCCAACCCTCATAAAAATTTTCCCAGCAGCTCCTTGGAGAGCAGAGCAAAACTCACTTTGTTTATGCAGATCCAGAAAGGATCTCACTGAAATCCCTCCCAGCCTGAGCAGGTGGGTTTCCTGTGGGCACTTCTGCATTTAACAGGACAAAAGCACAGCTCTGATGCTCTGACACTCTCTGAGGTCTCTCACAGGCAGGCAGAGCCCCAGGACAGCCCCCTCCCCTCTCCCCCACGGGCTGTGCTGGGTGGACCCTCCACAGCCCCATCCCAGCAGCGTGGGCTGCTCTCCTCGCTGAGCACAGAGCCCATTGTTCCTCCTTCTTTCCATGAAGGGTTTAATTTCCAGGGTTACTAATGCATTTATGATGAAAGGCATTTTATGGTGAGGAAATGAATTTGGGGGCTGTGTGCCTGCACAGTCTGAGGTGATTACAGTAACTTAATTAGACGGTGCGTGCGACAGGGGCTTGGCAGAGATGTGGGAGTGCTGCTGCTGCGTACTGGGAGTGGGTGGGATTGGGATGCAGCTGCCTGGCCACTGTGGCTCCCACTGGGATGGGGAGCAGGCAGCCAGCATCCTTAGGGGCTGATTTAAGAGCAGGTGAACAGCAGCAGGCACGGCACGGCAGTGGGCATCGCTGGGATTTCTGCAGGAATGCAGCTCCAGTGGATCTCTGGGAGCAAGGCAGGCTCTGTCCCTCACTGGGATGAAGGTGATGCCTCAGGTTTTGGCTTTTATATTTTCACATTCTGTGCTGCTTTAGTCTGTGGGTCTGGGCTCCATCTGAGGGGATGGTGAGCTCTGCACAGAGCAGGGAGACAAAACAATTCCTGCTCCAGCTGGGCACCAAGGACAAATCCAAATCTCAGCCCAGGAGCACAAACACCGTGGGCTGGAGAGAGAAAAACAAGCAGGGTGGGACTGCCTGGGCTAAAGCTGGAATGGGACAATGAACTCCAAGGTGCCAATGGAGCAGAACTGATCCCAGGGAGAGCCCCCGGGAGCGCTCGTGCATTTTGGGACCATTTTGGTTCATTTGGGTGCAGCCCTGGCTGGGCTCTGGTGCTTCCCAAGGTGGATCCATGGAGGCCTTTGAATCAATCCCTGCTTTATTCTTTAACTCCATTTAGTCTCTGTTCTGGGGCAGCCCTCACAAGGCATCCAAGGGACACGCAGCACCCCAGTGTCAGGGGCACAGACACCCAGCACCTCATGGCATCACCCACAAACCACTGACAGTGCCCAGAAAAATGACAGCTCTGGGGAAGCTGTGGGGGAAGCTGGGCAGGGCTGGCTGTGGGGTGAGATGGATTTCCAGCACTCCAGGGAAAGCAGTTTGCTGTAGGGTTGTCAGGAAGAGGTGCTGAAAGGAGGGAGAAGGGGCAGGAGGGACCTACCCGGGCCGAGCTGACGGTGGTGGCAGTGAAGTGGCTGCTGGAGGATGAGACGGTGTCGCTGTAGGACATCATGGAGTAGGAGTCAGAGCTGGGCCCCGCGGGCTGCCGCGCCTTCATGGACTCGATCTCCCTCTTCAGCACCAGGTTGTCGAAGCGGTCGAGGTCTTGTGGGGAGATCACCCCCCGCACCTCGGAGAGCAGCGAGAACTGGCCAGGCACACAGAGCCAGAGCTGGGTTGGAGCACAGGCACATTCCCAGGAAGCTGGGGGTCTCCCTCCCACCACCGTCAGCAATGGCAATGAGACGTACTGACAGGTGATGGAGGAATTTGGTCCTAAATGTTACCAGACCCTCCTCTGCCATTGAACACCAGCCTGCATCCCCCAGAATGGCCCTGGCACAGCTGCCCAGAGCAGCTGTGGCTGCCCCTGGATCCCTGGCAGTGCCCAAGGCCAGGCTGGACAGGGCTTGGAGCATCCTAGGATAGTGAAAGGTGTTCCTGCCATGGCAGGAGTGGAACGAGGTGATTTTTAAGGTCCCTTCCAACCCAAACCAGGGTGGAATTCTGTGCTGGTTCCATGATAATGTGGATTTGGCTCCCATGCCCTCCCCCCTTCCCTGGGCAGATCACCATGGAGGCACCAGGCCACACGGTGACAGTGCCCACAGCCTGGCAGCGACTCTGCTCAGCCCACCAGCCCCAAGGAGCTGTCCCTGCCCTGCTCAGGGCCTCACCTTGGCGTGTGTGTTGAGCAGCTCAAAGAGGGCCATGACCAGAGCATCCACGGAGATGTTGCCCTCCTTGTACTCGTCCAGGTAGTAGCCCATGGTGGCCCGCTCCTGTTCGTTGAGCAGGTGCCGTGCCTGCTCCTCCAGCATCACTCGGCTCTGGTTCACCATGGTGCTCAGGGTCACCTGCGAGCCGGCCAGCCCCCGGTAGAACACGGGCTGCAGGGGACAGGGGACAGGCTTGGGGCACCGAGGGGTGGCACTGGGAAGGAGGGCAGAGCTCTGCTGAGCCAGGCTGGACCAAGGAGTGCCCCTGCTCCGGGCTGTGCCACCAGCCCACAGTGTGCCTGCGTGCCACGCTGCCTGCGGGGGAGCTGGCAGCCAGACTGGAAGGAGGATTTTGGGAATGACAGGAGCAAAGTACCCCCAGGTACCCCCCATCAGCCTTTCAGTGCGACCACTTGTTGAGGTAACTCCAGAGCCAAGGGCAGAGGAGCTGAGCTTTGCTCTCTGGGACAGGGAACTGCTAAAGCTGAACCAGGGCAGGAGATCAGGGAAAGGTTCTTCCCCCAGAGGTGCTGGCACTGCCCAGGCTCCCCAGGGAATGGGCACGGCCCCGAGGCTGCCAGAGCTCCAGGAGCCTTTGGGCAGCGCTGCCAGGGGTGCCCAGGGTGGGGCTGTTGGCAGGACCAGGAGCTGCACTGGATGATCCTTGGGGTCCCTTCTAGCTCAGGATATTCTGTGATACTCTGATTCTCCGAGTTCATGCAGCACCAGTTGAGTTTCCCATCCCTTTTCAGCAAGTGGAGACCCTGTGCCCCACCAGGCAGTGATTTAATCCCAGGCTGTGCTCCTCCCTGGCAGAATTGGGGCCACAGGAGACAGGCCATCTCCCCATCCTGTGCAAAAGGCACATTTGCCCCCACTGCCAGCTTGAAGCAGACCCTAGTGAAGAAAGAGCCACTGGCAACCAAAGGAGCCCCAGGGAGAGACAAGCCTGGCTGCAGATGAAAGACTTGTTCCCTTTGAGAGGGATTTCTGAGGGCAGGTCCTTAGTGTTTGCTCCCAGGCAGCGCTGGCACAGGGGTGTAGAACCAGACAAGACCCTGACTATCCCAGAGACAGGAGTTGAGGCTGGGGAGCATGTTTTGCCAGCAAAGAGTACAAAGCTGTTATCAGCGAGAGCCACCTGTGAAACCTCCCTGCTTCATTTCCATTTAAAAGCAATGTGCTTCGCAAGGAGAAGATGCTGGCAAGGAGCTGCAGGCACAGCACAGGGCAAGTCCCTGTGCCTGGGGAGCTGGGGAGGGCTGGCTCAGCTCTGCCCCGGGCTGGGACAGATCCCTGCAGCTCTCAGGGCCCACAGACAGCCACCCTGAGGCCAGGCATGGTCACCTCTGTAGGGTGGAGGGGTCCCCACGGTCCTTGTCCATGGGTGGTCATTGCCCCTTGCCCATGAAGGCTGGAGGGCACCAGAGGTGCTTAGAAGTGGCACAGGAGAGGGGACACCACTGTGTCACTCTGTAGAACACAGCTGCCAACAGAGCATGGGGAGGAGAAAAGCCCATTAAAATCCCAAACGAGCATCCCTGCTGTGACCAGGAGCACGGGTCCCTCCCTCCCACGGAAAACGAACCACAACAGCAGTGATAGCTTCACAAGGAATGTCTTACCCTGGCTGCCACGTCCATTGCATGGTCACCCACTGCCCTGTGAGGAGGGAGAAGATCAGTTAGCACTGAGTGGCTGTCACTTGTCACCTGGCACAGCACCTGGCACCTTCTCCCCTCCCTGAAGAGCCAAAAGCTTCTGGCAGGGGAGAAGGGGAAGGGACTGTGGAAAGTTGGTCAGAGAGTGAAACAGATAACTTCCCCAGGCATGGTTCTGGGAAAAGCTGTAAGGAGCTCAGAGAAAAGAATTAAAACAATTCTTATTGTAAGTCTCTGCAGCTGCTGTTTGTGAACATGTGGAACGTGTTCTATGTGATGCTTATGGAAAGATGGTGTTGTTCCTAATTAACCAGTTGGGTGACGTGTTTTATTAAGAACCAATCAGGTTCTGGGTGAACGATGTTGCTTATAGAAACGTGAAGTTTTGTAATAAAGGAGCTTTTATGCCTTCTTGAAATGCATGGAGTTGTGTTGCCTTCATTCCTGTTCTGACTCAACAGTGACATCGCACAGCACAACATTGTCCACAGCTGCTCCATCCTACAGACCAGAGCTGCTTCCCTGACTCAGCCAGACCCCAAAACGGGGAGCTCCATTGGGGTCCCACCCTCCCAGGGGCTCTGAGCTGGCAGACCTCCCCAAAAAGCCCCTGTCTAAGGTTGGAAATGGGGGTGTGTGTTCTATTCCCATCAGTCAGAGCTGGGGCAGTTCTCCTCTGTTCATTGGGCAGTTTTTTCTTTATCTCTCCCACAGCCAATCCTCCCTCCAGGAGATCTCTGCTGTTCATGGCCACTGAGTGTCCCTGCACGGCTGAGAAAATTCCAGCATCCATGGGGAGAGGCTCTGCCCAGGGGAGGAGCCGAGCATTCCTACCTGGATCCAATCTGACCTGGGAACAGCACAGCAGCCTTTGCCCCCTGCATTCCCAGAGGAGCAGCTTTCTTCCCACTGCATTCCCAGAGGAGCAGCTTTCTTCCCACTGCATTCCCAGAGGAGCAGCTTTCTTCCCCATTGCATTCCCAGAGGAGCAGCTTTCTTCCCACTGCATTCCCAGAGGAGCCCAGGCCCATCTCCCCCAGCCCTGGAGCTCCAGAGGAAAACTCCCCCCTTGTGCAGGATCCTGCTCCAGCAGAAGCACAGCTGGCACTGCAGGAGGGCTGAGCCACCCTGGGATGGGACTGCTGCCACCTCCCTGACCCACAGGGGACAGGGCCTGCTCTGACTCTGGCTCTGTTTGTTTTCTTTTTTGTCCTATTGCATTTGTATTTTTAATTTTCCTGTTAAAGAACTGTTATTCCTATTCCTACATCTTTACCTGAGAGCCCCTTAATTTCAAAATTACAATAATTCAGAGGGAGGGAGTTTACATTTTCCATTTCAGGGGAGGCTCCTGCCTTCCTTAGCAGACACGTGACTTTTCTAACCAAAACAACAACCCAGGTACGTACCCTGCTGAGCTGACCAGGGTCTCCCCGAGCTGGGAGCTGCTGATCCAGCGGGTTTCATCCACGGTGGTGCGGGCGTGGGGCAGGCGCCCGATGTCCTTCACCGTCATGATCAGGTGGCGCGAGGACTTGAGCAGCTTCACGGCCTCGTCGTGGGGGATGCTCAGGAAGCTCCGGCCGTTCACCTCCAGGATCTGGTCTCCCACCTGTGGAATCAGGGTGGACTGAGCCTGGCATGTCCATGGAGATTTCCAGTTGGGAATTACACTTTCCTGTCCTGGCAGGGAGATGCTGCTCACTCTAAACCAGCTCCAAACTGGGACGCAGCAATTGGAGGGACCAGGGACAATGCTGTTGGATGGAGATCATCCCTCAAGCTGGCAGCCAGTGAGTTTTGTAAATGCAGGCGAACCCAATGGGAAGAAATGACGATGTCTGACTCAATTCAGAAGGCTGAATTATTTTTTTATTATAACTATGCTATAATACATTAATATACTATATAAAAAGGAAGATACTAAAACCACATACTACTTTCTCTAATTATATCCCTAACTCCAACACAACTCGTGACCCTCTCTGAGAGTCCAGCCCCAGGTGGGTTGCATTGGCCATCAGGCTCAAACAATCCTCACCAGAATCCAATCAAGCACTCACCCCAGGTAAACAATTCTCCAAACACATTCCACATAGGAAGAACAAGGAGCAGAAATATAAATTGTTTTCTCTTTCATTTCTCTCTGTGCACCTCTATGAAAAATCCTGAGAGGGAGAGAAATGTGCTTGCCACAAGTGAGGAGCAGTGTGGGAAGCCTGGAGGGGCCTGTTCAGGATCCCAGCTCAGACTGATCTGCCCAGACTCCTCCATCAACCAGACCAAGCCCAAAGAACATCAAGGCCTCCAGCCCAGTCCCTGCTGCTGCTCTGGGAGGCCAGGAGCCATCTGTGGTGGCCCCAACCCTCAGATCTCTGCATGCAGCAGGGAGGGTCTCACCACAGCCTCCAGCACCCAGCAGCATCTGGGACAGCTGCATTCCAGCTCTCCTATTTCCTCCCCTAAGAGATTTCACTTTGTGGGCAAGGCCTTTGCTGGAACCTGGAGCTTCCATGACAGCCTGGCCTTGTTTGAGACACAGCACCCATCTGGTGTTTCACCCTTCATCCCAAATCCTCTTCCTCTGTGCTCCCAGGGCATCCAGGGCTGCTCCTCCTCACTCCCATATCACAATTCACCTGTTCCTGATAAATCACATATTTGAAACTGCCCTTTCCTATCTTTGCTTAACCACAGCTCAGCTCTACCAAAACACAGCGTGGATTCTCTTCTCTGCCTGGCCAGCAAGGAGACACAGGGAGAGAAAAGTTCCAGAGAAGTGAAACAAATGATCAGTGGCAGATGAAGGTGCCTGTGAGAGGACAGATGGAAGAGATTAGGCCTGTTAAATTTAGAGAGGAGATCATGTGGGGGGCTGGATGGAGCTGTACAAAATAATGCTGGCAATAATGAGAAGGCAGAGAAGGGCTCCTGTTTGCCCTTCCCTCTGCTCAAAGGACAGAGGAGGCTCAGGGAGGCTGGAAGGATGCTCGGAGTGGTGCTGAGGGGAAAAAGCAAGAGCATCATGGAGTCATTTGGGTTGGATAATGCCGTTAGGATCATTGAATCCAGATCCATGTTCAGCTTCATTCAGGGGCCCTGAGGGGATTTGCCTCATTCTTCACCATAAAGTTCAATAGTTTGTGTTGGAAGTGACCTAAAATATCCCAGAAGAACAAAGGGAGGAATCCCAGGGGAAGGCAAATGACACAAATGACCACATTTCCAACCATGGGGCTCCACAAATATCTCAGGTTTCCTTTGAGCTCTGTCAGCTTTAAATCCACTGTCAGAAAATTGCTGGCTATTCTTTGCTTCTTTTCTGCCAGGGTCAGGATTAAATCGGGAGACATTTCTTGTTGGGACTCAGATATTTATGAGTTCTTATCTATGTTACAGTCCCACAGACCGTAAGTTCTGCAGTACTTCACTCCAGCAAACTAAAAATGGAGCCCCATCTCTCTCTATAAGGCCTTTTAAGGATAAACTGTCTAATTAAGAAATGAAACTTAAATTATTTTTACTTTTAACCCAGTAACAAACCACCCGCGCCCTGCAATGTGGATTTTTTCATCTAATTACACAAAACCAATGGAGAAGAAGGTGAAGAAGAAGGAGCAGCCTCTGCCCTAAAACCTCCATCTTGCTTTATATATCTGTTACTATGTTCTAAACCCTTAAACTCTGAGTTTTCCACCCTGTGATATCACACACTTCTATCCAAACTCCACACCCACATTTCCAGTTCTGTCATTCCATTCTGGAAGCTTCTCCATGGCCTCAGGTCAATGCAGTGTTCTCCTGGGGGTCAGTGCCTGGCAGCACAGAAAGTCTGAAATTCTCAGTGACCAGGGTTCCAACAGCTACCAACGAAAAAGGGGAGGGGAATTATGCCAGGGCCTAAAGTGCCAGGAGAAACAGAAACACCCGCTCAGGTGCACAAATATCATCTCCCAGGCCTTTCTGATCCATCAGGAGCCCCCTGGAGTGGATTTTGCTGCTCAAACAAGGAGCACAGAGTTCACTGCAGCACCGAAACAATAAAAATCCAAATTTGATTAAGCAGTTTTATTGCAGTTATGAAACGTCAATGGTTTTCCATACCAGGGATTTGATTTTTTGGTTCAGGACAGTTACACAGGTTTAATAATCTTTAATTTCTCCTTTTAAGAGTGAACCAAGAGGAGCCTGGCACGCTCTTGTAACATCAGGGAGACTAGAGGGGCCCTGGATTTTTTGCTAATTAACATAGATAATAATTATATTTTTTCCCCCCAATGTCAAGGACAAGTGGGAAAGTAACAAAAAAACCCTGCAGAGATGCAAAAGAACCATCTACTAAAACAAAAGCTGACCCTGAGAAATTATTTGCTGTATTCACAGCTCCAAATTGGCACAGAATAAAAGAAAAAGACACACACACAAAAAAAGTTATAATAAAACACAGGAAAATTATTGCCCTGGATATTTCAGGAACTACTTTTCAGTTGTGCTCAGCTAATGGTGGGTGGATGCCCAGGATGTGCTGAATGCTTGAACACCTCTGAAAATGTGGATTACTCTCATTTCCTAGGGAAAATTGTAGCCTGAAATGCAGGGGCTGAACATGACACGCAAAAGGTGACAGACCATGAGAAAAAAGAGTTTGGAAATTACGCCTCGATGACAGCCCTGGCTCCTTCTCCTTCTGGAGACAGTGGGGCAGGGGAGGTGCAGTCAAGAGAAACATAATGGGCTTCAGACAAGGGTCCTGAGAAGCAGAAATAACCAGAATTTTCTCTGAAAAATTCTCTTAAAAAATAATCAGAATTTGGATCACACAGACAGAAAAAGAGGCAAGAGATTTTAAATGCAAATCAAGGTTAAAGGACACCAAACCTAGCTGGAAATAACAGGGCCAAAGGGGTGATGCCAAATGGGTTGGCATTGGCACCAGTCCTGTTTAATGGCACTGAAGTGCCAGCAGAGGCTGAAGGCCACTGGAGATACCAGTAAAGTAGAGGAAGCCTCTCTCCAGAACAAATAATTACTAAAAGCCCTTAAGAAATTAAAGATACGGGCAGGAAAATGTATGGATCAATTTGGAAGTGAGCAAATGAAGGCTCGCAGTAAATAAGGAAGTGCTCAGCTTCTCCAGGAGGGAAACGGCTCAGGGCAGATGATCCACGTGGGAAGGATCCAGGACAGGGACTGAGGGGGCCATGGCTGGCTGAAAATGGGTCCTTTCCTGTCCTGGCTTGTAAGATAAGCATGTATTCTATTTGCCATCTGTTGGAAGTTGGGCAGTTTCCTTATCTCTTCCAAGAACAATGTCTCCCTCCAGGGAGATATCTTCTGTTAATGGGCCATGGAATGACTCCCTGCATGACTGGGAAAGTTCCATCATCCCATGGTGAGATGCTCCACCCAGAGGGAGGAGCCAAGCAACCCTACCTGCATAAAATCAGCACTTTTTGGGACACCAGGGCAGCCCTTTTGCTGGATTCCCAGAGGAGCAGTTTCTTCTCTGCTGGGTTCCCAGAGGAAGACCAGGCCCAACTACTCCATCACCAGACCTTCAGAGAAAACTCCACCCTTCTACAGATCCCCGCTCCAGCAGCATTTCATCTGCCACTCCAGGAGGAACAGCCACATTTCACTGGACTATTACCAACACCCTGACTCCTCAGGGTGTCAGGTTTCTGACTCCATCACTAGCTTTGTTTGTACTAATTACATTTTTATTATCATTATTTTTATTTAGTTTTTCTCCTAGTAAAACCTGTTATTCCCATATCTTTGCCTGAGAGCCTTTTTTAAAATTGTGGTAATTTAGAAGGAGGGGGTTTTACCTTTTTCCATTTCACAGGAGGCTTTTGCCTTCTGTCACAGACTCCTGTCTTTTCAAACCAAGACATTTCCCCAAACATTGCTGACAAGGAGGGGAGTTGAAAGCCCAGGGAGGGAAGGGGCTCTCTGGGGGTGGCACTGATGGGGGGAGGTTTTGGTGTCCTCCCAGGAGAGGAGATTTCTGTCCCCATCAAGGTGGCACCAGTGGAAGGACCAGGAGAAATGTTACATCTTGGCTACCACAACCACAACCTCCTGAGTGACTTTGTCACTTTGCAGCTCATTCCCAAACTGTGAGGGAGCCACAAGATTTTTATTTCTGGGAGAAATTCCCAAATTCTGAGGGAGCCATAAGGTTTTTATTTCATCTTCTTTTTTTCCAGGATATTTGTCTGTGTCCAGGCCTCAAAGCTCACTGCAGCTTTCAAGGGGTGGCTTTGGGATGAGGGCTCAAGGGAGTTTGCAGATGACACGAAATGGTGTCCAGAAAAGGGAAGAGAGCTGGGAAGTGGCTGGAGCACCAGGAGAGGCTGAGGGAGCTGGGAAGGGGCTCAGCCTGGAGAAAAGGGGGATCAGGGGGGACCTTGTGGCTCTGCACAGCTCCTGACAGGAGGGGACAGCCATGGGGTCGGGCTCTGCTCCAGGGGACAGGGACAGGAGGAGAGGGAACAGCTCAGGCTGGGCCAGGGCAGGCTCAGGGTGGAAACTTAAGAAAAATTCTTCACCAAAAGTCTTGAAGGGACTCCAAAGTCCCCATCCCTTGAAGGATTTAAAAGCCATATGGATGTGGCACCTGGGGACATGGGGCAGTGGTGGCCTTGCAGTGATGGAGGAATGATTGGACACGATAGTCTTGGAGATCTTCTTCAGCCTAAATTACTCTTTGTTCTGTGACAGCAAATGCTGAAGTAAAATCATTCAGCTCTTCCCATTTACAGTCTCCCTTTCCCTCTCCTCTCATATCTGGATAAATGTGGATCGTGATTTTCACCCCAGCCCTCGTTCTGGGAACTCAACATTGAGTTGTTTGCTCAAAGCAAGCTCCCTGGAATCCGCTATTTCTGATTTAAAGGTCAAGGAGAGAAAACAAAAATGGCTTAAGGAGGAAAAAGAACCCAAATCCTGACAAAACACAGCACCAGGAAAAATGAGCAAGGAAGAAATGAGGGCCAGCAGAGCCAGGAACAGCATCAGGAGCTCAGCTCGTGCTGGGCGCCGCTGGGGACAGCAGGAAGGAGGCAGGAAGGACAGAAGCTGAAAGCAAACAAGGCTGACTCGCCTCCCCCCTCTGCTAACCCCCACTTTTTCACTCTCAGAACTTCCTCAGAGGCAGCAGATTTTCAAACATGCCCGAAGAGCACATTGTCAGAAGTTTCATGAATGAATAAACATCAAGGAGGCCAAGGCCAAGCCTATGAATATTTAGTTATTGACTGACTGCAGAGCTCCAGCCTGGTTTCTGCTGGAATTCTGTCTGCTGAGGGAGCAGAACAGCAGCACCTGAATCAGCACCAGCAGGGCTGGAGCTCCTCTGGGATCCTCTTGGTCTCTGTTCCTGGAGCTGGCAAAAGTTTCTGGGCCTCAGAGAAACTTCCTTGGTTTTGCCTGGCTGTCAGTAGCATTTGTTTTTCCTTAGATCAAAATTAAAGGGAAGTGTAAAACATTATTTATTGTAGTTATTATTTAAAGAGTCCAAAATTCTGATTTGGTGCCATAGATACAAGGAGGTAAAAATGAAATATCTGACAAAATTACAGATTGGTTTGGGTTTAAAGGGACTTGAAAGCCCATCCAGTGCCACCCCTGCCATGTCAGGGACACCTCCCACTGTCCCAGGCTGCTCCCAGCCCTGTCCAGCCTGGCCTTGGGCACTGCCAGGGATCCAGGGGCAGCCACAGCTGCTCTGGGCACCCTGTGCCAGGGCCTGCCCACCCTCCCAGGGAAGGATTTCTACCTTCTCTCTCATCTAAACATCACCTCAGAATCAGCTCGACTCTGGTAACAAACTCAGTGAAAGCAGCAAACCCCACAGAAGGATCCACTCTGTGAAGCCAGCAGGAACCTTCCCAGCAACCCAGCCAGGATTTTGTTGAGCCCACATTGAGCAATCCAACAATATTTCCATTTTAGAGAGCAACAAACTACCTGGAAACCACAGTTATCCACCAGTTCTTGCTTCCTTGTGGCATCACATCCCTTCCACCACCACCCGGATCAGCAATCTACACCCGACCATGTCTAACAGCAGGACATAAAAGACCTTTTCTACCTCCAAACCTCCAGGCAGCACTGAATTTACAGCCTGTAGCACACACAAATCAGGGTGGGAAGTGCCTGTGAGGATCTGAAATCACACCAAGCCTGACTTTCAGCACAGCAGGAGCCTGCTGGACACACAGATCACTGCCTGGAGAGCAGAGCAGTGACAGGGGAGATCTCCAGAATCAACAAGCAGAGGCTCAGGTGTGCAAACAGCAGTGGCAGGACCTGGGGGGACAGGGCAGGGAGCTGGCACTGCTCTGGGTTGTTTGGTGGTTATTTCCTGGCATTCCAAGCAGGCATGGAGGGAATCAGCCAGGTGTCCTCCTGCTGGGACTGTCCCTGTGACATCTCCGCTGAGCTCACTGCCAGGGGGATGCAAAAAAAGAAAAGCAGAGACGTTCCCTGCGCAAAACCAGAAAAAAACACCAAGGAAAACAATACACCTTCTTCTTTCTCATCCTGTATTTAAACTCTGGGGTTTAGGGGATGTTCCTGACCCTGGCACAGGGGACAATCATGCTGGTGTCAGCAAGGTCACCCACAGCAGCTCCAGGCAGTCCCTCCCTTTCCAGCTCTAAAAAAAAAGTGTCCTGGGCCTCTTCTTATCCCCGTCTCAAAATCCTGTGCCCCAGAGCACTGCCCCTCTCGCTGGTGAAGCCACCAACATCCCTGGGACACATTTGGGGACCCAGCCAGGGGTGTGGGCAGAGGTGCCAGCCCAGAGGAGCATCCTGCACGCTGGGGTTCTGCAGGGAGCTTGCAGCAGCATTTCTGCAGCTTGAGGAGCACTCTGCCATCTCCAGGATGCTCCTACAGCTCCCTGTGCCATGGCCCCGTGATCCCCTCAGGGCCCAGGGTCCATCTCCCTGCTGAGGAGCTGAGAGAGATTCAGACTTGGATTGATCCAAACCTCCAAGTGCAGCATTTTTATTCTGTGACACAAAGGGAAACGGTGCTCAGGACAGCTCAGCAGTGGCTGCATTACTCCTAAAAGTCTCCTTGGCTACAAAGGGAACTCTGGTGACCTCAGAGCCACAACAACCTGAGGGACAGGGTCCTGTCTGTCCCAGCCCTCTCCACCACACTGTTCCCAGCTCATGCTGTCAGCCTTGACAGATTTAAGTGACTTTTTGGGGCCACTAAGCAAAACTAAGGTTTAGCCCTAAACAGCCAAGGGCTGAGCGATGGGGAAATCACAGAATCACAGAGCCCTTGAGGGTGGAAAAGACCTTTAGGGTCAGTGAATGCAGGAAATGTCTCACTGCACACAGAGGGGTGAGAGCAGATCACCCCTCATCCTCAGCAGCCCAGCACCAGTCCAGGGGACTGAGAGGACATTTCAGAGTTTAACATGCATCAGATCTCAACTGACATAAGTGTCCTGGCTTGTAAGATAAGCATGTATTCTATTTGCCATCTGTTGGAGGCTGGGCAGTTTCCTTATCTCTCCCAAGAACAATGTCTCCCTCTGGGGAGAATCTTCTGTTAATGGGCCATGGAATGACTCCCTGCATGGCTGGGAAAGTTACATCATCCCATGGTGAGATGCTCCACCCAGAGGGAGGAGCCAAGCAGCCCTACCTGCATAAAATCAGCGGTTTTGGGACATCAGGACAGCCCTTTTGCTGGATTCCCAGAGGAGCAGCTTCTTCTCTGCTGGATCCCCAGAGGAAGACCAGGCCCATCTACTCCATCACCAGACCTTCAGAGAAAACTCCACCCTTCTACAGATCCCTGCTCCAGCAGCATTTCATCTGCCACTCCAGGAGGAACAGCCACATTTAACTGGACTATTACCAACACCCTGACTCCTCAGGGGGTCAGCTTTCTGACTCCATCACTAGTTTTGTTTGTACTAATTACATTTTTATTATTATTTTTATTTAGTTTTTCTCCTAGTAAAAACTGTTATTCCCATATCTTTGCCTGAGAGCCTTTTTTAAAATTGTGGTAATTTGGAGGGAGGGGGTTTACCTTTTCCATTTCACAGGAGGTTTATGCCTTCTGTCACAGACTCCTGTCTTTTCAAACCAAGACACATAAGGAATAGCAAAGGACTGACCCTCAGAGCCCATGAGATTGCCCTGGAGGAAGCAGTGATTGGAGATCATTGCAGGGAATTGGGTTATTTAGAGGGAAAAATACACCAGGAAAGAATCTGTGACTGCAGGAAAATGATCCAGCCTGAGGAGCCCAAGTGTCAAACATGCCCCATTCCTGCCTGGCACACAGATACATCCAACTGCTCCTTTCCAGCTTGTTCCACTGGTGAACATACACAGTGGTAACCCCAAAATTCCCTTCCAGGATCTGCTGGGTCAGAGAAGGAACCACGCTGGGATTTGCAGGGACGGCTGGAGGAGCTCAGAGGCGATGTGTGTGCACGTGGTGGGGTGAGAGGGGTGTAGATCTCCCTTCACAAGAGCTCTGCTTCCAGCTCTGCCCAGTGCAGCCTCAGAAGGGCCCAGCCCAACCCCAGAGCATCCCTCAGGAACCTGCTGGAGCATGGATGCACTGAGGTCTCTGAGCAGCCTGATGGATCAGCCCTGCTCTATTGCTGCCTAATGATTTTTGTCTTTTTTCTGTATTCTCTGTATTTTTACACACGTATTTGGAGCTCTGTAGCCTATTGTTGCATTCCTACTTTGTTTTCCCAGTGCTTTTCCCTACCTTTTCCCTAGGCAGAAAGATAAAACACATTCCAAAGCCCCCATCCCATCTTGGTTCTCCCTGGCAACCAAGGCCAAAAAAAAGCTCTTTGAGACTTCATTCTCCAAGCTTCAGGTAATGAAGTGATTTACCCCCAGTTTGCTCCCCCCAATTCACTTTTGTTGGTACTTTTTGGGGCCTGAGGCAGTGAGGTGGCCTTGAGTTTCAGGCCTAGAGGAATTGTTTTGTCTGACCATAACGTGGAGACAATTCACTAACACTTCACATGGAGTTTAGAGTTAGGCACTGATGCAGAACAGGGTTTGAAAAATATAAAGGGTAAAATCTTAAGGCATCAGGTGAGAGGGACTTTCTGATGAGGAGACTGTGGGAGCTGATTTGTCTGGAGAAGACTGAGAGGGGATCCCACCAATCCATAAAATACCTCCAAGGGGTGTCAGAGGATGGTGCCAGACTCTGTTCAGTGTCAGGATGGGGAGCAGTGGCCATAAACTAAAACACAACAAGTTCCACCTCAACACGAGGAAGAAATTCTCTCCCTGAGGGTGGCAGAGCCCTGGAACAGCTGCCCAGGGATGAGGTGGAGTCTCCCTCTCTGGAGACATCCCAAACCCACCTGGACACGCTCCTGGTCACCTCCCACCCTCTCTGGGGTCACTCTCACCTTCAAGCCAGTGCTCTCTGCCTCGGAGCCCTTGTCCACACCCGTGATGTAGATGCCCAGGGAATATTCTGCCCCTCCTCGGATCATGAGGCCCAGGGATTTCCCTTCATTCAGGACCAGATTCACCTGCAGAGGAAGAGGAGGAGACATTTATGGGGTGTCCAAGTGCTTCCAGAAACAGAGGTGGGCCACAGGCACAGAGCCATGCCCTGGGTGGGACAGCAGCTCCTGTGGGATTGAGGAGGCAGTGGGAACCAGGAGGAAAAGCTCTGGAGGCTGAGAGGTTCAGCCACATGAGGGGCAGCACATATGGGTGGATTTTCAGCCACAAATCAGCTGATCCACAGGAGTTTTCCACTCTCTCCTTTTACAGGTGCATCCCTGGGGTAGAGACCTGAGAACAAACCCAAAACCCCAGGAGCACCAGCGGGGTGGTGCCAGCCAGCACTGGGTGTGAATTCCCCCTCTGGCATTGCTGCCCTGAGCAAGCAGAGCCATGATCCCCCTGCACCCAGACTGAACCAGCCCAGCTCCAGCCCTCTGCCCTTCCCTGTGCAGGGCCACTCCCCACAGGGATAATCACCTGCCTGATTAGCTCCAATTAACAACTCCAGGACAAACTTGCCATAAATCCAGCACTTATTGCAGAAGCCATTTCCTATTTCCCACAACCTGGGAACAGATGTTCTCCCCACCAAATGCTGATTTGCAAACCCAGCTTCCACCTGCCTTCATCCACCCTCTCCTCCTCACAGGGCCTGACAATATTTGGATGTGGGAATTTGGAGTGTGTGAGCAATCCTGTGCTCAGCTCCCTCGAGGACTCTCCATTTAAATTTGCCTTTGTTCACTCCCTGCATGACACTTTTTAAATTAATAACTCCGGGGTTATTTTTTTTTGCTTTGCTCCCAAGTTTTGAGTCACTTCTGGAGAAAAGCAGACAGCAGGAATAAAAACAAATGAGAAAAGCCAAAATGTGTTTCACACTGATAGAAACAACCAGAAACAAGCTGTTTGTGAAGGGCTTTTATATTTAAACCCCTTCGCTGCAGTCACACCAAAATCTTGCACATTTACCTGGGCGGATAAATAATTCCCAGCTTCAAGGCAGTAATTAATCCATCTTTCTCGAGGACACAGCATCACAGAGGGAATTCAGGCCAGCCTTAGAGGGGCTGGTATTGAAAACCCATTTTCTGTCTTGGTGATAGAAACACAGAAATCAGCAGCAGGACACAAACCCACCTAAGGCTCCACATTTTGGATTTAGAGAAATGGATGCAAAGCTGGACTAAGAATTGTAAAGCATCAACTACCTGTACCAGCATCCTTCTCTGAAAAAGCTGGTGTTCCCTGAGTTTCCTTTCCCTGCTTTAAAGGGCAGAAAGTGCTGGAAACAATTTTGGCATTGAAGGATTATAAAGGAATTATAGAGACCTTCATGCTTCAGGCTGAAGAGACGAGCTGGGCACTGAACCCACCCAAAGGAGCAGCTGCCTGTCACATCCAAGGGCACTTTGGTCTTCTCTTCACAGGGAAACCTTGGTCTGGACCACAGAACACTTGGTTGAGTGTTTTTGAAAATGAGGAAAATATTCAACTTTTCTGAAGTGCTGTTATCCCCCAGTCTGTCTGATGGCATTTAGGATTTCCCTGCTGTAAGCTTTTCACCCCACCGTGGCTGTGCCTCTCAAAAAATCCCCCAGTCTGGGGGAAAAAATACAAATAGGAGAAATGCAGCAAGGTGCCTGGAATCACAGATCACGTCAGGACGGACTGGGAATGCCAAAATTCCCTCTGTAGGTCCCTGAATGACATTTATATGTGCTGGGGTTAGCTCCAGGAGGGGCAGCTCTGCACACAGACATTTCCATTTGCCTTTAACACTATCCTGGTAAGCTGAGAAGCTGCTCCCCCCACCTGGGAGAGCATCAGATGGAGTAAGAGATACCCCCAGAGATGTCCCTCTGTCATGAGGTGCTGCCACGTGAGCTGCTCTGTCTGCCCAAAATGTGGAGACAATTCATGAACACTTTATATGGAGTTTAGAGTTAGGCACTGATGCAGAACAGGGTTTGAAAAATATAAAGGGTAAAATCTTAAAGCATCAGGTGAGAGGGAGTTTCTGATGAGGAGACTGTGGGAGCTGATTTGTCTGGAGAAGACTGAGAGGGGATCCCACCAATCCATAAAATACCTCCAAGGGGTGTCAGGGGATGTCTGCACTTCCAGAGACAGGAAAGGCACGGATCCAGAAACCCTGGAGCCAAAAAACCAGCAAACCCAAGTTGTGTGTGCAGCAAACCTGGAAAATGCATCGCTGCTGGCAGCCCAGAAAGTCGGGTTGCTCAGAGCTTAATTGCATCTCTTAATCAGCTAATAGCTGCAGCTCCCTGAATGAACCCTGCAGCAGGAGCTGCTGGGAACAGCGTGGCAGAGAGCAGGGAAGAGCAGGAACTGTCGGAATCTGAGGTATTGATAATTCTGAGATTGTAGAAAGTCTCTGTCTGTCAGCCCCGCTGCCAAAGCAGAAGCCATAATTGGTCTGTGCTGTTTCAAGGTTGTTTATTCTGTTTATCTCTAACATGTTCTGCTGCCCTGCCGCAGCTCTGTCCTGCAGGGCAGCGTGTGGGGCTCTGCCCTCAGTGGGATGGTACAAACATTAAATACCACAAACTACCTGTGCTGGATTTACAATAACGTGCCAATATCTGTCACCTACGTTGGACAGTGTGTCCCCAGCCTGAACCAACAGAAAAATGCCAACACCACAGTGAAACATGGAGGGCATGAAGAAGGAGAAAAAGGACAAAACACACCCAATTTCCTCCATCTCGTCCGCTTTGGACCCCTAATCTAGAATCCTAAAATTTTACTTTGGCACCCATGCCACACCTAATTATTACTTATATCAAACTCTCAGAGCTTGTAATTCATCCTGTCATTCCATGTCCTTGTCCCCAGTCCCTCTCCAGCTCTCCTGGAGCCCCATCAGGTCCTGGAGGCACAGTAACACCCAGATAAACCATCACCTACACCCTGCCAGGCATTCCCTGCCCATCACTGCCCAGTGCCCTCCTCCTTCCCTGTGCCATCCCCAGGCTGTGCCCAGCCCCAGGCGGCTCCTGCGTGCATCACACAGAGCCATTTGGAAGTCCAAGGTCACAGTTTTAATTTCTGTTTCAGTGCTGAAACATCTGCCATCTCCTGTAGCAGGAAATGAAGGGAAAAAAAAAAGAAAAGCCATCATCAATGAGGCACTTATGAGGCACTTGCTCCGAGCTGATTCCTGCACAGGATTTCTTCTGCCTGGCTTTATGGAATTACCTGTTGACAGATTCCATTTTGCCATGACAAGAAGGCCTCTCAGACAGGAATGAGCCTGCCCCAGCAGGGCTCAGCACGCAGCTGTGTGGCTGAGGGGGTTCCAGCCATGCTGGCAGATATTTCCAGGCTGTTACTGCTGCCACACAACGCAAAGAACGCCTCGGGAGGCTGGCAGGGCTCATCCTCCTCCTGCTTCCCAAGGAAACCCCACAGTTTGTGTCTAGACATCCTGCACACAGCGAGTGTGGGGGGTCAGAGATGGCTCACAGCCTTTAGCTGAGTCCTGGGGGCAGCTGGGGGGTGCCTGGGCTGTCCCAGTGTCACCCCTGCCCAGGGCAGCTCCCTATGGCCACACCAGGGCTGGGCTGCCACCAATATCCAGCACTGGGGACAGGGAGCGGCTCCCAGGGCTGGGAGGTGACACAGAGCACAGGGACAGGGACCAAACCAGGTCCTGTCCCATCCCATCCCAGCTCGTGGGGCAGGGCTGGGCTCACACACCAGCTGCCACTTCTGCTGCTGCCTCTGCTCCAAGGGATGCCTCAGGTGTGAGCTTTTCTATTTTTCACATTCTGTGCTGCTTTAGTCTGTGGGTCTGGGCTCCATCTGAGGAGATGGTGAGCTCTGCACAGAGCAGGGAGACAAAACAATTCCTGCTCCAGCTGGGCACCAAGGACAAATGATCCAAATCTCAGCCCAGGAGCACAAACACCGTGGGCTGGAGAGAGAAAAACAAGCAGGATGGGACTGCCTGGGCTAAAGCTGGAATGGGACAATGAACTCCAAGGTGCCAATGGTGCAGAACTGATCCCAGGGAGAGCCCCCGGGAGCGCTCGTGCATTTTGGGACCATTTTGGTTCATTTGGGTGCAGCCCTGGCCGGGCTCTGGTGCTGCCCAAGGTGGATCCACGAGGAGATCCTTTAATAAATCCCTGCTTTATTCTTTAGCTCTGTGCAGCCTCTGTTCCAGCCCTCACAAGGCATCAAAAGTGCCTAAAATAACCAAGAGGTGGAACTGCTGCCCTCAGGGTGGGCTGGGCTGTGACACAAAGGACATTTCTGGGTACCTCTGCTGGGACAGAGCCACAGCATGCCCGAGGCAGAAGGGTGACTCCTGAAACACTGAAGGCAGGCTGGATGTGGCTCAGGACAGCCTGATGTAGCTGAAGATGCCCCCACTCACTGCAGGGGCTGGATTAGATGGGATTTAAAGGTCCTTTCCAAGCCAAATCGTTGCCTGCCTTTAACCCCCAGGACACTGGTGCACCAGTGGCTCCCATCCCATATTCCAGTCCCACAGGGAACTAAACCAGCCCCCCACGAGCCTGGATACCCTTCAAGCTGTAAACAAAATCAAACCCCAGCAAGGTCAGAGCAAGCAAACAGTGAGAGACGTGGGGAGCTGGATATTCACACTGCAAATGTCATTACAGACTAATAGAGAGAAATCCTTCCTTCCCTCTCCTGCATCTCTTATCCTTCATGCTCAAGTAGTCACCAGCAGTGTCTCAAACATTAAAGCCATGCAATATTAGCACAGATAATTTATTATTTTTAAATAATAATTACTGCTACTTTTGGCTCCAGAACTGCCTGAAGCCAAGGAGATGTTCACACTCGTCTTTATTATGTTTTTTTTCCTTCTGCTGCACCAAAAGCTTGCAGGAATAAGCAGCTCCCCTGGCAATAAGCACATTAAGGCACCAATTCAGCTGATGGAATGGTGCTTCTCAGAGAACTCCTAGTCCAGCACTGCCAGAGTGCTTTGCACACTTCATCTTCCTCCCAGCTCAGCAGCACCTCTGAGTTTTCACTGTCTGAGGGTTTCCAAAGTGCTTTTAATGAAATAAGCTGTCAATCCCAGTCCATCAATGACAATTCACGGCACAAACGGCTTTGCTGCTGCTGTGACAAGTCCAGAGGACTCTAAGGCTGGGCAGGCAATAAAAATCCAAGTGCTCTGGAGCAGAAGGTGACACGGGAAGCAGGTCCCAGCTTTCCAGCGAGCTGGGACATCCTGGGATGGGGCTGGGCTGCTGTTCTGTCTGGCCTGGCTCCTGCCACATTTCCCAGAGCTTTGCACTATTGCAAACCCTTCCTTGCACACTGCCTGACCACTGGGGACTCCCCCTGCGGGCACAGGGCTCTGAGGAGACACTGCATTCACCTAAAATGCTAAATTTGGGAAATACAGCACCTGCCCCGCACAGCACAGCCACAGAAAACAAGGATCTGTAACACAATCACAGGCTGGAGCTGCCAGCAGCTCCTTCAGCCCAACATTCCCTTCAACCTCAGCTCCCTTCTCCATGCCAGGTCAGGTCTTCACAAAAAACCTGACCCAGATCTCAGCACCCCCTCTGCTCACCCAGACCCCAGCTCAGGGCAGGCTGGATTCTGCCTGGGAGGGGATGGGGAAAGCCAAACCAGCTGCCAAATCCCAATCCCCAAATCCCTTTGGGGGGATTCTTCCACAGCTGGAAGTGGAGGAATCCCAGTGCCCACAGGAGGACGTGGCCAAGGTGCCAGGCTGGGAACGCTGCCCAGAGCCCACCCAGCCTGTCCCACACCTCATCCCACCAGGATGACCCCACAGACCCCTGGATGGGTCAGTCACACCATCACACCTCACTGCTGCTTTCCATTCCATGCCTTTGGATAACAAATCCTTCAGCCTGGGGATAACCAACCCCTTAAACTCAGTGACAAACCCGTCCTTCCAGGCATGCAGAAGTGCTGGAGGAAGAGGCAGCCAGGCAGGGATATTCCAGTGCCTGAAGAATGCCAGATGCCTCCAGCAGCCTTGAATTGAGCCTTGGGAGGGCTGGGAATGCCCCTTTGACTCCAGAGGTGTTGCAGCTGAGCTGTGGCAGTGGATTTCCTTGTGGGGTTGCATCACTCCAGCCTCCAGCTGCAGGGCTGGAGCTGCTCTGCTTCCCCAAAGCCTGGTTGAAAACTTTGCCACATTCATTCCAGGACATTCAGATCGATTAGAAATAGGAGAGAGTGGGATTAAAAAAAAAAAAAACAAAAAACCAACTAATTCTCCTCTCAGAATGTAAAACCGCCCACAAATCAAACAGTGCCTGTCAGTTCTGACTGACTGGGCTGAATGAACCAGGGATGTGTTGCATTTATTTGCATTTTTGTGAATAGAATAACCCCACTTTCAGAAGTTAATTATTTATCTGTAGCTACCTATAAATCTACACATACAAATACAAAGGGGATGGTGGAACTCACAATGTCCCTCAGACATTTTTGGATGTTCCGGGCCCAGGTCAGAAGCATTTGAGACCCTGGCAGGCAGCTGGAAACAGCTGTGATTTTGGGTTTGAGCCATGGGATGATTTACCAACCTTGAAGGAAGAACAAGAAGTCACTAAAGTTTAGATATTATAGTAGAAGTAGTCACAAAGTAGAGGGAAGAATTTTTGAGTGCTGTGCAGGGGGGTTTTGGTTTTGTACATGGGGGTCAGAGGTTTTAAGATGGAGGGATTTGGGCCTGCCCTGTCCTCCCTCTTTCTTCTTCCTCACCTCCATGTTCTTGGTGATGTTGGCACTCACAAATTTGTTTAGAGTAGAAAAGCACCATTTAATATAGGTAATGGGCATTGGGGAAAAACTGTACCCATGTAACACGTAATGTACCATATAAAAGATAGAAAAGCACCATTTAATATAGGTAATAGGCATTGGGGAAAAACTGTAACATGTAACACGTAATGTACCATATAAAAGATAGAAAAGCACCATTTAATATAGGTAATAGGCATTGGGGAAAAACTGTACCCATGTAACACGTAATGTACCATATAAAAGACAGCAGCAGCCCTGGGTGAGGAGAGAAGAAGCAGTCGGGAGTCAGAGAGGATGTCAGGGTGTGTGTGTGCCTCTGCCTGAGCTGTGAGCAAACCACAGCAGCCCCAGAAGAAAATCTTTTAGATAACTTGCAATAAACTGCCTTGGGACCGAACAACAGAGACTGCTGAGCCTTTCTTTGGAAGCACGGGTTGGAGGAGAGACTTTTCCACCACACGGAGCCACCCCTGACCGAGGGTGGTCTTTGATGGGGGAAAACTGGAGGCAGGTTGTTCCCTGTTCTGGGACATGTTTTACCCCTCCATGGTGCTCAGTAATTCAGGCCACAGCAGCTCAGCTCATCCATGCCCTGCAGCCTGTGTGCAGAAAATGCCCCACCAAATAATCCCTGTCTGCTCGCTGCCAGAGCCTTGGATCAGGGGAATTGTTCCCACCACCAGCTGGCACAGCAAGGCACCCCTGGACACAGAGGAGTCTGGGCAGCTTTGAGCTTTTGAGAGTCCTAGCAGCCAGTAATTTTTCTTTTTTCTGCTCTTACAGACGGGAAATCAGGAGTGGAGGCTACTGCAAAATGCGTGCCAAGCCTTGTGCACTTAAAGCAGAGACCAATGTCCCTGCTGGCGTGTCACCAGGGAGTGAGGCCCAGAAGAGAAGGCTGAACACTCCCTCTCCATCACTGAGAGCTTCAAAGATTTCCTGCAGTGCTCATGGATTTTTCCCAGGTTAACAGAGGGGCCTCAGGCCCCTGTCCTGGGCTGAGAGTGCAGAGATCCAGAGGATCCAGGGGGATCAGAGGGATGGAGCAGCTCTGCTGGGAGGGAAGGCTGGCACAGCTGGGGTTGTTCACCTGGAGAGGAGAAGTTTGGGGTGAGCTCAGTGGCTTTGCAGAGCCTGAAGGACCTGGCAGGAAATGTGGAGACACAATTTACAGAGGTCTGAGTGCCAGGACACAGGGAATGGCTCCCAGTGCCAGAGGGCAGGGATGGATGGGATATTGGGAATTAGGAATTGTTCCCTGGGAGGGTGGGCAGCCCTGGCACAGGTGCCCAGAGCAGCTGTGGCTGCCCCTGGATCCCTGGCAGTGCCCAAGGCTGGGCTGGAAGCACTCTGGGACACTGGAAGGTGTCCCTGCCCATGGCAGGAGGAGCTTTAAGGTCCTTTCTAACCCAAAGGGATCCCCTGAAGAAGCCAAAGGGCTGCCTGACCGTGTGGAGCAGCACCAAGGAATGGAAGGACACAGATTTGGGAGGAGCCACTCCTCACACCTGGGCAAAGGTGCCCACAGCAGGAAGGGCAGGAGCACAGCAGGGCTGGCACATCTTCCCAGGGCTCAGACGAGGCTGAGATGGGGCAGGGGACACTCAGCTCCAGCTTCCTGAGCCTTTCACATCCACACAGAGCGAGGACTGAAGGAAGGATGTGCACAGAAACAACTCCCCACAGCTGCCCAGAGCTGCTGCTGCTCTCTCAAGGTGACACTGGGTGGCAGGGGGTGGGGACAGCAGCCAGCAGAGCCTGCTTTTCTCCTCTCCTTAAAATAAAAATAATAGGCCCTTCTCCCTTGTGGCCCACATGAATATTTCATCAGCAAACTGCCTCATCCTGTATTAGATTTTTCTCTCCCACTGGCTGACATGGGAAGCTCACAGACTCTTCCACAGCATTTCCAGGGGCTGAGGACATTTTGGGCACAGACAGAGTGATATCAGGATAAAAAAGGATGGAAACAGTCAAGGCTGCAAGCAATTCTGTGTCTTTGGGAGGGCAGTGCTGATTTCTAGGACAGTATTTTGATATTCCATGGGTGGAATTCCAGTGTGGTGGAAACATATTCCATGTGATGGAAACACCACATCCTGCTTGTCTAGGGTGAGGTTCCCTGTCCCTCTGTCCCTTGCTCCAGGGGACCTGAGCATGGTTGTCGGAATCTGAGGTATTGATGATTCCGAGATTGTAGAAAGTCTCTGTCTTTCAGCCCCACTGCCAAAGCAGAAGCCATAATTGGTCTGTGCTGTTTCAAGGTTGTTTATTCTGTTTATCTCTAACATGTTCTGCTGCCCTGCCACAGCTCTGTCCTGCAGGGCAGCGTGTGGGGCTCTGCCCTCAGTGGGATGGTACAAACATTAAATACCAGAAACTACCTGTGCTGGATTTACAATAACGTGCCAATATCTGTCACCTACGTTGAACAGTGTGTCCCCAGCCTGAACCAACAGAAAAATGCCAACACCACAGTGAAACATGGAGGGCATGAAGAAGGAGAAAAAGGACAAGACACACCCAATTTCCTCCATCTTGTCCCCTTTGGACCCTGTGGGTCTCAGATTCAGTCAAAGAAAGAAACTGAGAATTTCTAGTCAGGCAGAAGCCTGGGAAAGAGCTGGAGAAGAATGTAGATAATTATTTATCTCTCTTGTTTTTCACACTGTTTATAGTTAAGTTCTATCACTGTGCATCAAGCACTTTGCACCAATGGTCTGGGTTGTTTTCACTTCAGGACCAATGGAGTTGGGCCTCACAAAGCTCTGTATAAAAGAGCAGTGTATTTTGAATAAACCGGAGTTCTACTCTCAGCAGCCTTCTGGTCAGAGTCTCTTCATTCCCGTCCTGCCTCGACAGCGACAGGACCCCTAATCTAGAATCCTAAAGTTTTATTTTGCACTCGTGCCACACTTAATTATTACTCATATCAAACACTCAGAGCTTGTAATTGATCCTGTAAGATTGAAAACTCTTTTCCATGGACAGAGATCACAGCCAGTGTCTCTGGGGGCTCTGTCCAGGGGGTTCCTGACCCCTGCCAGGGTCCCAGAGCTGCCAGGGCAGCCAGAGGGAAGCTCTCACACACGGTGTCTCTGCAGTGACACCTCTGCAGGCCTGGCTGCCCTGGGAAGAGTGAGGGAGAGGAGACATCAAATCCCTGAGATCAAATACTGCAGCTCCACAGCCTGTGCTGGCTTCCCTTACACGCAGGGCTGGTTAAAGGAGGGCAGCTCACAGCAAGGGAGCAGGGCTGGAAATTCGATGTGCTGATGGTTTCCTTCTGGCAGAGGCCCGGGATCCAGGCCCAGCCCTGGCCACACTGCCCTGCTGTCACTACAGGAGCCATTCCCTTCCCTGCTCCTTTTTCCCTCACCAGGGTTTTCACTCCCCAGAAGGTTTGCCTATCCCCAGGAAGAAAAGGAAAATTATCTGTCTTATTTTAGAGTATTTATAGAACAGAAGATCTGGGGGGAGAGGTTGGTTTTTTTTTTTTTACTAAGACAGAACTGCCAAGAGACCCAGGAAAGCTTCACACGAACACCTGAGGAAAAATCTGAACTGCAGGAATTCAGAAAGATCTGAACTGTCACCACAGGTGACACAGATTAGAAGAGACCTTAAAGCTCACCCAGTGCCACCCCTGCCATGGCAGGGACACCTCCCACTGTCCCAGGCTGCTCCAGCCCTGTCCAGCCTGGCCTTGGGCACTGCCAGGGATCCAGGGGCAGCCACAGCTGCTCTGGGCACCTGTGCCAGGGCCTGCCCACCCTCCCAGGGAACAATTCCCAATTCCCAATATCCCATCCATCCCTGCCCTCAGGCAGTGGGAGCCATTCCCTGTGTCCTGCCCCTCCATCCCTTGTCCCCAGTCCCTCTCCAGCTCTCCTGGAGCCCCTTCAGGCCCTGGAAGGGCTCTGAGCTCTCCCCAGAGTTTTTCTCCAGGCTGGACTTGGATGTCAGTCCCTCAATGTCCAGCCAAAAAAACTCTTAGGAAAAGCCTTCAAACCCACTCCTGCTTTGGTGGCTGTTCCTGGCAGGACATTCCCTGGACAATTCCTGCCCTCCAGCCCAGCTTCTCCCTCCTGTGCCAAACAGGAACAAAGCCAACCCATCCCATGCTCCAGGGCTCCTGGGGGCAAAGCTACACCCAAGGGACAAAAGCAGGCTGCCACAGGAGAGTGGCACAGGTGACAAGGCCAGGGGGACACAGAGGGCTGGGACTTGCATGGGAAGAGGCCCCAGGGCTGTGTCTGATCCCCCTTTGCTCACCTGGCAAGGACATTCTTCTCTCTCTCAAGATTTTTCATAGAAGTGCACAGAGAGAAGAATTATAAAACAATTTCTATTTCTGCTCCTTGTTTTCCCATGTGGAATGTGTTTGGAGAATTGTTTCCCTGGGGTGAGTGCTTGGTTGGATTCTGGTGAGGATTGTTTGAGCCTGATGGCCAATCCAACCCACCTGGGGCTGGACTCTCAGAGAGGGTCACGAGTTGGGAGTGACTTAGATATGGTTAGAAAAGTAGGTTTGTAGTTTAATATCTCCTTTAAATAGTATATTAATGTATTATAGCATAGTTATAATAAAGAAATCATTCAACCTTCTGAACTGGAGTCTGACACCAGCATTTCTCCCCCCAGCTTCACCTGCATTTTACCATACTCACCTTCTTCTCGTCCCCCTCCTGCAGGAGCTGCAGGTGGCTCCTCTTCTCGCTGTCCCTGCGCAGGGAGCTGTTCTGGTGGTGGGGCAGCCCCGTGGGGGGGGACACGCTGCGGCCCTGGGGGTCCACCCAGGTGTAGATGTGGTTGGTGACGTATCCCCCCGGGATGCGCCCCACCGAGTGCACCGCCAGGTTCAGCTTCTTGCAGCCCTTCAGCACCTGGGAGACAAGGCAAGGACAAGGGGTTAGTGGCCACAGGGCCACCCGGGCTCCAGGCAGACACAGCTGTGCACTTCTGGGGGCTGCAGGATCTGCAGCTCCTCTGCAGCCATCGGCTGAATGATGGAGCTGCATAACAAGCTGGGGTTTTCTATTCTCTCTTGGCTGCAACAGAGTGAAGGCACAGCTGCTGCTGCTGAGAAAACCCAGAGAAAAGCTTTCCCATCAGCCAGGAAAGAGCAGAGTGGGGAGGAGAGTGGGCAGAGCCATGGCCAAGATGGGCTAACCAGGACTGAGCAGCTCCTGCAGCTCTGGAGAGGAGTCAGAGCAGGACAGGGAGCAGTGCTGGGGGACAGCAGCACTGCCCCTTGTCCCAGGTCCTCTCCAGCTCTCTGCAGCCCCTTTAGGCACTGCAGAGTGCTCCAAGGTCTCTCTGAAGCCTTTCCCTGCAGGCTGAACATGGATATCAGCCTCTCCATGACCGTGCTGGCAGCAAACAGAACCAGTGTGGGAAAAGCCTCGGCTCAGCCCCAGCTCTGTCCCCACAGCTCCAGCCTCTGCCACTGGAAAAGCTCCTGGTGCCTCCAGGGAACATGGACAGCACTCCCAGAAACTGAGCCACTGAGTTACCACTGCCTGCCCCAGCACAAGCAGTCAATTAATGGGAGGAATAATTACTAAAACATACTCACACTCAAAGCAGCATGCACAGAGATGACCTTGAGGGCCAGAGGAGGTGATTTGCAATCGCTCCTCTGCCCCCTCCAGCTTCCACTGTGGGAAGCTGACACAGAAACTTCAATTAACATGGAGGAGCTTTCCCTGGGGACAGCTGTAAGTGCTGATCCCTCCAGAGGCCTCAGGGACCTCAGCACTGCAGATCTGCTCTCAGAAAGGAGGTGTTTGGGTTTTTTTCCCATATATACATCATTTGGATGAGCTGCCCTGCCAGGTCTCCTGTCCCCACTGAGCAGAGAAGCTGCTGAGCAAAGCTTGTGGCTGGAAGAACTAAAACCAGCAGCTCCTCAGGAAAGGGTAAAATTGTCAGTAATAGGGGGCTGGCTGCATCCCAGCCCTGAGCTGGCAGCACTGCTGCTCCTCCCTGCCAGAGCCACTGAGAATCAGCTCAAAGCCCAGCTCAGCATCTCCATCACACACAGCAACTTGGCTGCAAACCATGCTCCCTGCTCCCAAGGTCACCGTGTGCCTGAGGGCTGGCACAAGGACTGCCAAACCAGGGGGGACAGCCGCAGAGCATTCACCCCCTGGGCTGTTCCCCAGCTCCAGCCCCGTTCCTGCAGCTCCCCAGGTCCTCCAACACGTCCCTGCTGGGGTCTCCTCCCTCCCTGCAGGCACCCAGCTGGTGCCAGAGCTGCTCCCCGTGCTCCATCCTGCCCGGGTCTCTCTGGGATGATGGGGCAGGTTCTGAGCCCCCTGCCCACCCCAGGGGACCTCTCTCCCATGGGCACCGTGGCTGTGCCAGGCTTCAGGGCACAGAGCAGCTTCCTGAGCCAAAGCTGCCACACAGCCAGGCCCAGCATGGGCTGAAGTCCATGAAAATCAATGAGCTGGGGATGGCAGGGACCCTTCTCCCCTACCCCAGAGCTGCCAGGGCAAGGGAGCCCTGTCAGATGGGGTACAGGACCCCCTGAAATGTGTTTTGTTCATCCAAACTGGAGCTGTCTCTACAAAACCTCTTTGGAGTCTGCAGATCATCACTGTACCCCTGTACCTGTGTCCAGCTCTGGGCCCTTCAAAGGAAGAACTGGAGCGTGTCCAGGGAAGGGAACGGAGCTGGGAAGGAGCTCAGCCTGGAGAAAAGGGGGATCAGGGGGGACCTTGTGGTTCTGCACAGCTCCTGACAGGAGGGGACAGCCGGGGGGTTGGGCTGGGAACAGGGAACAGGGACAGGAGGAGAGGGAACAGCTCAGGCTGGGCAGGGCAGGCTCAGCATGGACAGCAGCAGGAATTTCCCCATGGAAAGGGGACTCAGGCCTTGGCAGGGACTGACCAGGGAGGTTTGGGGTGCCCATCCCTGGAGGTGTTTAGGGAAAGACTGGACATGGCACAGGGATCCCCTTCCCTCCCCTCCCCTCCCCAGAGAATCCATCCTGGCAGGGAGGAGAAGGAGCAAAGAATACCCTTGGGATTGTACCCACAGGAGAGACTCGAGGCACGAGGGCAGGGACAGGGCACAGGAGCAGGGACTGGGCACAGGAACAGGGATGGGGCACAGGAACAGGGATGGGGCACAGGAACAGGGACTGGGCACAGGAACAGGGACTGGGCACAGGAACAGGGACTGGGCACAGGAACAGGGACTGGGCACAGGAACAGGGACTGGGCACAGGAACAGGGACTGGGCACAGGAACAGGGACAGGGCACAGGAACAGGGACAGGGCACAGGAGCAGGGATGGGGCACAGGGACTGGGCAGAGGAACAGGGACAGGGCACAAGAACAGGGACTGGGCACAGGAACAGGGACTGGGCAGAGGAACAGGGACTGGGCACAGGAACAGGGACAGGGCACAGGAGCAGGGATGGGGCACAGGAACAGGGACTGGACACAGGCTGGCTCCACCCTGGGCACCCTGAGTGTCACAGCTGCCCCGGGGACAGGGCAGGGGTGGCTGCTGAAGCCTGGCAGAGCCATTTAGCCCCAGCCAAATGTCACCCCCTGGCAGGGCAGGCACGGCAGCAGAGCTGCTCTCTGGAGGCACAGGGAGATTAGCAGGGATCAGAGGCCAGAGATTTACAGGGGATTTTTATGTCCCCCTGCAGCTCCCTTGACAAGGCCACCAGGAGCAGGATCTGGGCTCAGGGAGATGTTTTATGCATGGAGGTGACAGCAGGAGCCCGAGGGGAGGGGACAGCTGCACAGAGCCAGGGCTCCCTGGCAGCCTCCAGCCCAGAGGGGAGGGAGCAGATGTGGGAGTGCCCAGCAGGACACGCTGGTGACAGTGACTCCCAGACAGACAGGCTGGTGACACTCTGCAGAGCCCTTTCTACATTTCCTGAGGTCCCTGCTGGACTCAGTGAGAAGCAGTTCCCTGTCCAGCACAGTTTCCTTCCCAAAAAACCCTCCCTGCTCATGCCCAGGGCAGGATGCAAGAGGAGCCCACCAGAGACCCTCCCTCACTGAGAAGCCCTTCAGGACACACCTTTTGGACCTCCTGACCAGCACCTTTTGGAGACCCTTTGGGTGATCACAGGTGAGGGAGGACAGCAACACCCACAAAAGATTTTTAAGGACTTTTAGAGGGATAATGTAGTAATAGGACAAGGGGGAATGGCTTCACACTGAGGGATGGTAGAATTAGATTGTAGATTGAGAAGAAACTCTTCCCTGTGAGGCTGCAAACCCCTTCCTCAACCTGGTGACCACTAAAGTCAGTTCTGCTCAAACATCTGAGCTTCCAGGAAGCTTTGTGTCCCTCAGGCAGCAGCTCTTTAAACTGCAGCTGCCACGGCTGTGAGAGGAGATGAGAGGGAAGCAGCTTTCCCTCAGTTTCCCTGGGATAACAAGGACAGCAGGCTTGGGGACAGGATCTGGCACACATCTACACAACCTTTGTGCAGCCACACTCTGAGCCAGGCTTTAACAAAGTGCTTGGCACCAGGAGCTGCAGAGTGACGAGGCACCAGGTGAGCCAAGTGGGAGAAGCTTCCACCTGCACCCAAACCAGGGCAGAATCCATCAGCAGCTGCCGTGTGAGCTCCAGAAGAGCAGAGTTTCCATCCATCTGCCTGCAGAGTGAGAAATGCTGCACTTCACCTCTATTTTGGGGGTTTTTTCCCCCCTCCCAGGTTTTACCAAGGCCAGACCTCAGCCCTGTGTGCAGGGAGGGCTCAGAGCAGGGCCCAGGTTCTGCTCCAGGGTCCCAGCAATGGGACAAGAGGAATGGGCAGGAACTGATGCCAGGAAGTTCCACCTGGACATGAGGAAGAACTTCTTCCAGTTCAGTGCAGAGACTGAGCACTGGGACAGGAGCCCAGAGAAGGTTTCCCCACTGTGTTTTCCCCCCTTGGAAGCCTTTTTCCTGCTGCTCCCTGTGCCCAGCTGCTGCCAGGCTTTGGGCACTTCGCTGTCCCCATTCCCAGCGAGGTGCCACAGTGCCAGCAGGCTGGCACCAGCCCTCCCATGTGGGTTTTGCTGCCAGCCCTGCTCATGAAGGCACCACAGCAGGGCCAGAGCCTGCCCACACCGACACACAGATCATCCCAGCTCCCTGGCACAAAAGGAGAAGCTTGTCAGCAGAGTTCTAATCACACAATTCCAGAGTCACTGAGCTGGGAAAAGACCTCCCAGACCATCAAATCCAAGCTGTGCCCAGTCCCCACCTCGTCCTCAGCCCAGAGCTCTGAGTGCCAGCTCCAGCTCTCCCTTGGACACCTCTAGGGATTTGGGGATGGGGATTCCAAACCTCCCTGGGCAGCCCCTGCCGATGTTTAATCACCCTTTCCATGGGGAAATTCCTGCTGATGTCCCCCCTGAGGCTGTTCCCTCTCCTCCTGTCCCTGTTCCCTGGGGCAGAGCCCGACCCCCCGGCTGTCCCCTCCTGTCAGGAGCTGTGCAGAGCCACAAGGTCCCCCCTGATCCCCCTTTTCTCCAGGCTGAGCCCCTTCCCAGCTCCCTCAGCCCCTCCTGGGGCTCCAGCCCCTTCCCAGCTCCGTTCCCTTCCCTGGACACGCTCCAGCCCCTCCATGTCCTGCCCAAACTGACAGGCCCAGAGCAGGACAGAGGATCTGAGGTGGCCCCAGCAGTGCCCAGCACAAGTGGGCATCACAAAGGACAGGCTCTGGGTGGGAATTCTACAATGGAAAACTTTTTCCCCCCAGCACACAAACTGTCCTGTGTGCACTGACTGCAGAGATACCCCCCAGAACCACAGCAGAACTCACCCTGAGTGAGTTTTTGGGACTTGAGGGGCACACTGAACCGCACCCAGCCACCCCTAAATAACAAATTCCACCTCCTTAATGCCCCGTGCAGAATCAGACAGTGCAGGCTGCATTTCCACCTCTTTCCTGGAGCCATTGCAGGGATTTGCAGCCTCAGAAAAGATTTGGCTTTGCCCATCTCTGATGTGTTTGAGGACCATGGGGTGGGAGGCTCAGGGCTGGCAGCTCACCTGCCAGCAGCCCAGCTTAAAGAAATCATTGATGTGAATCTGGGAATTAGTGCCAAAGCCTTTAGCAGGAAACAGCCACCAAGTGCCCAGAAATGTCAGCAGAAGCAGCGAGTGCCAGCGAGAGGGGCAGATTGATTCCATGGGGCCCCTGATCCCCTAACAACACTCTATTTAATTATCTGTCAAGCCCCCTGAGAGGGAAGGAGATCGTTTAAACTGATCAAAAAAGGAAGCACACATCTCATGTGCCTTCAAAAACCCCCATAAAACCCAAACAGCTCCCAGTACATCATGTTCTTTCCGAGGATCCAGAGACAGCTACAACACTTCTGAAACCCTGCAGGTCTCACATCACTGAGGACTTTCCTCTCTCATTCTCACCATTTCCCCCCTCTTATTCCCCACTTCCCAACGGCCCTGATGTGTAAAAACACCTCCAAAAATCCCCCCAGAAGGAGCAGAGATGCCAGAAATGAGGGCAATGAACCACCAGGATGCTCCTGGCAGCCTGCCCGAAGCTGCCTCTGGCAGGGACACCCCCTCACCTCACCTTCCCCTAAGAAAGGAGCATCGTGGAGGTCGGAGTGGGAAGATCCCAGTTGGATACTGGGAGCATTAACCATGAGCCATCCTCGCCCTCGGCACAGCCCCCAGCTGCTTTTCCTCCCGGCAGGAGAGGAGCTGGTTCGGCTTTGGGATAATGGGCACGGGATAATGGGCATGGGATAATGGCTATGGGATAATGGGCATGGGATAATGGGCATGGGATAATGGGCACGGGATAATGGGCATGGGATAATGACTATGGGATAATGGCTATGGGATAATGGGCATCGCTCTGCTGGGGAGCTCCAAAGGTCAGTGCAGAGGTTATCAACCAGCAAAGCAACAGGAATTTGGCAACACATCCCCAAAAAGTAAGGCAGCTTTGGAAATAAAGCTGCAAAGGGAAAGAAATGCTGGGATGTTGATGCCTCAGGTTTGAGCTTTTCTATTTTTCACATTCTGTGTTGCTTTAGTTTTTGGGTCTGGGCTCCATCTGAGGGGATTCTGAGCTCTGTGCACAGAGCAGAGACAAAACAATTCCTGCTCCAGCTGGGCACCAAGGACAAATGATCCAAATCTCAGCCCAGGAGCACAAACAACGTGGGCTGGAGAGAGAAAAACAAGCAGGGTGGGACTGCCTGGGCTAAAGCTGGAATGGGACAATGAACTCCAAGGTGCCAATGGAGCAGAACTGATCCCAGGGAGAGCCCCCGGGAGCGCTCGTGCATTTTGGGACCATTTTGGGTCATCTTGGGTGCAGCCCTGGCTGGGCTCTGGTGCTGCCCAAGGTGGATCCATGAGGAGATCCTTTAATAAATCCATGTTTTATTCTCTAGCTCTGTGCAGCCTCTGTTCCAGCCCTCACACGGCACCAGTTCCGCAGGAGGGAGGCAGGGGGAGCTTTTACAGCGCGATCTGCAGCGTGCAGGCAGAAATTTGTCCAGCCGCTGTTCCCTGCTCCGTGCCAGGATGTTCCTGCTGGCCTCAGGTGGGTTTAAGCTTGTGGGATCAGAGCAAAACAACCCTGCTGCTAGGGGGGAATGGAGCAGCTCCCTGTGGCTGCTGGGGAGGGGAGCAGGATGAGCCACATCAGCTGAAAAGCTCCTCTGCTGAGCCAGGACAGCAGGCACAGGATTTCCTGCCCCCAAAACGTTTGTTCAGGGATCAGCTGCAGGCAGGATGGATAAAAGGCTCCCACTGCACACCTAGTTATGGCCAAATTTGCCAGGTGAAGCAATAAGAGACTGTCCCTGCCCCGGACTGGAGAGAGATATTTTGGAACAGAGAAGATGTGGCTGCCCCTGGATCCCTGGCAGTGCCCAAGGCCAGGCTGGACAGGGCTGGGAGCAGCCTGGGACAGTGGGAGGTGTCCCTACCTATGGAACTGGATGAGCTTTAAGGTTCCTTCCAACCCAAACCAGTCTGGGATTCCATGATTTTGGGTCTATCCCACCCCAGGATGCCTGACAAAGCACAGGGAGCTGGATGTGAGCACTGGAGTGCTCTGACCTGGGAGGAACCGAGAGAACTGGGACGGGAGGAGGTGACCCAGGGGCAGGGGGGGAGAGCAGGACACAGGAGGAGGCTGAGGGAAGCACAGATGGAGGGACAGCAGCGGGTACCAGGGTCCAGAGGATGCAGGGGTGACACAGAGATGACACAGGGGTGACACTGCCTCCCTGCAGGAGGACAAACGGAGTTGCAGGAGGCACAGTCCAACCTCTCCCCCTCTCCCAAGGCAAAGGACAGCAGTTGGGCTTTCAAGTAGAGGCACTTATGCAAATCAATGCAAATCGATGTATAATTATGGTGATTGCACACATTTAGCCCCAAGGCATCGGGAAGCCCATGTCCCTTGCACCGGGAAAGGTCAAGTGAAATCTTAGCTCCAGCACCTTCTCCCCAAGCCCTCCAAGGGCTGACACCTCCCCATTCCCACTCTGCAACCTCCCTGCCCAGTGCAGCCCTCAGGCAACTCTAAAAACAGCAGAAAACGCCACATAATTGTGGAAACAAAGCAAAACCAAAGCTGTTTGGGTGCTTTCAGGGGAGGCATAAGGGAAATGCAGATTAAAGCATTGCCTCCTGCTTCCTCAGGTCTTCTCGTTCTGCTCCACACCAAGCAGGGCTGAAAGGAGTCTAAATATGACAGTGCCAGCAGGCAAGGCCATATTGTCTAACCAGGGTTAATTCCTGGCTGGAAAAAAATTTGGAAGAATCATTGTGGGGTGTTGCTGTCGAGGCAGGACAGGAATGAGAAGACTGACCCGAAGGCTGCGGAGAGTTAAACTCTGATTTATTCAAAATGCACCGCTCTTTTATACAGAAATTCTCAGTTTCTTTCTTTGACTGAATCCGAGTCCCACAGTGGGGAAGTGAGGAAGATGCTGGATGAAGCACTGAGGACATCCAGGCAGAGCCTGCCCAGATCAGAGCCCCTCCAGCCTCTCCCACCCCGAGGGGCTCCGGGGCAATCCCTGAGCCCAGCAAGAGGCAGGACCGAGCTCCTGCAGGGCTCTGCTTCACCTGTGCTCCCGGCAGAGCATCCAGTCAAAGGAACCCAAGGTAAATCACATCAGCAGCTGCTTTGTCACTTTAACTGAGGGCATTGAGAGCTGAATAATTCTCCGTGGCATTGGGGAAAGTGTCAAGAAAATCCATCCTCTTCCCTGAGGACAGGGGAACTGGGTAAAGGATATTTTAATTCACCAGTTCTGACGCTTTTGTTTTCTTCCAAAGGCCACTAGAAGGAAATAAGCTTTTATCCTCCAGGTTATCTTATCAATTTCTCCTCTGAGGCAAAACTGTTTATTTACAAGGAGCCCCCTAAATAACACTGATGCTGCAAGAGCTCCAGGATGCCCTGACAATGCTAACCCTGATGAACACCCAGTGCTGGTGCCAAGTCCTATCATCCCTGCATTATGAGGAGAGGAGAGATTAAAGCCCTCATTCCAATCTTTTGCATCGCTATAAAGTCGTTTGATTTCATTAGGGCTGATTGTGATTTGCTGGTGAGATGAAGGGAAGCAGATGACTGAGGAACTTGCCCACTGAGGGAAACCAGTGGCAGAGCAGCAAATACAAGTGGCTCCTAAGGCAGGTGGAGCAGCCAAGCCCACGTTCCCAGGGCCCTGGGCTGGGTGTGCAGCTCCATCCCAGCCCAAGTGGCACCAGGAATTCCTTTGGAGCTCCCAGTGCCAGCGGAGCAGCTCCAGGTGAGCTCCAGTGCTCCAACCTGCTCCACCACAGCTCCAGATCTGCCCCTGGAACCAGGAGCAGCCCCTCCACTGCCATCAGCCCTCCCCCTCAAGGAGCTTTAAAAGTCATTTTAAATGCAGATGCCTCCAAGCTCACGAGTGACCATTTTCCCTCCTGGTGCCTTCACACTTTCCACCCTCTCCCTCGAGTCCTGCTGACTGCAGGAGCTGACATGGAAACTGTTTGCAGGACAGAAGGGCACAGCAGGAGCCCCTGGCATCACACAGCACCTGCCTTTTCAGCTGTGAGTGCTTTTTTTGGTGCAGTTTTGGGGTTTTTGTTTCCGAGCCGATACAGAGATGCACGAAGTGATTACCACTCTAACTATTGGGGTGGATGCTGGTCACATCCTCCTTTTCCTTGCTCCAGCTCCCCCAGCTCCCTTGGGAAGGGGAGAAGTTCCAAGCCTCTTCTTCAGTACCTTCTAAAAACACAGAGCCTGCGATAAGCATGCAGCAGTTAAAGGAACAGAATGGGGCTGAAATCTTCACAAAATCGGGGATCAGTGGATTGCCTTCCCCCCTCAGCCATCCCAGCCCGGCTCTGGCTGATCATCCACAGCTCCAAGCACTTGGAAGGGTCAAAACCCAACCAAACCAAGCTGCCCTCATTGCTCTGAGCCCCCAGTGCTGTGGTGATTGAATAAGCAGTGTCAGGTCACAGTCATCAATTAATTTGGCACCACAAGAAACAATGACATGAAATTTGCTTTATTGGAGGCTGGCTGGAAAGAAAAATGGCTCTAAATATGTCTGAGGCTCAGGACTGCACATCTCTGCTGTCATTTCTCAGAGGTCTTTTAGCAATCCCACACCTGGGGTCCTTTCTTATGAAGTATTACAATCTTTGAAGAGATCACTTTGTTTGCCAGCAGGAAAACCCACAGTAATGGGATACAGAAGGAATGTTAATATCTTTTTAATTATTTTTAGATGCACACTTACACTTCCATCAGAGCAGGAGATGGAAAGGCTGGAGGGAGTGAAAAGCGCTGCTGGAGCAGAGAGATGGTGGTGGCTGGGGATGAGATCCCCCTCTGTCCCAGGCTGAGGTGTGATGTGGTGCCCCCTGATGCAGCCCCATTCCCTCCCAGGCCAGGGAGAGGATGAGACCCCCTGGATGTGATCCCCTCCCTCCTTCCCTGTGCCACAGGGACACAGGACAAGCTGGCAGTGCCACATCCTGGACCCCTCTGCCTCATCAGCCTCATCCCAGGCTTTCCCCAGCCCCTTCCAGCCTCTGTCCACAGGTGAAAAACCCAAGCCAGGGCACTTGAACTACTCCAGTTCCTCCAGAATCGACTCAATTCCAGCCCAGTGACTTCGGCAAAGCCATCACAGATTTACACCAGCACCAAAGAACCAAACTCCCCAAACCCAGCACATCCAAATTAGTGGAGTTTTGGGCATTTTGCTCAGGCTGATCCAGATCTGCCCAGCTGTCAGCAGGAACAGCTGGGCCACTGGTGGGACCAGTGCAGCTCTTGGGGGCTGCTGTAGCTCATTAAGCAAAATCCTAAATCAGGAACTTTTCCACTTTTCACTTTCTCATCCCCTCTCTCCCTAAAGGTCTTTTTATTCAAAGGACATAAAAACCTACAGCAAAGCAAGAAAGGTAAGGAGTGGGGAAAAAGGAGTGTGAATTTAATGCCAGCCCCAGAGCATTGGGGAAACACCTCCCTGGTAAAATTTTGATGGTCTAAAGCCACAAGCACCTTGATTTTAAATCCTCTGGATAACATATGACAGCTCATCAATACAAACTTTCAGCACAACTGCTAAAATATAGCAGCATATACACCATAAATTGTAAAATAAATATATATATATATATATATATATATATATATATATAGTGTATAGACATAATATAATGTCCTAAATAGCAAGGCTGATAAAAGCCAAGTGAGCTCTAAAGATATGGCAGACAACACAAACTTCTCCACTTACCCCATAATTTAAATGCTGGTGATCTTTTGCTAAAGTGCACTCATGAATGCTGCAGTGATGGAGCTGTAATTGTAATGGAGTCATTTAATTTGGATTTGGATGGAGCAGCCGAGCTCAGAGCAGACAAGGCACAAAACTCCCGTGCTCATGTAAAGGTTAAGGAGCTGGTCATGAAGAGAATTGATTTGGAGTGCTGGGCTAATCTTGTGGTTGAAGTCAGAATGCCACTTTTTATCTAATTTACGCTGCAAACATCTGCAAACACCAGTGCAGTGTGACAGGCCAGCAGTGAGTTTTGAGCTGGGACATCACACAGGTCACTTAGCCCAGTGGTGTGGCAGTTCTCATCTGCTGCCACGATTCACTTTGGCTGAAAATCCCAGGAGTGAACAGAAATTGCTGCTACCCCACTGCCAGCATCCTCGAGATCCTCACGGAAAGGCAACAGAGCCACCACGGCTTGAAAAAAGAACGCAGTGGCTCATCCAAGGCTGCACAAACAAATCCAGACACTGCATTTATTCCCTGCCCTGCCTGAGCAGCTGCCACGGCCACAGCCGGGCACCGCGGGCACCCCGGCGGGCACCGAGCGCTCCGTGGCTCGGGAAGTTCATCCCGCTCAGCCCGGGAGCTTCCCGAGCCCCAGGAAGGAGCTGTGCCAGGGGTGTGAGCACAGGGATGACAGCAGGGCTGCCTGCTCACACAGCTGCTGCCTGCAGCACGGTGCAGGATGGACGGGCAGTGCTGCAGCAGCCGGAGCATCGCTGCGCACACAGGGACCGGAGCTGAGCCCCATCAGACACATCCAGCCCCTCCTCTGGAGCTGAGAGTGTCTCAGAGATCAGCCACACAGCCAGGGGCTTGTGTTAGCAAAGCTAACTCTCAGCTCTCTCTGTTTGATCCCAAACACAGCGTGAGCACCAATTCCAGGACCAAACCCAGCTCTGGTTTATCACAGAATGTCCCGATTTGGAAGGCATCACAAGGATCATCGAGTGCAACTCTGAAGTGAACAAGAAAGGGATCAAATCCCCAATTCTGGGGTTGTGAGCACCAAGCTCTGACCAAGGGAGCTGATGTTTGGTGTTCCCTCTCCACTGCCCCACTGCAGGGCAGGCCAAGAGCTGCCAGTGGGGAGGGCAGGACACAGCGAGGTGGCTCTGCCTCAGAGACCAGACCACAGCCAGGGGCCTTGGCAGAGCTGCCAGTGCCCCAGATCCAGGTTTCAGGGGAAGCAGAGAGCACAAAATGAAGCCACCCATCACCACCTCTTGTCCCGGAAGCTCTGACACTCTGAATGACACCCAAACCATCACACCGAGGTATTTGCACCTTAAACCTTCAAATGCTGCCCTGGAGCATCGCTAAAGGCGATCTCTTCATTTCCCCCCTCCCAAATGCAGCATCTGAGGGCAAATTAACACTTGGTTCATTTTAGAATCTCCCAAGGATTTATTAGAGCCGTACTGTAAATCATTCTGCCACTCTTCCCAAGCAAAATGTTTCCACCACCACGATGTGGGTCACAAAAACCCTTCCCAGACGTGAAAAGAACCCAGGAGCTCAAGAAGGTGCCAGCACAGGGCAAGTGATGAATTTGTTGCTGAAAGAAGTTCAGCTCACAAGAAGACAATTTCTAAGCTGCTTTTTCCTATCAGGAGCATATTAACAAAATATAGCTCTTGGCAAGCCATGTCCTCCAGGAATTATTTCTGTGCAGGAAGCACTTAGTTTCACTCAAAATTAATAATGTCTAAAAGGCATCAATTACATTATATTAGAGAACAAATAGAAAGTGATGTGAATTACCCAGCAGAGTGGAATGAATTGGAGATGAAGTCATGGAGTAGAGCATTCCTGACACCTGGTTCCTCTCCATCCCAATGCCACAACAAAATATGTGGGGGTTGCAATCTCCAAACCACAGAATTGCACATTAACAACTGCAAGCTTACCCTGCTGCTGTCCTATCATTCAGAACAAGAGGAAAATAATTCCTACAAACCTTTCCTCTGCTCTCAGGATTACCAGGCACTCATTTCCAGCCTGGAAGTCGTGCCCTTGCCCAGGGCACTGATTTAAAGCCGGGGCAGGGAACACACAGGTCGGCAGGGGAGAAGTGTTCAAAGCTGTGCAAGATAAATGTGCTGTCAGAGGAAGGCTCCGCATGGAACAGGCTCCCAACAGAACCACTTTAGCTTATTATGGAAAAATTAAAGCACAAACAGCTGGAAAACAGCCTTGTCACGCCAGATCCCAGCTCTCCATACGCCGCCTACAAATTGCTGCTCTAAAAGTCGATTCTCCAGCTCGATAGGTTTGTGCCTCGGGAACATTCCGAGCAGAGCCCACCCGCCACAAAATCAGCTCTGGGGATGGCTTGGGACACTCAGACCTGGATTTGCCTGAGAACCCCGTATTTCAGGGGAAAACTCCACAGTTTATGGAGTTCTCTCCCCACATTAAAGCTTTTATCAACAGCCCCCGCGCTGTTATGGGCTACAACAGGTCTCCGGGGCATGTGGAGCCGTGCTGGGAGAGCGGGAGCGCTCAGTTCAGTTGTGTAACCTTCTCCTTCTCCCCCCGGAACATTCAGAGGGGAGTCGGGGGTCTGCTCCTGCCTCGGTGTGTGTGTGTGTGTGGGGTCTGTTCTGCTTCTCCGTGCCTCAGTTTCCCCATCTTTGCGAGGAGAAACCCACTAGAGCGGCTGAAGTACATCCCTTAAAACCCGGCTCACGCAGATCTCCATCTTCCACGAGCTTCCCAGGCTGCGGGCGAGCCACGAGCGGGCACCGCCGCGTTTCCGAGGCGCGACAAAAGCGCAGGACGAGCCTGCCGAGCCCGGAGCCACCCCGGCAAACCCGGTCCCTGCCGTGGGCAGCACCGCTATTGCCGCCGCAAACTTCCCGGCCGGGCACGGCGGGTCCCGATGTCACCGGCGCGATGCAAACGCGGAGCGGCTCCGCTCCGCCGAGGGCTGCGGGCTCCGAGCGCCGCGTCCCGGACAGCGGCACCGGGGGGCTCCGGTGCCACCGGCGGACGGGGAGGGACGCGGATGGACGGGGTGAACGGGGATAAGACCCAGAGAGGGAAAGAGGGAAAGGAGGAGCGGCGACACGGACCAGAGGCAGAGCGGGATGGGGCGCGCAGCAGAGCTCGGGACAAGGCGGGATGGAGAAAACATCCCCCGGAGCGCGGAGCGGAGCCGCCTTACCTTGACCGCCTCGGCGTGGGTCACCCTATCCAGGGACTTGCCGTTGACCCCCAGGATCTGATCGCCGACGCGCAGCCCCTCCCGCTCGGCCAGAGAGCCGGGTTCCACCAGCGACACGTAGATGCCCACGCCGTGCTCGGCGCCGCCGCGGATGCTGAAGCCCAAACCCTCGTGGGCTTTGCTCCGGCGCAGCGTCACCTGCCGCAGCTCGCCCGGGACCACCGGCGGCGGGGCGGGGGGCGGCGGGGGGCGGCCGGGCGGCGGCAGGTAGGGCCCCTCGGCGGTGTATTGATCAAAGAGGAGCTGGTCGGAGCGCGGCAGGACCAGGCGCAGCAGCGGCAGCAGCTGCCGGCGGCGGGGCCCGTCGAGGAGAGCGCGCAGGGAGCGCACCAGGTCGCAGACGTTGCGGCGGCCGTGGTAAGCGTTGAGGCAGAGGATGAAGCGCTCCCGCTCCGCCTCGCTCAGCAGCGCCGTGAGCGCCTGGTGCAGCCGCCGCACGTTCGCCGAGAGCGGCCGCGGCGCCGGCCCCGCCGCCGAGCCCAGCGAGCCCGACGAGGAGGAGGAGGAGTGCACGGACACGCCGTCCAGCTCCGCGCTCATCGCCGCGGCACCACTACCGCACCGGGATGGAGCGGAGCCGGGCAGGGCAGGAGCGGACCCGGGCGGGGCAGGAGCGCAGTGACTCCCCCGGGCAGTGCCGGTGCCGGTCGCTGCCGCTTCACCGGGCCGTGCCCGCCGCTCCACCGGGCCGTGCCCGCCGCTCCACCTGGCCGTGCCCGCCGCTCCACCTGGCCGTGCGCTCGCCCGCGGCTCCCCAGGAAGTGACGATGCCGCCGTTGCCGGGAGACCGGTTATACAGAGCGGCCCCGGCGGCGGGACCGGACCCCCCCGCCCCGCCCCAGCGCCCGCCCCCGCGGGACCCGCAATTAGCGCGCCCGCTCATCAGCGCTCATCAGCGCTCAGCAGCGCGCCGGGCCCTGCCCTGCCCGCAGCGCAGGGTGGAAAGTCCTGGATTTGCCTGAGAACCCCGTATTTCAGGGGAAAACTCCACAGTTTATGGAGTTCTCTCCCCACATTAAAGCTTTTAGCGATAGCCCCCGTGCTGTTATGGGCTACAACAGGTCTCCGGGGCAGGTGGAGCCGTGCTGGGAGAGCGGAGCCCTCAGTTCAGTTGTGTAACCTTCTCCTTCTCCCCCTGGAACCTTCAGAGGGGAGTCGGGGGTCTGCTCCTGCCTCGGGCACGATGCAGCCTTCCTCAGCCCTCCCGGCATGGATCGCGGCCATCCCAGAGCTGCCGCAGCTTCCCTCCATCCCGGCACGGCAGAGGACACGGGGCAGGATCGGTTTACACCTGAGAACGGCACACGGAGCGTTACCTGAGCCGCGGGTTGTTTTTCCATTGCCCGGCGTGCCAGGTGTGGGATTGTTGTTACCGCACAGTGCTGGGCACGGTAACTGCTGAGTTATGCTGGGGATGCACCCGCTCAGCTCAGCACAGGCTTTGTTTTCATCGCACCTAAACGAAATTCACACACATCTGCTACTGACAGGGTGTTGAAGGGATCTATGATTGGGGGAGCAGCTTTTAAAATGGATAAATTTAGATTAGATCTTAGAAAGAAATTGTTCTTAAGAATTGAGTGAAGGTGGCAGGCCCTGGCACAGGTGCCCAGAGCAGCTGTGGCTGCCCCTGGATCCCTGGCAGGGCCCAAGGCCAGGCTGGATGGAGCTGGGAGCAGCCAGGGACAGTGGAAGGTGTCCCTGCCATGGCAGGGGGTGGGATGAGATGATCTGTAGGGTCCCTTCCAAGCCCAACCACTCTGTGATGTCAGGTTTGGAGTCCACCCCAAACTCCCAGCAATTAACGCCTCATTTAGCAAACACAAGCAGGACAGAGAAGCCCTACCTGTGAGGGATCCTGGTGGTCCAGATCCCACGATCAAGAAGCTGGCAGGGCCTCAGGCACATAGTATTGCAAACCTGGATAGGTGGGATTCAGGGAATCACATTCCCACCTCCTGCACAGGTAGCCACCCCCTTCTCTGCCTCCACATCCAGAACTTGTGACCTCAGACCCAAAAGAGAAGCATCAGGAATGAGTGCAGAGATCCAGGAACTGCTTTTCTGGTTGCTGGATGAATTATTTCTTACTACGTGAGCTTTGCGTTTCTTTTATATCTCTGGAACACCTGAGCAAGACCATTTTCCATCTCAGTCATTTGAAATCTTTCTGTCTTTGTTTAAGTGCCTTCCATCTGCTACAGTAGAGGAGGATTAAACTTAATTCATCAGATGAATCTTGATAGCAGTAGGATTCATTTTGTTCATGGATATGATGGAAGAGCTTAAACAGCTGCATTACAAGTAGCTTTATGTATTAAAGCTTTGTTGGAGCTCTCAATGCCTTGTTTAAAACAAAACTAAACAAAGCAGATTGCTAATTGAAATTCGTGTTCAAACTGTGGCTGATAAATAAGCAGATGGAGCAGTCAACATTACTGGAAAGAAAAAGGGACAATATAGGACAGAGAAGTGAGTAAAAACAAAAATACGCCTACATCAGCCAAACAGAGTGAGAGAAGGGCAAGCAAGGTACTGCAAGGCTTTGAATTGCACCCAGACACGATGTGAGTGCTCAGTCCCGCTCAGACTCCTCTATTTAAAGCACTGCTGTTCCCACCAGCGTGGTGTCTGAGCTCCTCCAGCCTTTTTCAATCCTGCACGAAGCCTCCCAAAGTGTGAACACGAGCAGATGCAGTGAGAGCTGCCCCTGCTCTGCGCTAGCTCCAGCCTGGAGCAGCACATCCATCCCTTTGATAGTAAAAGGGTTTTAAAATCATGGGCATTTAGGGTTAAAAGGAAAATTAAGCTTAGGAGGCCCTGAAAAAAAAAAATACCCTAGGTACATGAAGGCCTCGTTCCTTGCTAGAACTGCACCTGTGTTGCTAGTACATGATAAATGATATAACTGTTAGATGTGATGATTGTTTAGTCATTAAATATAATTACTGTTTAATCGTAAGAATAATCATGAGAAACTGTGGTCAGGGGCTTAAGAAAGATCACGAGAAGCTCATGTCAATGTATACAATAGAACAATATAAGTTTAATAATTAATATGTAAGTTATATAATGATAGAATATAAAATATGTTCAGCTCGAAAGCCGTGTTGGAGTCAGATTTGGGTCTGTACCCCTGATTCCCAAAGCTCTCAATTAAAGCACCTGCAGATAATCATATCCCGTGGTTATGTGTGTTCCTGAATGCCGACACTTTCCCTCTGCAGCAGAGCCACCAGGGCTGCTCCATGGCCTCAGCTGCCCGGTGGTGGCACTTGGTCCCTGATCTTTTGATCTCTACTCCAAAATATCACAAAGTCAGTTTCCCAGTCCCAGAACAACTCCAATCCAGTGCTACCCAGCAGAAACACACGGAATAGCTGCATTTGGGAATGATTCTGTTCTCCTGCTGTCACTGCAGCCCTGGCAGCAGACACTGCTCGTCCTTGGGGTGCCCCATCCACTTGCTGCTGCCACAGGACAGCTCTGAGCCTTCCCTTTGGATGTGCTCCCTGTTTTAGTTTCTCCTCAGAGCAGTTTCACATTTAGATTGCTCACACGTTGGCAAGCTGGATCGTTACCATACGCTCCAGACAGGGGCTCCCACTGCCTTCCCTTTGGAGAAGAAAAGGATTGAGGTCTTCTCATGGAGCCTCAGCTTTGACGTGGATCTGGTGGATTTCTGGGGCTTTATCCTTTCCACTGCTGAAAACACTAAAGCCAGGCAGTTGAGAGGGAGCAGCACATGGCCTTGGGCCAGAGGGGACAGAGCAGCTTTTCAGAAGCAGAATCATTCCCAAATGCAGAACCAGAGGGTTCATGCAGCTCTTGTTCCCACACCTGAGCAAAACCTCTCCAAACTTCCTCAGCCCAGGTGATGCTGCTGAATAAAATCAGTGTGCAATACCCTGCAGGGCTGCAGGGCTCCAAGGGCCAGTCTCACCACATCAAAGTGGTCCTACAGCACTGCTTAGGAAGAAATTGTTCCTTTTGGAGGTGGAGATGCCCTGGCACAGGGTGTCCAGAGAAGCTGTGGCTGTCCCATCCCTGCAAGTGTTTGAGATCAGCTGGAAAGGGCTTGGAGCAACCTGGGCTGGTGGAAGGTGTCCCTGCTCACAGGGTGGTAGGACAGGGTGATCTTTATGGACCTCCTAACCCAAACCATTGGTGGTGAAGCCCCATCCCTGGAGGTGTTCAGGGAAGGCCTGGATGTGGCACTCAGTGCTCTGGGCTGGTGACAAGGTTGGACTTGATGATCGTGGAGGTCTTTTCCAACCTCAGTGACTCTGTGATGATTTGGAATGGGACCTCTGCCACGGGGGAGTTGGCAGCAAGTGCTCAGGGCAGAGGATCAATGCCAGGTACAGACAGCATCACCTACAAACATCCTCTGGAGACAAGATTCACGGACACTGAAAGTCCACAATAATTCCTGGGACAGCTCCTGGCTGAACTGAACCTCTGGTAATGGTGGGGACCTGACAGACACCAGCACAGGGACCTCAGCACCACTCACAGTGGAGAGCTCCAGAGCAGTCAGGCACTGCTCATTCCCAGCTTTCAGCTCCACCACCTGCCTTGCCCAGCAGATTCTCTCAAGGCCAGTGGGAGCCCTAAAGGTGTTCTTCTTGTGAGTTTTTAAATCATCCTCACAGCACAAAATAATCCGACGCGTTTGCTAAGTGCCACCTGAATAAATTGCCTAACCTTTCCGCTTTAATCCGCTGTAATCACTTTCCAGAGGCACTCTTTGAAAAGTGAGCTCCGTGTTTCCAGAGCAGCTGTGCTCCTAATTAAAAGGCACTGTAGCAAGAAGCCAACAAAACCTAATTCTGCTTGGAAATGCCTTGCTGCAGTTGAGGTGAACTGTGAGGAGGGCCAGGGAGGAAGCAGCAGCTGCCTGTGCTGCTTAAGAGAGTATTAGGAGAGGGCTGGCACTGGGGGCTGCCTCTTGGCTAAATCCCTGTTTAGCAGATTGGCTCCCAATCCTCTGCCCTGGCCAGGCTGGCTTGCACAGCTTGGACACGGGCAGGAGTCAGCTGAGTGCTGCAGCTGAGTGCTCACAGGAGGAGCCAGAGCAGAGGGAAAAGCATCCAGAGGGTTTTCCAGCAGAACTCCTGGGTGCTTTGCTTCCAGCACCATTCCTCCTGAATCCAGCACCGTTCAAGCTCACGAGTTCCCCACGGTGCAGGGAGCAGGCTCAGGCTCCATCTCTTCAGCTCCAGCTATAACAGGCAGAAGTTGCATTTGAAGGAAAGCTGTAGGAGCTGTGAGAAATCATCTTTTCAAGGGAGATTTTTTGAGCTCTGCATTATGAGCATAAAGCACTCACAAGAGGAATGTTTCCAACGAATGGGGGTTGCTGTGCTTCATCAGACTGAGTTCAGTTTGACACATCCCAGCTGGGGCAGGTCCTGAAGAGCAGGGTCCAAGCAGACAGAGGGAATAGGAAACTCTGACACTCCTTAAATCCTTCTGTATCTGCATATCTACAAATCTCCTAAAGCTCAGGGCCACACTCAGACTGTACCTGAGCAAAGCCAGCCCCAAACAGCTTCATTTGAGTAGGAATTTGGTGGTTTCCATTGAGCAAGAGAACATCAAAGATGTGAATTTTAGCACCAAACCCTATCTTTCCATAGGGTGGACACCACAGAGTTAATCAGTCATTTAGATAGTGTGGATTAAAAACTGAATCAAATCAATCAGACAGCAATAGTTTCACCTGTATTCCCAGCCACATTTTCATTGTAAGCCATTGGAATGCTGTGACACTTGCTAAAACCCTAAGTCAAAGCAACTCACATTCCAACAAACCTACATGTGCTCCATTTTCTGATGAAAAGGCTGTTCAAGGAGCAGAAGCTCCCCCCTGATTTGCCTGCAGTGATCTCTCCACAGTGCCAACACCACTGAGTGTAACCCTGCATGGCAGAGCCAGATGATTTAAGAGCTGCAATCCTCCTCCCCTCTCCAGCAATTTCTTGCACTTATGCACTCTCCAGTCCTGCTTGAAATGCCTGAAAGAAAAAGCCACTTGCGTCATCAGCTTTTTTTTTTTTCCTTTTAATGCTCAGCACAAATCACAGCTAAGTCACGACGTGGGCCTGGGTGTCACGGACAGGCAGAGCTGCCACTGGCACAGGATCAGGTCCGTGCCACTCTCTGATTTGGGCACCTTGGCTGCTCAATTTGGTGTTTAAGGCCACAGAGCCTGTTCCTGAGGGCTGACTGTCCTTGGATGGGACAGATGAGTTCAGTGAGCCTGGTTGGTGGCAGGGGGCTGCAGGGCTCCAAGGGCCAGTCTCACCACATCAAAGTGGTCCAGGCTGAGCAACTCCATCTCTCTCCATCTCTAGAGCAGAGGGGCTCAGCTCTCAGAGCACCTTCACACCTTCACCTCTCTGGACTCACTTCAGCAGCTCCACATCCTTCTTATGTCAGGGGCTGGCTGGGAAGTCCCAAATGAATTTGGGAGAAGTGCAGTCCCTTTCTGAAGAGCTCTGTTAATACATCCACCAATTTCACATCAGACCTGAGCTCTGCAGAGCTCATTTGCACAAGTTCAGCCTCCCAGCAGGTGGGAAAATCAGGGGCTTCACTCACACTGGGAATTGACAAACTCATACAGAGCTAATCTAATTGGAAGGTATTTATCTCATTTGAAAACATTTACCTAATTCAAATACATTTATCAGTCTGGTTGTGAAAGCCTGTCAGTCTGGCAGGATTTATGGGCCAGCTTCCCAAGCATTTCTGCAGCGGTGGAAGTGACTGCAGTGGTACAAACGATCCCTGCATCAGGTTTGCATCAGGAGCACAACTCAGCCCTGCCAGCAGGAGAGCTCAGCTGCAGGGACTGATTGCACATTTTGGGGGACAAACTCCAGGGCAGAAAGAGGGGTGCTCCTTACAGCTCCTCACTGAGACTGTTCCTTTCCCTGTGTGTCAGAATCTGAGGTATTGATGATCCTGAGATTGTAGAAAGTCTCTGTCTGTCAGCCCCGCTGCCAAAGCAGAAGCCATAATTGGTCTGTGCTGGTTTCAAGGTTGTTTATTCTGTTTATCTCTAACATGTTCTGCTGCCCTGCCGCAGCTCTGTCCTGCAGGGCAGCGTGTGGGGCTCTGCCCTCAGTGGGATGGTACAAACATTAAATACCACAAACTACCTGTGCTGGATTTACAATAACGTGCCAATATCTGTCACCTACGTTGGACAGTGTGTCCCCAGTCTGAACCAACAGAAAAATGCCAACACCACAGTGAAACATGGAGGGCATGAAGAAGGAGAAAAAGGACAAGACACACCCAATTTCCTCCATCTTGTCCCCTTTGCACCCCTAATCTAGAATCCTAAAATTTTACTTTTGCACCCGTGCCACACTTAATTATTACTTATATCAAACACTCAGAGCTTGTGATTCATCCTGTAAGATTGAAAACTCTTTTCCATGGACAGAGATCACAGCCAGTGTCTCTGGGGGCTCTGTCCAGGGGGGTTCCTGACCCCTGCCAGGGTCCCAGACCTGCCAGGGCAGCCAGAGGGAAGCTCTGGGTTCCCACCCCTGTGCATCTATCTGTGCCCTGGGGGAAGCACAACACCAAAAATTCCCGTGGAGCAGCTCAGTCCTGCTGTGACAGCCCTGGAATGCTGCCAGAGCACTGGGAAATTCATCCTCAATTCCCCACCCCAGCTTTGCACTGCTGGGAGTTTTGCTCCCTGTTCAACCATTGCCACGGGAACACAGGATTGAGATTTTGGAGGCCTGGAGCCTCCAATGAGCATCTCTCCTGGTGGGGGTGATTTACACCGAGATTCCTCCACTTGCTCAGAGGATAATGAGGCTGCAGGGTCACACTCTTCATCCAAAGCATCGCTCTCATCTCCTCCAGCCTGCAAACCCATCCCTGCCAGGCTGGAGAGGCATGCAGGGCTCTGGGCTCCCTTATTGCAGCACTGCAGGAAGACAATCAAAAGAAAAAGTTAATGAGGTAGTAATCATTATAGATTTGTAGTATATAATGCCATAAATACCCGCTGCCATCGATTAAATGTAGTGGGGCAAAGACATCTAATCCATCATATCGGCCATTTGATTTTTCAAAATTCATTTCCTACCATCAGGGAGATGCCAGCGGCCCAATCTCCTGCCCAAGAAGCTGGCACCATTCCCTCCCTGCACCCATCACACTGTGGCCAGCCCAGACCTTCTGAAAGGGCTCTGTGAGGGTCCACTGAGAATCCCACCATGAGGAATTGGGAGCTTGGAGAGAGAGTAAAAATAGGCAGGACAAGCTTGAATCCTGCGTCCTTTTTCTGTTTCTCTGCAGGTTTTTTTTTGTTTGTTTCCAGCCCAACCCATCTGGTTTTCTTGCAGAGATGAGGCTTTTAGGAGAATAAATATTAGTTCAAACAAACTAACAAATAAAAAGAAGGAAAATCTGTTCTTGATGTTAAAATCTGTTCTGAATGCCTTAAGTTCTCCTAAAGCGACGAATGGCCAAGAGAAAACAGATCAAAAACCCCTCTCAGAGATGTCATCACAGTTCTGAAACTTGCCAGCAGGCAGGAAAAAGCGCTCTGGCATCTCTTAGGGAGACAAAGGTGACAAAACCCAGCTACAACCAGGTGTTGGCGATGGGCAGTGCTGTGGCAAAGCCTGAGTAGCTCCAGAGCGGCGGGCAGGCAAAGTGGCAGCGCTGGCAGCCGAGGATGAGACTAATCAGGGCTGTGATCCGCTGCCCCACACGCGCTGGTGCCCGCGGATAGATCGTTAATGCTCTCAATTCGTGCTCATTAGCACCGGCAGCAAAGACAAGACAAGCGCGTTATGTCATCCTTTAAATCCTGTCACATTTCCCCAGTGACTCTGATTCCATTTTGAAATATTCATTCTCCTCCCCCGAGGCAGGACTGCCCTGCCCTGGGAGCTCCAGGTGCTGGAGTTTGCTCCAAGCAAAGCTCTGAGACCCTCACTGAGCCCCAGCCCTTCCCCGTGTCCTCGCAGGGACAAATCCCCTGGTGGCAACATCCAAGGCATCACCTCATGCTCCCCTAATTTTCCACATGACTTTACATACCTCAGACAGGAGTTAAACTGATTATTTTCCACTCACCTTTGCACAAGGAGGGAGTCTGGGGCCGTGCATCTCTGCATGAGCAGGAACACTCCAGTTCAATAAGCACAAACCACGTTTGCAGCACGAGGAGCCCATGGTTCTTGAGTCAGCTGCCAGGAGTGAAAAGAATAAATATTTACAGACATATTCCTGCCCTGATCTGTGCCAGCTGGATTTATAGCAGCTCTCACTCAAAAGGGAGTTTCAGTCTTCTGCCCTCACTGCCCAGTGAGCTGCTGGTGGGGTTGGGGGTGTTGGAAGGGCTGGAACTCCTTCCACAGGGACCCTGACCAGGGAATACCCAGGAACACTCAGCACAGAGAGCAGCAGGGGTGGGAGGGCTGTGAAATCTGCCTTGAAACCCAGGGCAGGACACATAGAAATGGTCACAAACACACCCTGTCTGGGATGGGGGAACATTTCCTCCAGAGCTCAGCTCAGGCTGCATCAGGCCCATTCACTCTTCCCTGCAGCAAACCATTTCCACAACTATTTTGCATATGCCACAGAGGGAGGAGACCTGTCCAGGGGCATGTGGGACAGCCCAGAGCAGCTGTGCCATCCCCCAGTCACAGACTGAACCCCACATCCCATCCCATCCCATCCCATCCCATCCCATCCCATCCCATCCCATCCCATCCCATCCCATCCCATCCCATCCCATCCCATCCCATCCGGGCTGGGGGATCTGTAGGGATCTGGGCTGCTGTTGCTGTAGGATCTCTCTCCCACCTTCCCTTTAGCACTGCAGACAGCACTGGGAGGACTTGGTGAGGTTTTTTGCTGCAGAATCTCCTGGGAAAAGGCTGAATTGCTTTTAGTCCAGCAGCTGAGTGTTTCAGAGCTTGCTTATGAAAGCAGGGAAAGGAAGAAATAACAGAAATAAGTGGTTGGAGTCAGATGTGCATTCAGAAGAAGGGTTTACACTAGATGGCACCTGATCTCACCACTTTAGATGCAGAAGGTAAAGCCAGCAGGATTACTGTGGGGAATGATGTTATTCCTTCCCCAGGAGCTGCCTTTGTGGCCCTCCCCGAGCTCTGGGCCATGCAGGAGGAGCAGCTCACCCTGCAGCCAGCACTGCTGGGAATGTTAAACACCCTTTGCACAGCCCCACTCGGAATCTCTTTCAGGAGCTGGAGTTCTCTGCTTTGCTCAGCCCAAGCTGCTTCCAGAGCCACTTCCAGAGGCTGAACGTGCCCAGCCTGTTTCCTGCCAGGTTTCCCTCAGTGGAAGCACAACCTCCCTCCGTGGAGGCAAAGGCAGTAAGAAGGGCTCTGCCCCCAGGGACTTAACTCTAAGAGGCAGCAAAGCTGCTGCAGGGCCATGACGTGGATAATCCACAGATCCACCCTGCACAAGTGGCACAGCAGCCACCTGGGCACGTGGGGACACTCCAGCTCTGCCACGGGTGTGGCACAGATACCAGAGCCCAGATCCCAGAGCAGGGGATGTGGGACTCCATCCCTGTGAGCACATGGAAGGGGCTGGAGACACAAAATAAATGGTCACGGTTTTGGCAGCCCGCAGGGGATTTGCAGGAACCAGTGCTCCACACATCCACACACACATGGAATGAGTCAGGGGGTTGCTGTGGGAGAAGAGGGAAGAGAGGCTGAACCTCAGGCTTGCTCTGGTGCAGCACATCCTTTCTCCTGCTGCCATCAGGAGTCAGCCACTGGAGGAGAAAGCTGGCCTCAGTCTGTGGGCACAGTGGCCATTCCTGAATTACCAGCCTGAACCTGGATCTAGGCTGGATGGATGGGGCTTGGAGCAAGCTGGTCTAGGGGAATGTGTCTCTAGAGGGTGGAATGAGATGGTTTTTAAGATCTCTTCCAACCCAAACCAGTCTGTGATTGTATAACCTCAGCTAGAGCTGCCACCCCATCATCCACTTTCTGCCCCTAAGTCCCATGAACAAGATTCCCATTAAAAAAAAAGCTGGTAAATAAATAAAATCTAAATGGTGAGTGAGGAAATTATTCCTCTACAGAAGCAGAGCCAGCAACAAGTCTCAGCCCTCTCCTGATTTATTTTGCCTCTTCATGGATCTTCCCTGGACTGGGGAAGGGGTTTCTGCTCCTGTCACATGTCTCAGAGTGTCAGGTCACTGCTCTGAAGACATTTGCAGGCAAATTACTCTGCCTCTCCCAAGCACAGACACTCATTGCTTCAGCAGGAGGCAGCCAGCAGATTACATGAGGTAATTTAGTAGCTGACATTAAAAACACCTCATTTAGCCTGGAATAAAAATATCTCCATTCAACCTAAACTATATGAATTAACTATATGAAGATAACTGAATTCACTGTAGGTTTTGGGTAGCTGAATGGAGACTCCAAGTCACCATCTCCCTGTGCCTGTGTCCCTGCTGGAAAGCAGGAATGCCAGCAGGGCCTATGGGAATAGAGGGATTCTCATGGGGCCTAAATCTCCCTCCCTGGTACAGCAGATTGAATTTTCCAGCTTTCCTGGATGAATTGCTTTTTGCCTTCTCCCTGGTGTGGGCCAAGGCCTCCAGCTAAGATAGCAGAGAGATAAATTTTGCTGCATCTCAAGCAGCTGTTACTCTGGTTTAATGCTGTGCGGTGAGCAGAGCCACGGGTACAGAGAGAGAGAGTTAATAATGTCCTGAATGAGACAAGAGCCAGGGAGAGGAGATGGAATGGGATGCAGGGAGGAGGGATACTTTAAACCCTGCTTTATCTGACAAATTCTGCAGTTATACATCCTCTATTCTGCTTTCCAACTGGCAGATGGAAACAATTTTTACATAGCACAAGCAGAGGAGAAGCAAATGAACTCTTGCTCCCAGTGCAAGACCCAGCTGCACAGGTGCCACCTCTGTAACCTTTGGAGACCTCCATAATTTAGGAATTACTACAAAAAAGGAAAATATAACCCTTGCCTGACCCCATTTCGGGGGCAGCAGGTGCTCTGAGGTGTTTGTGATTTACTCAGACCGCAGTTCAGGAGAATCTTCCTCCAGCAGCTCCAAGATCCTGCCTTTCACAGCAGAACCCAGCGCTGTTACCCCCCCTGCTCTCCCAGCAGCCCCCCAAACACCACTGGCAATGCCTAGAGTGCTTTAATTTGGGGTTCTTCATCTCAGTACTTCTTCTCCTATTATCCAGAAGAGGCAGAATTTGCCATTCCCCCTGCCACTGCTGGAGGCTGCCAGCAGTTCAAGGTGCTGGTGCTCCCTGGACCTGCCCAGGTAGGGAGGATTCCCTGGAGGTGCACAGTGCTGTCCCAGCCCTCTGCTCTCACCACACCATCAGCACAGCCCTTTTCAGAGAAAAACAATCAAATCAAAGCCCTGTGGCACCCTGGTCCCTTGGATCCCTTCCAGAGGTACCCCAATCTCTTCAACTGTCTGGGTACCCCGCTCATGGCGTGGGGTGCTCCACTTCCCACCCTATCTCTGAACATAACACAGACTCATCTGCCACAGGGATTTGGTCTGAGCTGACAATTTTTGGCTCAGATGCTCCTGAAAGTGATGGACAGAGGAAGTTCCAGCCATGAGGAATTGCAGGACAAACTCCCCCAGTAGCAATTGCAGCAGCACCTTTGGCTGCACCAGAGCTGCCTGGTTGAAAATCTTCAGATATCCTGAGCTGGAAGGGACCCACAAGGATCATCAAAGTCCAACTCCTGGTCCTGCACAGGGCAACCCCAACAATCCCACCCTGTGCCTGAGGGCATTGTCCAAACACCTCTTGAACCCTGAGGACCAGACCCCAAGGAATCCCTCCAAAGGCTGCATGGATGGGGCTTGGAGCATGAAACGAAGCTCTGCCTGTCCATGGACTGCAGGAAATGCTGCTAAACCAGAGGAGATGTCACTGTCCTTCTGGATTTGCTCCCTGGAGCTCTGTCAGGGAAGTCAGAAGGCATTTGGCATGTGCAGCTGAATATCAGACTTACAATGAGGATGTCTGGGCTTGTTTCCCAACTCTGAGACTGACACATTTTGCAAGCTCAGTCAGTTCTCCTTCCTCCCCAGGCCGGATTTCATCCCACTCTGCACCTTCCCGAGTCATTTTGTACCTGCACAAAGCATTACCCCAGCCAGAACATTTTGCTCACTTAGATGGGTGTCACATCTGACACCAAGAGGGGAGTGCTTCCAGCATCACTTAATGAGGCTTCTCTGCTTTGCATAAAAACTTGGCAATTTGCTGGGCAGGGTGATAAAGGAGGAGGAGAGCTGCCAGCTGCCAGGCAGGAGAGACAGACAGCTCCTGTCACCCCCCTCCTCCTTGGACACGAGCAGGATGGGCTGGGAAGGCAACCAGGCTGCTGTTTTGGGGCTCCAGCTGTTTTGGGGTCTGTGTTCACATCCCAGCCCACAGGAGCTGTGTTAACCTCTCATCCCTGCTCTCCCAGCAGTCCCAGATCCCAGCGTTTCCCCACTGCTTTGTGAAGTTATTCTTCTCTATTATTGCTCCCTGCAAACCTCCAGCTCTTCCAATCCCCACAACCCAGGGCTGGTGAAGCCAAATTCTCCTCCCTGAGCTCTGCCAGGAGCGCCTGGCTCCTGCCTTCCCCTCTCACAGCCTCCAGCCATCAATAAACACTCCCAGGGTTTCAAGTTTTCCTCCTCCCAGTTCCTTTTTCTATTCTCTTGCAGGATTTCTATGCAGGAAGATGCAGCTGGGTGACCTCTGTTCTGTTGCTGATGGAAATGATTCTTTTTCCATTTTTCCCTTTGCTCCCTTAGCACAGAGAGGCTCTCAGAGCTGCAGAGGAACCTCAGGCTGGGCGGGTCCCATCTGCAGCTCCCTCTGGGCTACTGGGGACACCAAAGGGTAAAGTCCCCAATGCCACCTCAGCTTCCCACCCCTCCTGCTGCCTCCCTGCACTGCCCACAGCCTTCCTGGCTCAGGACAAGCCTTTGGTTCCTAAGAAAATGGAGATTTTTTGTGGCAGGCACATTTCTCTCCCTCTCAGGATTTTCATAGAGGTGCACAGAGAGAAATGAAAGAGAAAACAATTTCTATTTCTGCTCCTTGTTCTTCCTATGTGGAAAAATGTGTTTGGAGAATTGTTTACCTGGAGTGAGTGCTTGGTTGGATTCTGGTGAGGATTGTTTGAGCCTGATGGCCAATCCAACCCACCTGGGGCTGGACTCTCAGAGAGGGTCATGGGTTGTGTTAGAGACAGAGAAAGTAGTGTGTAGTTTGAGTATCCTCCTTTTATATAGTATATTAATGTATTTTAGCATAGTTATAATAAAGAAACCATTCAGCCTTCTGAATTGAGTCAGACATCGTCATTTCTTCCCATTGGGTTCACCTGCATTTACAATAATTTTTAGTTTCAAACAATTTTCAGGACATTTACTGAGTTTTGGCACAAGCAATTAGTGTTGGGATTAATTTGTCTCTGTGAGTGGTGAGTGCTGGGGCTGAGGCTGCAGCTCTTTTTGCTCCTCACAGGCTGTTCCTGAGCTCCTGGAGCTGCTCTCCCTGCAGGATGAGCCCTGTTCCACAGCATCTTAGCAGAGTTTATTAGGAGACACTGCCTAGTGTTTGATCTCGGAAGCTTTTCTCCCCCTGGTACAACCCAGAGCATTTAAGTGGCAAATTAGATGCATTTGGGATATGTATAAAAATGCAGACCCATAGGCCAGGAGTCTGCTAGCATTGTTAACCTTGGAAATTCTGAATTACCCTTTAGGCAGGGGATTTGGCAGGGATTTTAACAAGAAATGCTAGGAAAAGCGAGGCTTGTTCTCACATGGGTGACTATGCAGCCTGCAGCAAATTGTAAAGGACTTTTTTCTTTGCAAACACCACAGATCTTCCTTTGGCTTTCTAAGAAGCAAATAATTTCCCTGATGTATAGGGACACATCCTCCCAAACCAGGACTGTCTGTAGTGTTGCACATTTAACTATCAACCTGCTACACCAAAGATGCTCGTTCCCCAAGCACCAGACTCTGGTTACCTTCTCCTGAAGGCACAGAAAACCCCAAATTTTAATAGGCTGAATGCTTGCTGTTGCTATAAACAGCAACACAGGGCAGACAGGAGCTCAAGTCTAAGTGTCACATCAGGACACTGCAAAAATCCCCAGCACTGGGGGCTTGTGGCACCAGGACAGCAACTGAGACCTTTTATTTGATAAATAACAGGATTCTTTAGAACAGCTTGGAGAGAGAAAACACTTAAAGCCCAGATTTAAGTGGAAAATAGCATGAAAGCCAACGTGGCTAATGATCTGACAGGAACACGCAAGGCTAATTTAGGACTTCTTTAAGTAGAATGCTTGATTAGGTACCAGAAAGGCATTAAATCATGTAGGTGCTCCTTGGGAAAAGCATCTGTAATGAGGCTGTGGTGGGAAAGTTTGAGTGAGGTTGGGGAAAACAGAGATGAAGAGAACAGAGATGAACTGATGAAAGAAGAGATGGCAGCAGCCACTGACACTGCTGATTGCAAGGAACACAGGGAGGACAGTACCACAGCCAGGGAAGACACTTCATCTGCACATCCTACCCTTTTGTCAGGGTAATTTAGGAGTTCTTAAGCAAAATCACTCCTTAAAGGAACTCCATCCATGTGCTCCACCTGGCTCTGGTTGCCTTGGGCAGCCCCATGGGGATGTCACCCCCCTGGCTCTCACTGGAGGGCTCAGGGGATGAATTTCAGCTCAGCCTTGGCTCAGGTTGTGCTCTGTCATGTGTTTGCCATGGGTTTGTGCCCTGGGCTCCTCGGGACATATCTGGAAATGAGATTTCTGGATGTCTGGAGATGATTCCTGACCAAGCTAGAGCTCCTCTCCTTCTCACACAGTTGCTGTGCTCTCCTTGGTGAGTGTCTTAGGTTGGAAATGGGGGTGTGTGTTCCATTCCCATCAGTCAGAGCTGGGGCAGTTCTCCTCTGTTCATGGGGCACTTTTCTTTATCTCTCCCACAGCCAATCCTCCCTCCAGGAGATCTCTGCTGTCCATGGCCACTGAGTGTCCCTGCATGGCTGAGAAAATTCCAGCATCCATGGGGAGAGGCTCTGCCCAGGGGAGGAGCCGAGCATTCCTACCTGGATCCAATCTGACCTGGGAACAGCACAGCAGCCTTTGCCCCCTGCATTCCCAGAGGAGCAGCTTTCTTCCCCCTGCATTCCCAGAGGAGCCCAGGCCCATCTCCCCCAGCCCTGGAGCTCCAGAGGAAAACTCCCCCCTTGTGCAGGATCCTGCTCCAGCAGAAGCACAGCTGGCACTGCAGGAGGGCTGAGCCACCCTGGGATGGGACTGCTGCCACCTCCCTGACCCACAGGGGACAGGGCCTGCTCTGACTCTGGCAGGGGTTTGGGTTGGTTTTGTTTGGTTTTTTTTTTTTTTTTGTTTTTTTTTTTTTGTTTTGTTTTGTTTTTTTGTAGTATTGCATTTGTACTTTTATTTTCCTAGTAAATAACTGTTATTCCTCTTCCCATATCTTTACCTGAGGGCCCCCTAATTTCAAATTTACAATAATTCCTTAGGAGACACCTGGCTTTTCAGCAAAAAAAGGGTGAGGAGTGACCACTGATGAGTTGTGTTGTCACATTCCAGTTCTGGAGCCTTGGCAGCAGCAGCCACTGGATTAGAAGAGGCAAGCTGAAAAAGGCATGAAAATGAGGCGTTTACCAGGTTCAGTTTTGAAGAGGAAACTCCTGACCTCTGATTTAGATGAGAGGCTGCTCAGGCTGCTGGTTGTTATTTTTGCTTTGCTGTGCAGGCACCTGAAGCCAGGGGCTGCCTCCCCTCTTGTTGCTGGTGCTGAGATGTTTTGTGGGAGGTGTGGGATCTGCCTTTTCCTGCTCTGCCTTTTGCCCAGGAGAGGTCAGGAGCCAGCTCTGCCTGGAGCATCCCCACCACTGCCCTCTGCGGTCATGGGATTGTGACAATGCCATCCCACAGCAGCGTTTGATCTTCTCTGGTGCCATTTGGGCAGTTTTGGGTGCTCCTTTTGAATAGCCAACAGCTGATGAATAATCTGGTGTTTCACACGTGAATTTAGTCCTTGCAGTCTCGATCAATAAATACAATAAGCTTGAACAGCCCGGTGTTGTGAGCTCTTTAAAATCATATCCTGTATAGGAGACAGCAATCAATGGTGTTTATTGCAGTTTAGCAGTGATTATGTGCTGGTTACTGCAAAAAGCCACCTGCAACCCAAAGTGGGGACTGTAACTTCCTGCTGGTGTACAGCACACCTGTCCTGATCTATAAATACTGAGTTTTTAATTAAAGTGGATAAACTGCTTCACAAAATGCAATGTGCTTGTTTAAATACCATCCATCAGTCATGGCAAAGGGATTTAAATAGGGAAGTTCAGGCTTTTTGCAAAGAAATGTGTATCTGGTGTCTCTCTTAGCTCAGTGCAATCCATCCTGAGTGTCAGCCCTGAATTCCATGCGCTCTCTAAATGAGAGGGAGAGGAGGAAAGGGATGTTCTGTGGCTGCAGATATGAAATGTTTGGGTTTGGTGACAAACGTCTTTATTGAAATGGTGGAAATCCCCCAGAAAACCAACAAAGCTGGGGGCTAACCTCAGCACATTGACATGAGGAACACCAGAGAGCTGGAGCTGGCCACTGGGCAAGAAAGTTCCAGGTGTGGATGTGGCAGGTAAGTGCACACCTGCTGCTTTGGATCTTATCTGCTGGAGCATTGCAGATAGACAAGCTGAATTCCTCTTGAGCAAAATCCCAGGATTTAGGCCTCCTGTAGCAGTAAACCAGGATCCAAATTGGAGAGGTGATTTTACCCATCATAAATGTGTTTTTCTGTATGACAACAGTAAAAGCATTTTTCCTAGATTAATGGACAAAATGTCTGTGGTAGGAACAAGCACAACTGGTCCCATTCCCACTGCCAGGCTGGCTGGAATGGAGCTGGAGTCTGGGCACTGCAGAGTCCTACCCAGAAGCAGAATGAGATGGCAAACTCCACAGGGTTTTTGGTTTTTTTTTCCCCTTTTTATTGCAAATTCACTGTATTTTATTTTGTGGTGGGCAGAACAACCGAGGCAGCGAGGCAGGAGCTGTGCTGCTGGTGCAGGTGAGCCTGAGTGTTCCAAAGGGACTGGCTTGGGCTGCTGCCAGAGGTGGGCATGGCATCCGAGTGAGCTGGGTATAGGGATTCAGGGTGGGATCCTGATGGGCTCTTCCCAAGGGAGGGAATTCAAGGCTCCTGCAGCACTCAGGGCTCACTTTGACCTTGCCTGGGGCTCTGCAGGGAAGGACTGGCAGCGTGGAGCTGGTGTACAGCCCAGGCTGAGTTACCTGGGAAAGCAGCAGCTTGTCCACTGTTACCCAAAGCCTGCTGCTCCCCGGAGAGTGGGGACTGAGGACTGGGGGATGTGTGGATCAGCTCTGGGCACTGCTGTGGGTCTTAGATTCAGTCCAAGAAATAAACTGAGAATTTCTAGGCAGGCAGAAGCCTGGGAAAGAGCTGGAGAAGAATGTAAATAATTCTTTATCTCTCTTGTTTTTCACACTGTTTATAGTTAAGTTCTATCACTGTGCGTCAAGCACTTTGCACCAATGCTTTGGCTTGTTTTCACTTCAGAACCAATGGAGTTGGTCCTCATGAAGTTCTGTATAAAAGACCAGTGTATTTTGAATAAACCTGAGTTTTACTCTCACAGCCTCCTGAGTCGAGTCTATTCATTCCCGTCCTGCCTCGACAGTGACACACTGCAGGAACAGGAAGGGGAGCAGTGGGGCAGTCTCACCCCTCTGGGAGCATTGCTGGAAGAGCTGTGGGTTCTCCCACCTGCATCCCAGACTCCCCAAGGCCCAGCTCCACCAGCACTGCAATATGTGTCAGGTTTTGGGACTCCCAGTCTGCTGATCCCTCCCTGGATTCCTCCTGGCCCAGCTGTGGCTCTAGAAAAGGCTCCTGCTGGGGGTTCAAGGGAGCCTTGCTGCAGTTCCCAACAAATCCCCAGTCCCTGGGGGTGTTTTGCCTCTGATGCCAACACTAACCCAGGTCAGCAGATTCCATGGATCCAACTGGCCAGTCCCTGGGTGTCTCAGTGATCTCCTTGACTTGGATCTAGTTTTTTGTTGCTGGCTGTAAATAATTCTCAAACTAAAGCAGTGAGCTGTGGCCCAGGAGTTTGAATTGGATGGATGGACTTGCTTTGACTTAATAGCAGCAGTTGGCACTTCTTGTGCCATCTGTCCCTGTGGAGAGTCCTGCTCCCCTTTCACAAGGAGCACGGAGCAGCTGTGATGTAATTCCTCACGCACTGGAGGGTTGGGATGGGTCTGTGACCTGTGGATTCACAGTGCACATCAGAGTTGATGGAAGGGATGGGGACCTTCTGAGCTGTAGAAATACCTGAGCACCTTCCTACAGCTGAACTGCACTTCAGAGTACCCAGGAGACACCTGGAAGTAAAAAGAGCCCTGGCACTGGTGTGCTCCAAGTCCTGCTGGTGTGGACGGGGACTGGGTGTAACAGAGGACTCCAATCCCAAACCAAATGTCTCTTTTTCTGCTTCTATGCCTGTGGAATATTTTAAAATTATCCCCTGAAATGTTCCTTGATGTTATAAATAACTTGCTTCAGAGGCTGAGGCCCATCCTTTTTCCCTCTCAGCCATGCTCCTCCCCAGCTCCGTGGATGTGCATTTGCCATGGCAGTGCCACAGGTGATGGTCAAGGAACCTGCCCCAATGGCAGGAATAATTCAGCTCCTGGGTGTGAGCAGGGCCCTTGCCAGGCTCACTCAGTGTTTGCTGTCTGGATCAGGAGTCAGGAGCAGATGACTCAGCCCACGTGCAGGAGTTATTCACTTGTGCCTCCATGGAAATGACAGTTCACATTCCAGCTGTGGATTTTGCGGGGTGGATTTGGGTATCTGGTGCTTCAGGGTCCTTCAAACACTGCAGCTCTGTTGGATCCTGCTCCTGTGGGGGGAAGGCAGCTGGACCCAGTGGGCTGGGCCTTTAGCAGTAGCTCTTCTGCATCCCAGGGGTTGTGTATGGAACACTGCAGGAGCAAATCCAGGGAGCTCAGGGCTGTGGGATGCAGCAGGAGCAGGCCATCACTCACCTGCTGGATGCTGAAGTAGCCACACTCCTTCCCATGTCCTTCATGCCCAGAGCAACCACATCTTGTCCTGGCTCCAGGCCCTGCAAAGTCATTCCCAAAGTCTTCTGGAAAGAACTGGTCAGCAGGTAGAGGTGGGGAGGAGCAGAAAAAGAAGTCACATTACTTGTGTCTGTGTCTTAGAGCTGTAAAATCTATCAGCCTTCTCCTCCTTTGCCTTCTGCATTCCCAAAATAGTTAAATCATATTTTGGTTGGCTTTTTCCTAGATATTGCTCTGCTCTGGAGGAGTTACAGTCCTGTAGAGAAACTCATGGCTTTGCAATGCAAAAAACCCCCAGGCTACCTGCATGTGCGAGATGATTTATTGTTCTTGGTAATCAATTTTTTACTGTAGCTCTTTCAGGTTAATCCCGCTATTAATATCCCAAAACCACTGAAGTGCAATCCCATTACACAGAGCCCAAACTCTGCTCCTGAGCCTGTGGCACAGTCAGGCAGATCATTGCAACCCCTGCTCCAGCAGCTCTGAAACTCAGTGACTAAATGGCCCTGGGCTGCTTTGGTGGTGGCCACTTGCTGGGGAACTCATCCTGCCAGCATGAGGCTCGATGCTGGGCAGAGCATGAAGCTGCTGGATGAGGGAGTGGAAAAATAGATTGATTTTGTTTTTCCCTGCAGCTGAGAGCTGTCTGGCAAATTGCAATGGAAATCACGCAGGATGGAGCAGGGGTTTGATCTAGGGAGGGGAGAGCAGTGGGAGAACCAGGGGGTAATTCAGGTAAACCAAGTGGACTTGATTTTGTAATGAGCTGGGTAATTAAGATCCCAAACTGGACAGTAACCTTTGGGTTGGTTTTGACAAAATCAGAACCACGGGAGGGTTGTGCTGGCTCTGAGTTTATTTTTGGTTTTTTCCCATAGTCCTGCAGGAGTGGATGGGGACAGCGAGCACAGGGATGGAGAGCTTGGATTTTCAAAGGCATTAAGGCTAAATATAGAAATTGGTTATTAAGATTTTTCCATGAATGTTGTAAACAAATTAGTTCCACTAGGTAGCTATCTGCATGCCTAGGTGCTTGTGTACCTCTGAAAAACCTTCCTGGAGGAGCTATTTGTTGTCTGGCTTCAGTCTCCAAACTTTCTGAGCTGGGAGTGAGGGAAGTTCACCTTCCTGGGGTAATTCTGAGCGTTTGGTTGAACTTGTGCAGTGAAGAGTCTATCGCTCCACTGCCTTTATGGAGAAAAATCTGCTTCATTTAGCAGGCAGGAGCCCTGCAGCTGAGTGATGTGAACAGTCCCACGAGGAAGCTGCACACCAGCAGCTCTTGTTCTACATCTCCTCAGGCCCCAGAGGCTGCAGGGATATTTGTTGGAGCTCCAGACATTGTCACTTCCCGGCATCACTTTTGTTTGAACAAGTGCTGGAGAAGGATCCCCAGCACCCGCAGCTCCATCCCTCGTGGCCTAGAAATTCATCAGCTGCTCGAGGCTGCTTGGCATCACTGCTGCAGTGTTTTGTTATTGTCACACATTTCCATTTCTCCCGAGCTTATGATAAGCATCCAAATTAAACTGCGGCCTCCGATGTTTTTGATATTTCCAGGCAATATTGATAATGAAGCTTGTGCTGTGCTGTGTCATTTACTCAAAGAGCTCCGAGCACCAAACAATCTCCGTACACAGGGATTGTCTCATCCATCACTGGGAGTCATTGTGCCTGTACCACGGTGCACAGTGACATTACTCAGTAATTTGGGGCAGAGCAAGCGGAACTGAGAAGCCAAAAGATCTTTTATGGTGGGGAAAAACCCAAGATTTTCTGTGTGTTTCTTCCCCTTGGAGTGGGAGTAACGCTCTCGTGAAGAACTGGAATTTGCCTTCAGCAGCCAAAACTTTGGTGCTGCTCATTACAGGACATGCTATTTATTGCTGTATTTACAGAATCACAGAATAATGAGGTTGGAAGAGACCTCTAAGATCATCAAGTCCAATCTATGCCCTAACACCACAACCAGACCATAGCACCAAGTGCCAAGTCCAGTCTTTTTTAAAACATATCCTATTTATGCCAGGAGCTGCTTTGCTTTGCTGTCACATCCAAAAATCCTGGTCCAGACAGTCTGTGGTGAGCCCATGAGGGCCCTCCCAGGATGTTCCCTGAAGGAGGAATCCCAGTGGATGGGACACGTGGATACCTCATGGGGAGCACTGTCTTGTGTCCATTTATCTTCCCAGGACAAAGGACACCTGACCTCTGATTAAGGATGGAGGCCAGGAGGTGCCAAGGAAACAGGAATGGAGATTTCCTTTGGTGGACAAGGAATGAATAAGGCCTGCTGACACTTCATCCCAACAGAAGAACATATAAACAGAGCTCCCACGCTGGCTCTTATGGAAGATCCTGATTTATATAAAACTGAGCCTGGTGGGTGATGTCAGGCACTGGCACAGCCAAGCATCACTCCAAAGCAGCTTCTTATCCTGAAGGAGGATAACAGGGGCTGACACAGAAATATGGCTTCTTAAACTGCTTTTAAAAAAATCAATTCTTACAATATCAGTGTAAGTCCATTCTGGTGTAATTCCATCACTGCAATCGGGTTACTCTGGGCTTTAAATCATCCTTGATCACAGAGCAACTCCAGATGATAAATGGAGCTTGCTTTCTCATTTTGGGATATTTGGCCAAATTCTTGGCACAGGTCAGGTACAGACAAATGGCACCAACTTGTGCATTTTAGGGTTTAATTGATTTTTCTATGTAAATTCTGCTGCTATGCTGTACTTTGATTTTTAATACTCTGTTTATAAATGAAAAGTTAATCCAAAATATGAATGCTAGTTAATAATAATTCTCTGACCATCTTTTAATAATCAACCAATGATATTTTATCAACATCCAGCAGCTGCATCACCTGAGTGCATTTCTGTGAATGAATTAAACCTCAGAAGAGAGAAATCAGCTCAGTTCCCAGGGGCGAAGACAAAACCTCTTTGAAAGAACAGACAATTGCACAGCATAACAGTTTAACTTGGGGAATGGGGAATAATAATGGATCCAATTGAAACTGCAAGGGAATTTAGAGAGGAAAAATGTAATTACCTTCTCTGGAAAGGGGCCAGACACTGTTTAAAATCTTGTTCTTCCCAAATATGTCTGGGAATCCTTAATAACAGCAGGATCATGAGATATGGCACGAGTTGCCTGGGCTTGGAAACTAAAAGAAAAGCAAAAACAAGCTGTATTTTTTTTCCTAGATTCTAGAAATATCTGCTGGTGTTTCAGGAACCTGAGTGACACATGCTTGGAGTTGTGACCCACTGTAGAACAAAAGAGAGAGGAGAGATGCAGCTCCAAAATGAAAATAAGTATTTAATGCTTGCAGGAAAATAAAAAAGCTTTTAGAAAAATAATGAAAATGAATGAAGAGATGTGTTTAATTGTCATTATTGGGATCTGTGGAAACAGCTAAAAGAAAAACCTTTCATTTGTTTATTTTAATAATTCGTTTTCCCATCCTAGAGAGCAGGACCAGCCTCAGCCTCCTATAAATATCCTTCCTTCAGTCTCTGTTGAATGTGAGGTGCATGGAATTTAGGATTGCTGAAGTTTATCATCCTCAGATGTCTTTTGCCCAGTGCTGGACAAGTAAAGGGATGCCAATGTCAGTGTCAGCAAGAGCCGCTTCCTCTAATAGCAAGTGACAAGCTCATGTTCCCTGAGTCTGAGGGAATAAAAGCCAAGCTCAGAAGTACTCCTGATGCTAATTAATTATCAACCAATTTCTGGTAAAATTCAAGTGCTTCCAGCAGCTTTTATTTATACCTCTGCAAGTCTGAGGATTGGAAATGATGGGTTTGGGTTTGTTTTTGTTTTTGCAAGCAGCAAGAACTGATTTTTTCAAACATTAAGTGAATGGGGAAGTTGTTCCACCAGCTTTTGGATTCACATGTGTTTCATGTGACACACACCATGAGGTTTCAATTAGCTTTTGGGCAATTGTAAACTAGAAAGAAACTATGAACTGTTATTGTCTCATTTGTTAACTGTCAAAGTGAAATGTATAAAAACTCAACATGTTTTTGGTTTTTTTTAAGCAACCTAAAGCTGAAATTCAGTGGGATTTTTGTCTGAAAATTTAGTGTGATCAGTGCCAAAGTATTTCAGCATCCTTTTGCTCCCAGTGCCCCATCCAGCATCTGAGCTTTCCTTCAAAGCCCCAGATTATGGTCCAAGCTCTTCTCCTCATCTTTCCTTTTATCTTTCACTGAAGCAAATATCCCCCTGAATGGATAAGCCCATTCACTTAATCGCTGGGCCCAGCTGAAGGTCACCCTGAAAACACTCACAACTCCTGTTCAGCACTATAAATATGTATTTGATTCATTGTCTCCTGTCCTTTCCATCACAGGGGATGGAGGAGGAGGACCGGCAGCCCCCCCCCCGCCTCTCCCGGCAGCAATGAGTCACTCTCCTGGCTCTGAGGCTTCATCAGAGCGATATTATTTGACAATAATTGTAATTTATGCTCCAAAAGTGCCGGGGGAGTTACTTTCAGGGCTTTCAGTGGCCCATGGGATATAACAGGCGAGGTTGGGTGGTGTGAAAAATGCATATTTTGATTGGCTTTTCACAAATGTTACAATGAATATTATATGTGTAATGTTAGAAAGTTATGCTGTATTAATTCATTACACAGTGTGTTAAATGTAGTTTTAGGTTACAACATAATATTAAAATAGAGACTGTATGTGGGGGAAGTTTTGGGGTTTTTTTTTAGGAATGAGATACTCACTTTAAGGAACACCAAAATCTTCCAAAGGAGAGGAATTTATGGATTCTTATCAGAAGAAGGTAATTTCTTCAGGCCTTGCTCAGACTCGAAGACGCCAGGGGATTAAAGGAAACAGCTGCATACAACAGACAGAGTTTCTTGTTTAGAATAGAATGTATGCATAACCATGAAGGATGTATGAATATGCAACAAGTGTATTGGTTTAAGGGTGATTCCTTTGTTCACAAGTCATGCTTTTAGTGACTTAGTGTCCCAGAACATCCGGACATCCGTAATTCTTTGCTTTTTATTGTCTTGTAATTGTCCTAACTCTAAACTTTATTACTCTAATTGTATTATTATTTTTATAACCATTTTATTGTTATTAAACTTTAAAAAATTTAAAAAACCAAGCGATTGGCGCTTTTCCCAGGTGGGATGGGGACACTTGGCTCCCTGGGATGATTGCAAAGCCCTGAGAGCACCGCTGGCTCTGTGCTGGGGGTGACACCGCTGAGAGGTGACACCTTTGCTCACCTGGAGGCTGCCGCAGCTCCAGCGATTAGAAACCAGGACAGAAACAAAACCAAACCCCACCAGCACCTTTCTGCCGCGGTTTAAGTGGATTTTGAGCGCGGAAAAGGCTCAGGAGAGAAGCAGAGAGGCCCAAGGCGGCCTTGGCTGGTTTGTGAGGGGTTTTGCGAGGGGTTTTGTGAGGGGCTTTGTGAGGGGCTTTGTGAGGGGTTGTGTGAGGGGTTTTGTGTGGGGTTTTGTGAGGGGTTTGTGAGGGGTTTGAGAGGGGTTTGTGAGGGGTTTTGTGTGGGGTTTTGTGAGGGGTTTGTGAGGGGGTTTGTGAGGGGTTTTGTGAGGGGTTTTGTGAGGGGTTTTGTGAGGGGTTGTGTGAGGGGTTTTGTGAGGGGTTTTGTGAGGGGTTTTGTGAGGAGTTTTGTGAGGGGTTTTGTGAGGGGCTCCCCTCACACACCGCGGGGCGGGGCCTGACGGGCGGGGGCGTGGTCAATCGCACGGGGGCGTGGCCAATGTGATGGGTGGGCGTGGCCGAGCAGCGAGGGCGGGGATATGGGCGGGGCTTACGCCCCGTCATTGAATATACCAACGTGGGGGCGTGGCCATGGGCGTGTCCAGCGGTGTGGGCGTGGCCCCGCGGCGCAGTGACGCTGAGGCGGCCGGACGGAGCGGCCGCCATGGCGAGCCAGTCGCAGGGCATCCAGCAGCTGCTGCAGGCCGAGAAACGCGCCGCGGAGAAGGTGGCCGAGGCCCGCAAGAGTGAGTACGGCACGGCCCGGCTCCGCCAGGCCTCGCCGCGAGGGGTGTGGTGGCGCGAGAGCCTGGCTCGGCCCGGTCTGGCCTGGCCCCGCGCGGCCGCCTCACGGCCTTGCGGCCTGGCGCTGAGGGCAGCGGGGATCCCCCGGCCCTGCCCCGGGGGTGCTCGGGGCTCGGTGGGGCCCACAGGACAGCAGCGCTGGAGTCTCCCCACCGAGGCTCAGTGCGCTGCGAGGGGTCGGAGCCGCAGCGGGACCCTCCTGGCAGAGCCCAGCTCAGGAGCTCGGGGGCTCGTGGCTCTCTGCACCATAACTTGCCTTTTCTAGGGGCATGGCTGTGCCTCTTTCTGTCCTTCCTGCCTTCACCTGGTGCAAACAGTGTGTTTCCATACCGAGCTATTCCTAATGGATCCAAGGTAGCTTCTCCTATTGTCCAAGAGAAATTTTGCTTGCAAAGACCCCCAAGTTTGCAAATCTTCTATGCTCCAAACAAACGTATATCAATATTTATGTACTTGCCCCGGTTTGCAGTTCAACCCCCTGACAATTTTGCAAGAGGCGGATTTCTGTAGTACACTCCAGTGATGATAATCGTGGAGGGGAGAATGTGGTGGGAAGTGCAGGAGGGGAAGTTGAGGTAGTGGCCAGGACTGCTCTTGGTTTCACAGCTGGTCTGGCAAAACTTAAGATTTAATGCTCTTTCTATTGGGCTTTTTCTGGGATCTCACAGAAGCTGCACATTTATGTGGGTTGGGGCAGTCCTAAACACGGGTACAGACTTGGAAAATTTATTGGGGGGAGCCCTGCAGAGAGGAACTCGAGGGTTTTGGTGGATGAGGGGCTGGACATGAGCCTGCAGTGCATTTACAGCTTTTAGGGCCAAACACATCCTGGGCTGGGCCCAGCGTGGGCAGCAGGGCAGGGGGGATTGTGCCCCTGTGTTCGAGTGAGACCCCACCTGCAGAGCTGCCATAGCCCTGGCCCAGCACAGGAAGGAGCTGGAGCTGCTGGAGAGATCCAGAGGAGGCACCATGGAGGTGCTCCCAGGGCTGCAGCCAGGCTGGAAGAGCTGGAGGTGTTCACCTGGAGAAGAGAAGGCTCCAGGGAGTCTTCAGGCTCTCCAGGGAGAGCTCAGAGCCCCTTCCAGGGCCTTAAGGAGGCTTTGGAGAAGGAGAGAGAGACACTTTTTATATGGAAGGTGACAGAGGGCAGAGTTAGGTGCAATATTGGGAAGGAATTGTTCCCTGTGAGGGTGCCCAGAGCAGCTGTGGCTGCCCCTGGATCCCTGGCAGTGCCCAAGGCCAGGCTGGATGGGACTGGGAGCAGCCTGGGACAGTGCGAGGTGTCCCTGCCCATGGGATGGGATGATCTTTACAGTTCCTTCCACCCAAAGCAGTCTGGGACTCATTGTGGGAATCAGCCAGGCCTGGATGTTGCCTGCTGTGCCCACGTGCTCTGCACTGCTCCGTGGTGGCAGCTCGTGGCTTGGTGACCTTGGCCAGGGTTTGTGGGCTCCTCCTGAGATCAGCACGCTCAGGGAAGGGGCTTTGACAGGGAGCAAACACTGTGCTGGTGGCTGTGCACAAGGAAAACATGCTCTCAGTGCTTTCTCCTCTTTCTTTCCTTGGTTTGTCCCGGGAGCAGGGAAGAACAGGAGGCTGAAGCAGGCCAAGGAGGAGGCCCAGGCAGAGATCGAGCAGTACCGCCTGCAGCGGGAGAAGGAGTTCAAGGCCAAGGAGGCAGCGGTTGGTTTTCTCCATCACTCATTTCCAGCCCTTTGCCTTGTCCTGGCAGCACCCTCAGGGTGGAGTGAGCTGAAGCAGGAGCACTTCCCCATGTGCCTTCCTGTGAGACACAGCCACATGTCCCAGAAAAACCCGTGGAAGTGGCTCAGGACGTGTTGTGTTGTATCTCAGCTGGCAGGAAAAGAGCTTAACAAGCTCCTGGGTGCCCTGAGATGACAGCCTCCCAAAGCTGCTGTGTGTAGCAGTGTCCAAAAGAGACTGGGCTCATTTCCTATGGTGCTGACATAGCAAAGACCACTTGCTGTGTCCCTGGTCACCAGGAGGGAAGGCTGAGATTTTTATAAAGATTCTCCAAGGGCAGAAGGAATGGGATGATGGGAATTGTGCTTAAAGCGACTCCTGGGTGTTGCTTTTCTTGCACTCTCTAGTGCAGTTGTGCCCAGAAGTTCTAGCTGTCTGTACAGCAGGACCTGTATTTTGGGCACTCCTTAGAAACTCATGCTCTAAAGTGGTGGATAATGGATAAATTGCAGGGAGTTGGAACAAGATGATCTTTAAGGTCCCTTCCAACCCAAACCATTTGATGATACTATAAAAGAGGCTAAAAGGCAGGGGCTAAGGATGAAATATGTGGAGTCTGAGCAAAAAATGCAGCAGACTTTTTTTAATGTGAACACTAACATTAATCTTCTCTCAAAAAAGATTAATGTCTGAGATGATCCAGAACAACAAAATACAGAGCTTGGCTTGGTGATCCCTCTTTCCTTTGCTCTTTGCAGGCCCTTGGCTCCCATGGCAGCTGCACCACTGAGGTGGAGAAGGAGACTCAGGAAAAGATGAGTGTAATCCAGCAGAACTTCCAGAAGAACCGGGAGGTGGTGATGTCCCAGCTGCTGTCCCTGGTGTGTGACATCAAACCCGAGATCCACGTGAATTACCGCATCAATGGCTAGTGCTGGGAGGAGGGAGCAGTGTCCTGGCAGTGCTGGGAGTCAAGGCTGAGCTTCAGGTGCAATGTACAGCTCTTAGCCATACCTTACCTGTCCTCCTTGTACATGTGTTAAATTATTTCAGTGAGCTCTTGGAGTTCTCTTAGTTTCTCTTTTGACACGATTCAGAGCTTATTCAAACGTGAAGTGGCCATGTGTCAGATGTGTGCTAAGTTATTAAATAGATCATGCAGCTGGCACAGGAATGCTCCCTTCCCATGGTGATAGTATGCAGTGAGAGGCTTCCCTCTGTGGAACAGACAAGGGAGAGAGCTGCTGGCCTGTTCAGTAATTGTTAAACCTGTGTACCTGTATTCTTGTTGACCAAACTGCATTTCTCAGTGTGTTGTTAAACCTCTGCACAGGGCTTAAACCCTGTAAGAAGAATTCTCTAGCTGTGCAAATCCTGGCTGATCATTTTCAGGTGCTTGAGTTTCTCTGTATTGAATCCTCTGTATATTCTGCTGTTAGCTTGAGGTACAAGTCTGGCACTATGACACCTGAAAGTAAAAACACTTCACTCCAAAGCCTCTGCTCAGTCTGGTTCTTCCTGCTGACTTGTTCTGGGAATGCTGGCAGGTCTCTCTGGGCACCTTGGAAGTCTGGACTCTGCAGAGTGACCATCAGGTATCGATAAAAGAAAGTTTGAGAGAGACAGCCGATATCTGAAGGTCACAGCAGGTAAGTTAAAACCCATTACAGAGCTCCTCCTCTTGGCTCCAGTCTGATGCTTTACCTGCCAGATCATTCTGAAAACCTTCAGGAACAAATGTTCTTGTGACCATTAGGGGAAATAAAATGGTGCCAGTTCATTGGAATAGTTTGATAGCCAGGTGCTGCACAGTAATTACCTTTCCTTGGGTCCAGTGCTGGTCACTGCGTGTTTATACCAAGGTCATCCTGAATCCTGCAGCATCCTGTGCCTGGGAGCAGTGCGACAGAAGAGTTCTGGGGTTCTCTGCTTCACTTTCCAGCTCTTTAATCAAAGATAGACACAAATACATCGAGAGATTTCAGGTTTCAGTGGCTTCTTTCTCTTACCAGCAGAATATTAAATGCAGCTTTGCTTTTTTGTTGAGTTCAAATTCCAGGCTTTTTGTGGAAAAGGAACCTCAGCATGTCCCTGATCTGGCCCAGGAGTTGTGCAGTTTGGGATCTTTGCAAAGAGCCTCGTGGATGCCGTTCTGTTCTTCAGACAGAACATCTTGGTTTCCACAGCTCCTCACTGAGGCATTGCAAAGCCTCTTGGACCTCTGGAATTGTGATAGGGAGGGAAAAAAGCACGATGGATGTGGGTGTGAGTCCTGCAGGCAGGAGCAGACAGCTCTGGGGTCTCCTCTTGTCGTATTTTATGGTGGTGCATTGTACTCCTGGAAAGATCTCTTCAGGAATTCAAGCTATTAAATGGGTTGTAAAATTGAAACAAAAGCTTCTTGCAAAGTCAAATGTGCCAGGCTGGGGGAGAAGCCAGGTGGGTACAAGCAGAACAGGATCAAAGCAGTTTTAATCCCTGTGCTGTAATGTGGAGAGATATTACGGCCTCATAAAAGGTTGCAGCCATGGTAATTTCACTCTGTCCTTTGGAGATGAGACATTTCTCCCTGTTGAGAGCAGGTGCTCAGGCTCCAGCAGGACGCTTCTCAAAGCCCTCCTTGCTCCAGGCTGTAATTAACAATTTCATTCCGTCTCTTATCAATGACAGACTGAGACTGTCCAGAAAAAATGAAATGTGTGCTCCACTTTCTCATATTGGTTCATAAGTTTCCCTTGGTTAATGAGGACGTTTATCCTTCTTTAGAACAGAAGCAGGGGGAAAAAATCTTCCGTGATTATTTCTCCTTGGCAAATGTGCTGTGAAGAAGCTCTCTTTAGAACATGCAGAAGTGTTAATGTCTTCTAAGAATAATAATTTTCTGTAATATTTCCCTGAAACTTAACTGTTGAGAATGACTCCAACTTTGCACTGAAGGAAGCATTTCCAATTACTGCTCTCCAGGAAGGCTGCCTTGCTTTGTGCAGTGCAGAGATTTTATTTGCAGTTGAGATTCTTTCATCTTGCCCTGTGATGCTCTGGGAAAGGGGAGTGTGCCTAAGCCAGGCTGTGCCAGGGAAATGCTCTGCAGGGAACAGTCCTGACACAGGTATGGAGTGGGACATGCTGCTTCTTGCCCCTGACATCTGATTTTTGAGTCATTTTGCAGGAAGTTTGAGGAGTAGGAGTGAAGCCCACAGCAGCTGTTAGAACAAATCTGTATCTGAATTCTTCCTGCTGCTCCTCTACCCAGGAACGCTGTGGCTGTTCCATCCCTGGAAGTGTCCAAGGCTGGGTTGGACGGGGCTTGGAGCAGCCTGGGATAGTGAGAGGTGTCCCTACAAGCAGGGAGAAGGGAGCACGATCTCTGGAGGTTCCTTCCAACCCAAACCACTCTGGGAGTCTGTGACAATCCTCAGGACTGAGCCACAGCCTGCTCATGTACCACAGAAAGAGCAGAAGCTGCTTTGGGCCCACACACCACTGTGAGATCCCCATGGTTTGGGCTCCCATCACTGGAAATGCCACCTGGCATTGTGCTCCTGGGGGCACTCTGGGCACTACAGTGTGAGAGAGCGTCCAAGGGAGGGGCAGGGATGGGGCAGGGTCTGGAGGGGCCCTGAGGAGCAGCTGAGGGCACTGGGATGGTTCAGCTGGGGCAGGCTGAGGGCAGAGCTCCCCGGGGGCTGCAGCTCCTCCCCAGGGGCAGCTCCAGCTCTGCTCTGGGACAGGGACAGGAGCCAGGAACGGCTGGAGCTGGGCCAGGGCAGCTCAGGCTGGAGAGCAGGAAAGGTTCTTCCCCCAGAGGTGCTGGCACTGCCCAGGCTGCCCAGGGAATGGGCACGGCCCCGAGGCTGCCAGAGCTCCAGGAGCCTTTGGCCAGCGCTGCCAGGGGTGCCCAGGGTGGGATTTTGGGGGGTCTGGGCAGGGACAGGGGCTGGGCTGGATGATCCTTGGTGTCCTTTCTAGCTCAGTATATTCTGTGATCCTGTGATCCTATGAAATAAAGGAAGGAAATCACCTCTAACCCTGGATCTGGAGTCCAGAGAGCTCTCATGAGGTGGGCAGCAATTCTGGCTGGCAGTGCTTTAGCAGGAGCTCTCCTGGCAGCTGGATTTGGGCACTTTCAGGAGCAGGGAGAGGAACCTACATTTTCCTGCTACTGGACATCCAGGAGCCCTCTCCCTCCCTGCCTCCAGCTGCCAGGCTGGCTGTGCTGGATGGCAACATCAGGGAATTCAGGGTATTCCAGGGGGCAACCCTGTCGGTCGCCCTGATACTTAAGATTTTCTAAAGCCTTCTGAGTTTACATTCTGTTAGAAAACTTTCTATAAACAACATATTGTTTTAGATTCCTTCATAGAGGTGGAGAAACTTGATGTACTAGTGGTTTTTCCAATGTCTTTGGAGAGGTGGCACATTCACTCTCCACTGTCACCTTTGGAAAAGTATAAAAGTTGGAGTCAGAAAATAAACCTTTTTCTTTACCTTGCAAATAGCAGGTGGCTCACGTTGTGCTTTCATGTGTCCTATAGCGACACAACCCCACATTTGGTAACTTTCAATTCCTCGTTTTTCTGCTTTTGTGAGGTCACTGCACACTTCCTGATGATCTTTATTAAATCTGGAGCTGTTTTGATGGCAGATACAGCCCAGTGAGCTGCAGCACTCCCTCTATCCTTTCCTGCCATCCCCAGCTCTGGGCTCCTGCTGTTTTCTCTCACCCTGGAGCCCAGCTGGCACCAGAGAAGGCAGAATTTGGTAACCCTACAGAAAATGCAGCAGTTCTGGCCCGTGGGGCACCTCGTGGGAGGTGTGACAGCAGGATGGGGTATCCCAGGTGCTGTCCTGCTGCTGTGGGGGGGGGACCACCCTGCGTGTCCCCTGGAGGTGACAGATGACTGGAAACATAATGCAGCTCTTCTCCCTTGTCTCTGCCCACACTAAACCTGCTCTGTTTTCCCTCTTTGCCTCTCTTTTCCTCACCTGGAATCTCTTCCCCCTTCATCTCTCTTCACTAGTTCTTGCATTAATGCATCATGGGAGAGACAAGGCAAGAATTTGCTAATCCCAACTGAAGTTTTGGCTTTAAAGTCTTAAAGAAAATACTGTTGAGAACCCTCTAGATCAATGTTCTGCTGAAAAGGTTTTCCCAAATTTATCCAAGGAAGGAGCACACTGTAATGTTTCTTTGAGGCTGAAAGGAGAAAATGCTAATTTCATGCAGAAAAGATTCTATCTTGGACTACCATAGGAATAGAAAATAAATAGGTATTAAATTACATTCTTCTGCCTCAAAATAATCTAATAAAGCATCTTCTGGATCAATAGCTGAATCATTATCCCAAGCACATAGTGAGCTTTGCCTCTTTTAATTTGAGATTCAAGAAAAGATGTTTTTGCATTACCATAGTAAAAAGAATAATACTTTAAGTCTCCATTGGAAAAAGGCAGAAGTAGGACAAAAAAAGATAAGAACCACACTCAGTGCCTTAAGCAAGTGTCATTCATTTGAAACTTGTAATTTATGCGTAGTGTGAAATAAATTTTTATATTTAATGACTGTCAATCTGTCAGCTTTGCTGACAAAAAAATCCAACAACGCAAAGTGAAAGGACTTTGTGTGCAGGAAGGGAGGAGAAGGGCAAGACAAGGCGTTCAACAACTTTGTTCTCCTAATTAAGGCTCACTAGGGAAAAAAATAAGAAAGAGATGGCACAGTTCTCCCCTGAAAATGCAGTTTCATCAAAAGAAAATGAGATGTGCCAGTGTTGGCTGCAGTGTGCACAGTCCAAACAAGGCTGACGTGGGGAGAAACTGCAACCACACTGCAGACTGTGATCAAAAAAGCTGGAATAATAGGGGTGTGAATTCCAAATACTGCAAAGCAGCTGAGTTTATCAAAGCATGGAGTAAATACAGAGAGAAGGTGGGCAGAAAAGTCAAAACCACACTAAATGTGTGTGTCTGGTCATTTAAAGCATTGAGACTTCAAGCAGGTGCTGAAGAGTGACCTCAGAAATGACACGAAGGATGTGATGAAGGGTGAGGTTATTCCTGAGGCTGGGAGGGGTGGGTGGGCACTGTCAGCCTGGGACAGTCCTCAAATTTCTATCTTGAAAAAGCAGATTTTTTCATTTCCCTGCAATCAGTTTCCCTGTAATATATTCATTAATGCAGCAGGTGGAACAGGGAGTACAATGTAAGTCCAGGGCACCAAGCTGGGAAAAGATACAAACAGTACAGAGCACTGAATCACAGTTCCAAATGATCTTGATAAGTGGGAGAAATGATCTGAAACCAATAGGCTGAGCCTCCCTGCAGGGAGGAGTAACTGAGAAAGGTGAAACCAAATACATCAACTCTGAGCAATCCACCAGCAGCTGCCCAGCACTGCAGGAATTTGGGAAAACGGGGTGGGGGACTCCCCCAGAGGCAGGAGATGTGGTAAAGGGGAGGGTTGGAGCAGCCTGGGCTGGTGGAAGGGTGGGATCAGATGGGATTTAAGGTCCTTCCAACCCAAACCACCCTGGCATTTGGTGATGCCGTGAAATGAGCAGGAGTTTCCTGCTGGAGGTGCTGATGCCAAGGCCTTTTGTGTCTTGCCAAACAAGAGAGGCACAGGGGCTGTGCTGCAGCTCGTTATCCATTCTGCTTTCAAGTTCTTGCCCCACAGGGATTTGCCTGGAGCGTTTTGCTGTGGTGGAGAGCTGGCAGTGCTCTTGGCTTCTCGTGTTCCCTGTCAGCATCTCTCTGTGGGTGAGGAGCAAACAGAGCCAAAACTTTTGATGAGGAGCGTTTGCAAAAGAGCTCAAAGCTTCCCATGGCCCTGTCTTGGGTGGGGATTGGAGCTGGGCCTTGAGCTGGTGACAGATTTATGGGATTTTTCCCCGTACCTGGGTGGTGTTTCCAGTTTCCAGTTTCCAGTGTAACAAGATCCCATGAGGGTGAGTGGCTTTGGAGGTGTTCCTGTTACCTGTGGAGCCACGTGAGGGATGAACTCAGAGCTCAGGAGCAGGCAGGGCTGCAGAGCCCATCCCTCCAGGAGAGCGTCCTTTGCTCCAGGAAGTGCACACAGACACTGCAAGAACTGATTTTTCCTTTTCTTTCAACCATCCACCCCTGGATTTGTTTTGTGCCAACCCTCTGTGGATCCTGCAGCTTTTGGGCAGCTCTGATGCCACAATTCCAAGGCTAAGGAGTTTTGTTTTCATGGTGCCTCAGCATTGTCAGGCAAACACCTCCAGCATGTGCAGAGCTCTGGAGGATCCGTCTGACTGTGCCTGAGCCTCCTGCTTTTCTTCTGGAGCTGCTGGAGGGGAAACTTGCATCAGCACAGCCTGGTTTGGGGAGGGCTACAACTCCTGCTTGTCATCCCTGTTCCTGTGTGCTTTCCATGACCCTCTGATGAACAGTGACCTCTTGTCAGCCTTGAGATTTGCCTTCCCCTCTTCTGATGTCTCCAGCCCTGTCTTGGGTGTTTGGCTCTGACTGAAACACTCACAGGAACTGATGTGGTGCAACCATGGGATTTGTAGTTCCTCAATCCTGCCTGGCTGATCCAGGAGGAGGAGGAGGAAGGGGAGAGCCTCCTGTCTGTGCCACTCTTCATCTCTTCACGTTGCTCAGGCTCCAGCTCCAGCTCTGGACCCCCATGCTGCTGAAGGTGAGGAGGAGAATCTCCCCCTGTGGCTGTGCCTTCTCCGTGGGAACACTTTTGAGGAACTACAGAGGGTTAAACCCACAATTCTGAATGCAGCCCAGGGGGAGAGTCACATGCAGCAGGGAGATTTTGCAAGTTGGTGCGTGCAGCTCCGGGTGGGGAGGGGGAGGCAGGGGCACAGGCCTGGGTAATCCCTGCTCCCAGGAGGCACAGGGGACACAGGGACCTCATCCAGCACAGGCTGCCACCTTCCTGCTTGGGGGTGGCACAGTGTGGCACCTGTGCAGCGCAGAGTGGGACAGTGGCACGAAAAGGACAGGCAGCAGGAGGAGGAGGCTGAGCTGCATTCCCACCACCAGGAGTGAGCTGGAGCAGGTAAGGCTCTGCTGGCTGCTCTGGGAACAAGGCAGAAGGACCTGCTGGGTGTTTCTCTGCTCTTTAGTGAGGGCTTGGAGGTGTCCAAAAAAGAAGGAAGTCAATTCACCAGAGGGATGTTGGCATTGCATAAAGAATAAGAAGAAATGTAGAGAACACGGAGCCTGGGAGTGCAGGAGAGGAGAGGCTGCTCCTCAAGGTGCCTCAGGAGGATCAGAGGGAGGTTTGGGGGGACCCAAATCCCCAGATGGGCAGTTCTGCAGGGAAAGGCAGCAGAGCCAGACCGTGCTGCACTGAGAGGTAAAAGCAAAGCTGCTTTGGCTGAGGAGCTCCCAGCATTTGGGGAAGGCTGTTTCCCTCCTGGGGATGGCTGAGCTGCTGCACCTTCACTATCACCTCCTGGGGCCTGTCCTCCAGAGACCCCAAATTCTCATCATCTGAGCCAGAGAGCCTTGATTCATCTCCAAATGGATGTGCCAGCAGCAGCTACAGGGTGGTTGGTTTTAATCAGGTTTTTCTTCAGTTTCTTTAGTTTCCTCTGTTTTTTCACTCTTTGCTCTGTCTTCTGTGGGCTTTTCTGTCTTGATTTTACACTCCCTTCTGTTGGATGGCAAAAGAGGGAAGGGAGTGAGAAAAGCCAGTCTGAATGCACCTTTTGGTGCTGGGATGTGCCCTGTGATCCTCATGGCAGAGCTGTGCCCAGGGGAACCCTTCCTCACCTGTGCAGGTGAAGAGCAGGTGCTGTGCCCATCCTGTGTGCACACACTCACTGCCTTCATCCTTTAAGTTTTCAGGGATCCTTTAAGTTTGGATCCTTTAGGTTTCAGCTTTTTAAGGGAGTTTTCAGCCCTTTGGGATTTTTTCCCCTGTGATCAGAAAAAATTTTCGTGTTGTTTCTCTTGCCTCAGTTCCCTTTCTGACATTTTTCAACCAGAGACTGTCCTGGCTTTGTGCAAGGGGGTAAATATAGCCACAACCATCAGAAAAAAAACCAAAACAACAACAACCAAACAAACAAAACAAAACAAAAAAACAACCAGAAAAAAAGTCAGAAACAGAGCAATCCCCCTTTGGAAGGAGAGTGGGTGAGATCTGTGAGGGATCCTCCCACAGGAGACAGCAACAGGCTCCTGGTTTGAGCAGAGGTTAAAGAGTGGTTTTGGAGAGCTGGAGTGGAAGGTAATTAAAAACTCCAGAGTCTTCCAAGCATATAACAGCCACCCACAGGTGTTGGCAGGAGGTTAGAGAGCTGTGTCAGCAGGGAGAACAACACCTGGAAAACCCCGGGCACTGTGCCTGCTGGGAGAACTTCCCTGAGGACAGGGGAGGGGAAAAGAGAAGGGAAAGGAAAGTAGAGGAGAGGGAAAAGAAAAACAGAGGAGAGGAGAAAGGAAAAGAGAGGGGAAAGGAAAGCAGAGGAAAGGAAAAGAGAGGGGAGAGGAAAGTAGAAGAGAGGAAAAAGGCAAATGGGAAAGGAAAGTAGAGGAGAGGAAGAAGGAAAACAGGAAAGGAAAAGAGAGGGGAAAGGAAAGTAGAGGAGAGGAAGAAGGAAAACAGAGGAAAGGAAAAGGAAAAGAGAAGGACAAGGAAAGCAGAAGAGAGGGAAAAGGAAAACAGAGGAAAAGAGAGAAAAGAAAAGAAAGAAAAGAAAAGAAAAGAAAAGAAAAGAAAAGAAAAGAAAAGAAAAGAAAAGAAAAGAAAAGAAAAGAAAAGAAAAGAAAGAAAAGAAAAGGAGAGGAAGAAGGAAAACTGAGGAGCGGATAAAGGAAGAGAGGGAAGGGAAAGCAGAGGAGAGGGACAAGGAAAAGAGAGGAGAGGGAAAAGGGAAAGAACAGAGAGGGGAGAGGAAAGCAGAGGAGAAAGGAAAGGAAAACAGAGGAGAAAGGAAAGGAAAGGAAAGGAAAGGAAAGGAAAGCAGAGGAGAAAGGAAAGGAAAGCAGGGGAGAAAGGAAGGGAGACACCCTCAAAGGCTTCATTGCTGCTGGGTGGGAGCTCCTGCATGACTCTGCCTTCAGAAGATGCATTTTTCTGCCTCATCTGCACTTCTCCCATCCTGTGGTGAGGATCTGTCCCAGTGTCACTTCCAGGAAGGGGCATTTCCACCAGCTCCAGGTTCTTCTGAAGGTGATGGCAAAGAGGCTTGTGCAGGAGAAACCCTGACTGTTCCTTGGTAATTGCTTGCAAAATGTGAATGCTGATGGATGTCAGGATAATTTCAGGAATATTTAAAGGTAACCTTTCCACCTCTCAACGAAAACCAAACCTACAAAGTGAGTCTATGTGTACTGAGCTCACGCTGGCCAACACCAGGTGCTGACATCCTCAAGGAGCACAGTCACTGCTATTACCCTTTATTTGCTGTCTCTGCAGGATTTGGGATGTTCTTTTTCTCTTTTCAGGGCTAAAAAATGCTTCATGGCTCATGGGAAGTGGGATCCTGAGGAAGGCAGCAGTGGGAGTGAGGGTTTCACGGTCTGCTCTCCACTCAGCTGCCGTGGGACTGGTTGGTGCTTCCCAGCAGGAAGAGAAAGAAAGGCTGAATTAGAGAGAGAAATGCTGAATTTCTGACCAGAAAACACAGAATACTTTAAGGAGACACACCTCCAGCATGGCCCAGAAAAGCCAAATCGGTGGAAGTGAGAAAAATGGGTCCTCCCTCCTGTACAGCAAGAGTGATTTCAAGGAAGGAGCCCTGCAGTGGGTGACAGGTAAGGGAGCAGCTCATTGCTAACAGGAGAGGCAGATCTCAGCTCAGTGTCCTTAAAATAACCACTGACAGATTTTACCAAAGATGCTCTTTAACAGCATCTCACTTATGAAAGTACCAAAACACTCTGGATGTTTCAGCAGTTTGGCAAGGGGATGGAGATGCTTTCGGTTTTATTTTAGGAACACCTGATATGCAGGAATGAAGAAATCAAACTATTGAAAAGCAGCCCACTGCAAGGCCTCTCCTCTTGGCCTTTGAAACTGAGAAATCTTTGGGAAATTTGGGAAATTTGACCTTTGCTGGGGGCAGCAGGGGAGGGGGATCCTGCCCCTGTGCCCTGTGCTCAGCTCAGACCCCACCTGCAGAGCTGCCCCAGCCCTGCCCAGCACAGGGAGGAGCTGGAGCTGCTGCAGAGATCCAGAGCAGGGCCAGGGGGATCAGAGGGATGGAGCAGCTCTGCTGGGAGGGAAGGCTGGCACAGCTGGGGTTGTTCACCTGGAGAGGAGAAGTTTGGGGTGACCTCAGTGGCCTGGCAGAGCCTGAAGGGGCTGACAGGAAAGATGGAGTGTTACAGTGAGCTCATGGGCATTTTGTTTCCCCTTCCCCGGGACCCTGTGACTCTGATCAAGATAACCCTGGACCCTCCTTCCTGCCCCAACGGGGTTGGCGGAGAGCCAGGAGAGCCCACCCTGTCCAAAACCTATATAGACCCCTGAGAATTCCTGCTCGTTCTCTTTTGCCCCGCTCTCCCATGGACACCACAGAATAAAGAGAGCTGTTCCAACCCCCTGGGGTAAGAGCCTCTTTTGAATATCTTTACCCTTCTCCTGATATTCCTCCCCTCACATCCCATTATCTCTGAGATAGTTGGATAATTGGGGGGCTGCGTGAGGGGGGGAACCACAATGGAGAGAGACTGTCCAAGGGCCTGGAGGGACAGGACAAGGGACCGTGGTTTCACGGTGCCAGAGGGCAGGGCTGGATGGGATATTGGGAAGAAATTCCTCCCTGTGAGGGTGGGCAGGCCCTGGCACAGGTGCCCAGAGCAGCTGTGGCTGCCCCTGGATCCCTGGCAGTGCCCAGGGCCAGGCTGGACAGCACTGGGAGCACTCTGGCAGCAGGCAGAGCCACGGATGGTCACTCACACCTTCCTGCACCCTCCCTTTTTGCTCTAAATGTCCCCAAGAGCAGCCCAGGGGCACCTGGCTGACCCTGGAGCTGCAAAAGGGAAAGAAATTGGGGTGGGACCTTTCAGCAAAGCAGGATCTCAGCTGAACCAGCCACTTCCTTAGGCCCAAACTCTTCCTCTCTCTGTGGCACAGCTTGTGTAAGCTCTAGGGGGATGCCAGATGGGCTGCCTGGAGATCACAGCTCTCCCGTGCTGCTCCTCAAATCTAGGACAGGCTGTCCTGACACGTTTGAGGCTCCTGACTTGAGTCTCTGGGATGCATCTCTGATCCTGCCCCGAGCTGACACAGAGCCCTGAGCAGAGCCATGCTGCTGCAGGAGCTGGGGGTGCTCCAGGGCAGCCCTGCCACGTTCCCAAGCGATGGGATTGCTGGGGAGCACTTGAATTCAGTGCTCAAGTTGGTTTTTTTGGTGGGTGGGCAATGGGAGGGTCTCCAAGAGGGAAGTGAGCCTGGCACCACCGAGCAGCCTGAGCCTGTTGTGGCGGTGAAACAGCAGGCCAAAGGCCTACAGACAATTCCTGTCTCCAGCTGACAGAAGCCATGAGAAAGCCAAAACTGGTTTGTCTACAGCTCCAGGGGCTTCCAGATTGCCATGGCCGTGGTGAGGGCACCGTGCTCTGCCCAGCCTGGCACCGGGGTGCTTGTGCCCAGGGAGGGAGCGGGGCTGGGCTGGGCAGCAAATCCTGCTTCTAACACGTTCCTGCTGGCTTCTCTTGGCAATTCCAACTTGTTTTCCCTGAGAAAGAGCTCTAAGACTGTGGAAAACAAGTTGTTTGAGTCAGGATTCAGTCTGTAGGCCTTTGGCTGCAGTTTCACCCCACACCTCCAGGCAGGGGCTGCTGAGGCAGGACCTGGTTGTGCTGCACATCAGAGCATCCTCTTATCTCCTTTTATCTCCTCTGATCTCTGGCTACTCACTCCTGGGATGTTTTGAGGTTTTCCTCCCTTTCTGCAGCCTGTTTCCTTCCAGGGGGTCTCAGGCTGCTTGCAGAGCTCCTTAGGAATGGCCAAGGAGGGGATTCTGGATCAGTTTAAATCACACCAGGGTGGTTTGTGTTCTCAGCCTCCCCTTTGCCAGGTGCTGCTTGGCTGTGGAATAAAACTGACAGAACGAGAGGATACAGTCTCAGGCTGTGTCAGGGAAGGTTTAGGTTGGATATTAGGGAAAAAAAAAATATTTCACTGAAAGAATAATAAAGTACTGGAATTGTCTTCCCAGGGAGGTGGTGGAATCACCATATCTGGATGTGTTTAACAAAAGACATGGCGCTGGTGCTATAGTCTGGTTGAGGTGTTAGGGCATAGGTTGGACTTGATGATCTTAGAGGTCTCTTCCAACCTCACAATTCTGTGATTCTGTGAAACCCCCCTAGTGCTGTGCTCATGGCTCTTTTGGGCTCTTGCAGAACCCCCCCAGGGCCGGGTGCTGCTGGTGCTCAGCATGGACAACACCTGCCCCACCTCCTCCTTCGACATGGACCTTTGTGCTGACAAACTGCAGTCCCTCGGTGTCCAGGTGAGCTCCCCTGGGAGTTAATTCCAGCTGCATTTGCATAATTTGCATTTACACCCACGTCCCAGATGGCTTTGGGGTTTTTTTGGTTTGAGAGTCACTTGTTTCAGTCCAACTTCAGTCTATTCCCCGTGGGCTGGAAGTCAACTGGGAAGAACTTGGCTTAAACCTCAGTGAAGAAACTCTTTGAAAATTATTTGGAATGAATTTTGTTTAAAATTCACTCTGATAGGGCAGAGCATCCCTGGGATATCTGCCTTGTCTTGTCCTTCATCACAAAAAGGCATTTTCTTCCCTTGTGACTTTCCCTGCTCTTCCCAGGCAGGTTTTACTCACTGCAGCTGAGGCAGGAACACAAGTTTTGGGTCTGTGGCAGCTCTGTGGGTGGGATTGGAGATGCTGCCTGTGGGAAGCAGCTCTGGGACACAGATTTGGGTTGCAGTACCCCACAAGGAGTGGTAGTGAAATGTGAGAAAAGAATTTGTAGAAAATTTACACAGAAAATTTATACATACTATATAAACCTTCTATCAAACTTTAAAAAATTTCTACAAATTCATTTCTCACAGTGAAACAGCAGACTAAAGGCCTACAAACCAAATCCTGACTCGAGCTGACAGAAGCCATGAGAAAGCCGACAGCTCTTTTGAGAACAGAGCCTGCAGCAATGAAAAAAAACTTGTTTTTCCCCAGAAACAGCTCTAGGACTGTGGAAAACATTAGCCATCTGTATAAACTGTTTTTATACTGTTAGAAAAATGAAAACTGTCTCTCACAAACAACTTTCCCTGCACGTACACACCTGGGGTTTGAGTGACCAATCAATACAGAATAACAACTTGTTAATGACCAATTTGGGATAGACAGGGGATGTTCTTAAAACCCCTATAAAAGGGGACACACAAAATAAACTGGGGTGGATCCTTTCTTTTTGCACCATAAAACGTGTCCTACATTGTTGGAAAAGATGAAAGTTTGACAAGGAACTCTCACAGATGTGTGTGCTCGCCAGAAAGATCTCTGAATGTAGAACCTGAGAGCAGAATAGAGATGGAAGCAAGTTTTGATATAGAAGGATAAGAGATGTGTCAATTGACAATTGCTGAGCCACTGCTGGACAGCTAAGAAAGCAAAGGTTAAGTCGAGCTGGAAGGAGGTTTTATGACTAGAGCAAAGGATATGTTGACCACAAAGAAAAAAGATGTAGAAATAGGTCTTAGGAAAAGCAGAAGAGACCTTTTTAAAATTAAGGTAATTCGGAGGGAGGGAGTTTACCTTTTCCATTTCACAGGAGGAGTTGCCTTCCTTCACAGACTCCTGTCTTTTCAAACCAAGACAAGTGTATAAAAACTGCCATCTTCTCTGGAATAAACTGAGAACTTTGCATTAGTCATATTGGTTGGATGTGCATTCTGTCCTGTCCAGCTTTCCTGTTTTATGAGGTCCCTGGCAGCAGGTGGCTCTGATTTTGTGTTTGCTCCTGTGCAGGTGCCCATGGATCCGTGGAGAAGGCTGATCCAGGAGGGTGTCCTGAGGCCCGAAGTCAGGCGCTACCTCTTCTACAGCTCCAGGGGCTTCCAGATTGCCATGGCCGTGGTGAGGGCACCGCGCTCTGCCCAGCCTGGCACCGGGGTGCTTGTGCCCAGGGAGGGAGCGGGGCTGGGCTGGGCAGCAAATCCTGCTTCTAACACGTTCCTGCTGGCTTCTCTTGGCAATTCCAGCTCACAGAATTCCTGCAGATGGAGGGCAGGGCGCTCTCTCCACCCTGTTGCTGGCAGTCCCACCAAAGCAGGCTGTCCATGGGTTCCCAGCACATGCTGAGGTGACAGCACCTACAACAGGCTTGGTTTAGAGCTTGATTTTAAAGATCTGAAGGCATTCTGGTCCTAATGCTCATTTAGAGCAATGAATCAGCCAGCTTTTGGTCATGTTTGTCTTCTTCTGGTGAAAGAAACTCCTCCAGAGACTCAGCCATGAGCATCTGCTGTGAGGCTGGTGCTTTGCAGCCTGAAAGCTGCAAAGGGTATGATCAAACCCAAATCTTTGTTTTAGGTACTTTTTTTAAAATTTATTTTGGGATAGCCATTATATAAATCCTCTTCTTTCACTGAAACTGTAGGAATTGGTGCTCAATGTTTTGAGGGATTTGGTGCCTGTTTAGTGCACCTGAGTTTTGTCATTAAGAGAAGATGCTGTGCCCTACATATCCCCTGCTCCTAGGCAATGTCCTGCCCAAATCCATGCTCTGTAAGGTGAAGGAATCCAGTTTTCCCTGCCTTTAACACAGCCCTGTAGCCCTGTGTCAGTGCACAATGGTTGAGCATTACTGTAATGGAGTGATCTCTGCACACCTTGAAAGAGGAACTTTCTAAATCCAGGGACTCTGAGAATTATTATCAATATGCCTCAGTGAGTGCATTCCTCATCTAAATGGAAGAACTCTGTTGAAATCCTTCCTAGGGATGAATCATCATTAATAATTCACTCTTTGTCTTTGGTGAGTGGTGATTTTTAAAAATAAACTAGGGCTCACTCAGTCCTTCCAGTCCTTTCTTTTCTCTGTTTATTATTGGAAAGAAGTTTTGTCCTTTCTCACCCTGTGAAAAATCTCATGGGACTTAATTTATAACAGAGAAGGGACTGTTATATTCTTCTTCCTATGACTTTTGTCACTTTCATGGGTTTGTGACTCTCACCAGCCTCTCTATTTTTCTCCAGGTATTCTACATCTCTCTCTGGACAAACCTCTACTCCACCCTCCAGCTGTGCTCCCTGGGCCGCTCCTGGGGGACTGGCGTGCTGGTGACACTGGTGGCCCTGGCTCTCACTGTCCTGGTGATCCTGGTCATTGATAGGCACCAGAGGAAGGTGAGAGGAGGCTCCTGGTGTGGGGATGTGGAGAGAGGGGAGCAGGATTCCTCCTGCTGGGGCATTCCCTAGCTGCAGGCAAAGAATACAATGATCCAGGGAGGAGGGAATAATTTTACAGCACCCAGGGAAGGCAAGGGATGTTCTGCAGCCAAGGGAGGGGATGGGATGCTTGGAAGGAAGTGTTGGAGTGCTCAGGCTGGCTCACAGAATCACAGAATAATGAGGTTGGAAGAGACCTCTAAGATCATCAAGTCCAACCCATGCCCCAACACCACAACTAGACTACAGCACCAAGTGCCAAGTCCAGTCTTTTTTTAAACATATCCAGAGATGGTGATTCCACCACCTCCCTAGGAAGACAATTCCAGTACTTTATTATTCTTTCAGTGAAATTTTTTTTTCCTAATATCCAACCTAAACCTTCCCTGACATAGCCTGAGGCTGTGTCCTCTTGTTCTGTCAGTGCTGCCCGGTGGAAGAGACCGACCCCACCTGTCTGCAGCCTCCCTTCAGGAGCTGTGGAGAGCAATGAGGTCACCTCTGAGCCTCCTCTTCTCCAGGCTAAACAACCCCAACTCCCTCAAACGTTCCTCGATTCTTCCAAGAGGAAACCAGGCAAATCTGGGGGTTCACAGAGGTTCAGGAAAGGAGGTTGTTGGGGGATGAAGGGAGAACATGACACTGGAATTCAATCCCACTGTTTTCCTTTCAGAGCTGCAGTATTTGATTTTATCCAGCTGCAGTTTGTCGACTTTTGCTGTGGATTGTGTTATTTTTCCTTGCATTCTTTAACAGCTAAACGTGAACACAGATGTGAGGCTGGCAGCTGTCAATGAAATCTTTATCAAACACAGCATAATCCTGGGGATTACAGATGTCCTGGATGGGCCACACAACACCCTACAAGTATCCTTGGTGGGAATTGGTCAGATCCCTCCTGGATAAATGCTTCCTGCTGGGGGCATTTATCAATTACATCAATTATATTTATCAATTACATCAATTACATTTATAAATTAATCACAACATCAATTATTATTGGTGCTGTGATCCAGAGGGTGGCATTCCTAGGATCTGCTTTCGGATAGTATAAGGAACTGGGATGGTTTTATTTCTCCTGTAGGTGGGGATTGAGATATGCCCAAAGGTAATTGGAAATAATGAGTCTAAAGGATTGAAGTGGGATTCATTAGGGAAGATAATTATTCCTAAAAATACTTTATAATTTTGTGCCACTGATGATTCTGCCTATAGGCAGAGGGATAGCAAAGTTCCTATGGCACAAAAAAAACCCCAAAACCACTAAAAAACAACAGGAAGAAAACCAAACAGTCCCCCAAAAACTCTTAACATGGAGAAAAACAAAATCCCCATCCTTGGGATCATTTGCTGCTTTTCAGAGATTATTTTTCTGCACTAGACAGGGATATGGGGGAATGGAGAGAGTTTTAAGGCTCTGTGTTAAAGGAAGGTCAGAGAGACACAGAGAGGCTTGAAATACAAAGGGAGAGGGAAGCCAGGGAAGGGGACAGTGAGCACTGCAGGAGGGCAAAGTCATTCAGGAGAAAGAAGAAACCCTGTAATAATGTACAAATTCCACATTTGTAAACCTGAATTCCATGTTTGTAAATCTGAATTCCCTGTTTATTCAGGCCAGCATAGCCCATTAGAGCAGTAATCCAGGGAGCCTTCACCTTGACCTACCTGTCCCAAAACTGCCTGAGAGCAGCAAATAACTCAGAGATTTACAATGGCTCTGTCTGCTCCAATGTCAGATCCATTTAAACCCTCTGGATTTTACATTTTCCTGCATCCCTGTGCTGCTGGCAGGTGCAGCAGATGCACAAGGACAGAGCTCTGCCTGCCTCAGAGCTGGCAGGACTCACATCCCCAAAACCTCTTGGAAAACTCTTCTCAACAGCATCCTCATGGCAGCACTGAGAATGGGCAATTTGGTAAAAAAGAAATGGAGTGAATCCCTAGAAACAATGGTGAGACAGCAGGAAGGGGTTTAGGGCAGCTGAGTCTCTGTGCCCCAGAGTTTATTTAGTGTGGGGTCACTGAGATGAGTGATGGGAAATGACTCTGGGTCATCCCAGGCTGCAGGGGGTGAGGGAAGACTGGCTCTGCTTCCCCATTAGCTTGGAGTTTTGTCTTAAAACCCTCCAGGCTTCAAACCAGCCCTGGGCTGTGTTATTTGGGTCCTGGCTGCCCTGAGGGCATCACCTGCCTCATCTCTGCTCCCTGTGAGCCCATCCCAGCATCCACATGGATGGGAGGGGAGGCATGGAGAGAATCCTTCCTTAACCTGCCCCTTGCAGCTCTGGTTTGTGCACTTCAGCCCTGAGCCCTGCCTCCAGGCCCTGGCAGCCCACATCACTCACCTGCAGGGAACACAGGTAAGGGGCACTGGGGACAGCCTGGGGACACGGGCAGCTCCTGCCCTAAGCCCTGGATTTGCTGGGATGGAGGTGGGCAAGGAGAATTGAGTGTTTGAATGCCCTGCTGGCATTCCCCTGCTGTGCACTGGGAGCTGGGCAGACTGGGAGGTGAATAAAGTGCATCTGTCCCTGCCCAGTTCAGCAGGAATTTGTCCAGACCCCATGGAATGTGCATGTCTGGATAATTAACTGTGCAGCTTTAATGATGGAAAGCCATCAGGAATGAAAGGCAAATTTTGGAAGCATGTGGCACACCTTGAAACAGCTGCCACCTTGAGCTGTCCTCCTGGAATAAATGGGATAGCCTGGAGGAGCAGGAATTGCTAGATTGAGTTAATTATAGACAAATTTTGTCCTCTTGGCCTTCAGAAAAATGTTTTGCTCTCTGTGGGTGTGTAAATAGGCACTGAACTGCCTTTGTGGGGTGAGAGGTGAGAGCCCTCTGAAATCTCCAGGCTGCTCATCTCCCTGAAAGCTGCAGGGATGGACAGCAGTTCCCTGGTTCACACAGGGGAATGGGAAATCCCAGGAGTGGAAAATGTGCAAAAAAGGAGAAAACTGTACCTTTTAAACTCTGCCCTCAAGACACCACTGCTGCCTGGGGTGGAAAATCCCAGGAATAAATCCATGCAGGAGGAAATGGTGCCCTGTAAAGGCTCCCCACAGGACACACTGCTGCCTGCCTTTGGAGAGCCCCAAAATCTCCTTCTCTTCCAGGCAGGCTTGAGGCAGAGGCTGAACAAGTTCTGGGTGGTCCTGGATGTGGCAGTTCAGCCCGAGCTGGGGGTGGAGGAGGAGGCTCCAAGTGAAGAATCCCCTCTTTTATCCAGCAAGGTGACCCTGAATAAAGATGCTGTGACCTGCAGTGAGCTCCTGCACCTCATCCCCGAGGGCCCACCCCAGGTGAGGAGAAATATCCCCAATAGTGGCACCAAATCACCCCCCAAGGCATCTCAGCTCCAAGACTCATCCCAGCCATGGGGGACACCACTTTTTTCTCCAGCAGAAACACCTGGAAGTCCACACAGACCTTCTCCAGCCCTGGTGCTGCAAGGAGCAGGAGGAGAGGAAACCCTTAAAAACCTGAATTCCACACTTGTAAACCTGCATTCAAAGCTGTCTGAGCAGCTGGTGATAATCTTTGAGAAATTCATGGATTGGGCTTTTCCTTGCTAGTCCCAAGGGTCCTGTTTGGAAGAAAACCTCTCCCCAGGGACCTGATGCCCCTGCCCAGGCTGAGCTGAGCCATGGATGAGCCCAGCCTTTGTCTCCTCCATGGAAGGTGCCTTCAAAGACTTGTGCCATGCTGAGCAACAAATGTGCCCCGATTCCTGCTCAGCACGGAGCTACCAAAAGGGTTATTTTGATTTCCTTCGCAGTTTTCCTGTCACTGTCACTAAGTGAATTCAGTGCAGGTGACATCCCTGCAGATTGAGTCTCTCTGGCTGTCTACGGGCCAAAACAAGCTCCAGGAGGCAGGGACAGAGTGGGCAGGTCCCCAGGGCCACCCACGGGCCAGCGGTCACTTGGTGTCACCCCCCTGTGGGGACAAGGGCATCTGGGCCAGTTATCTGTGCCACTGGCTGCTGTCCTGCTCCTGTCAGAGGGAGGAAATGGGGTTTGGTGTATGCCCTGCTCAGGGATGCCCTGCTCTGACACCTCTCTTGTTCCCTGCAGGCCATGGCCCAGCAGCTCCTGGTGATCTTCAGCGCCTGCTACGTCCGGCTGCTGGTCACGGGCCGCCTCCCTCGGGCCAGCCCAGGGGGACACCTGGGCCACAGCAGCGCTCCCTGCCCCTGCCAGTTCATCCAGAGCACCGTGCTGCACACCCACCACTGCTGGGGCAGGGGCAGGTGAGCAGCGGGAGCTGCAAAACACCAAAATGGAGCTGTCCCCATGACGGAGCCCAGCCTGGTTCGAGGCCTCTGTGTGGTGGGAAAGTCTCTCCTCCAGCCCGAGCTTCCAAAGAAAGGCTCAGCAGTCTCTGTTGTTCGGTCTCAAGGCAGTTTATTGCAAGTTATCTAAAAGATTTTCTTCTGGGGCTGCTGTGGTTTGCTCACAGCTCAGGCAGAGTCACACACACACCCCCTGACATCCTCTCTGACTCCCGACTGCTTCTTCTCTCCCCCTCTGCCCAGGGCTGCTGCTGTCTTTTATATGGTACATTACGTGTTACATGGGTACAGTTTGTCCCCAATGCCCATTACCTATATTAAATGGTGCTTTTCTATCTTTTATATGGTACATTACGTGTTACATGGGTACAGTTTTTCCCCAATGCCTATTACCTATATTAAATGGTGCCTTTCTACTCTAAACCAATCTGTGAGTGCCAACATCACCAAGAACATGGAGGTAAGGAAGAAGAAAGAGGGAGGACAGGGCAGGCCCAAATCCCTCCATCTTAAACCCTCTGACCCCCATGTACAAAACCAAAACCCCCCTGTACAGCACTCAAAAATTCTTCCCTCTACTTTGTAACTACTTCTACTATAATATCTAAACTTTTGTGACTTCTTGTTCTTCCTGCAAGGTTGGTAAATCATCCCATGGCTCAAACCCAAAATCACAGCTGTTTCCAGCTGCCTGCCAGGGTCTCAAATGCTTCTGACCTGGACCCGGAACATCCAAAATTGTCTGAGGGACATTTTGAGTTCCAACATCCCCACTCCAGTGTGGAGGAGCTGTGGGGCAGAGAAGGGAGCTGTAATTGCTTGTCCTGGATGAACAAGTGAAACTAGGATTCTAATAAAAGATGCAGGAAAGCTGCTCACCTTGGAGAGCTCCTGCCCAGCAGCTCGGTGGGGAGGAGCTGCCCCAGGGGTCAGAAACAACCCAGGGACGGCCTGGGACTCCTTTGTGTCCAAACCCTCGTGCCAGGAACCATCACCCCCTCACACAACCTCGTACCAGCAAAGGCCAGACCATCACTCGGGGTGGCAGCAGGAGGCTGAGCCCTGGAGCACCCGGATTTGGCACTTCCCATGGTGCAGGATGGATCTGCTCCTTCTCCCCTTGTTTCTGCCTCCAGGAATGGTGAGATCCATCTCCTCCTGGAGGCCCCAGCACCATTCCCTCAGCAGCGAGGCCCTAACACATGATCCTCTTATCAGTGATCTCCACAAAGAATCCCCTTACCAGTGATCCCCCCCTCAATGAATGATCTCCTTATCAGTGATGTCCAACAAAGCATCCTCTTATCAGTGACCCCACATAAAGGATCCCCTTATTAGTGAGCCCCCAACACATAATCCCCTTATCAGTGACCCCCAAAGAAAGGATCCCCTTATCAGTGACCCCTCATAAAGGATCCCCTTATCAGTGACCCCCCTCAACACACAATTCCCTTACCAGTGACCTCCCAACAAAGGATCCTCTTATCAGTGACCCCCCCATAAAGGATCCCCTTATTAGTGAGTCTCCAACACATCATCCCCTTATCAGTGACCCCCCAACAAAGGATCCCCTTATCAGTGACCTCCCCACATGATTCTCTTATCAGTGAGCCCCCCAAAACACACATAATCCCCTTATCAGTGACCTCCCATGTGATCCCCTTATCCCCCCACGCTGCCAGTGCACGATCCCCAAGCACTGCAGTGACACCAAACTCATTCCAGGAGAAAATCCACCACACTGCCAAGCAGCTGATTTTCATCCACCTTTACTTCTGGCTGAGCTGTCACAGGAGGGGTCAGGCAGAATCCCCCCCACAGCGCTGGGGTTTGGGGCTCTGCTGTCATTGCTCAGTGACAGGGCAGGTTGGGGGCACATCCTGCTGCCATCCCTGCAGCCTCTGCTCTGGGGGTGCTGCACATCACTGGCCATGGGGAAAGGGAGTCCCACACACCTGAGCACCAAAACTCCTTATTCCAGCTCAAGAACTGCTTTGGGACCTTTGTGGAAATGGTCAGAATTTGTACCAATATCACCGGGAGCATAATTTGGTTTCACAGTATAAAAATCTATTTCCCTGCTAGGATGCAATGGCTCCTGCTCTTCCCCTGGTATTCCATGGCCCACGGGTGCCAGGAGCATCTGACACACATTGGGAATCTTCTTTTTTTTCCCTGCCAACTAGAAATTTCTGGTCATGAGACACTGCTCAGGACGATTTCTATCAATGTGCTTCTGTGCCGAGAGCAGATCCAGCAGGGATTTGCTGATATTTTCCAATCCCTGGGCTACAGGATTTCCAGCAAAAATCAGTGGGAAGAAATCTCACGGCCTTCATGGGAGGACCAGGAGGGTTTTATCGTCAGGACCTGCACTGGATGGGTTTGATGTTGCTGGGGGGTGAGGCTGGTGCTTCAGGGGGTGCTGGTAGCTCTGGTTTTACATCTGCAAATGACAAGGATGGGAGAAAAGAGAGGGGTTTGGGATTAACCAAGGGGAAAGGTCCTGGAAGGGACAGTAAGTTCCTCAGAAAACCTCAGCTATCCTGACTGCAATTAAACACCCAGCAATTAACTGCAGAAAGGAGCTGAACAGCTTTGCTCAAGAGAAGAGTTTGATTCCTCTCCCTGATACATCTAAGTGCTTGCCCTGATCTTCCTGGAGCCTCTGCAAATTCCTGGCTCCCACTGCAGGATGGCAGCTGCTCCTTCCTTCTGCTTCTCCTTCACACACCCTTAATCAAGGCAGCAGTGAAGGGACACATCCCCTTTCCCTTCCCTGATCAGGATCCAGCTGTTCCTTTAGGGGACAGGTGAAATTCTGGACATATTTTAGGTCCCCCTGTGCACACAGCTCCTCTTCCTCCCCTCCCACACAGCTCACAGGGGCAGAGGGGAGGGAATGGCTCAGCCCTGCGCCTTCCCTGGAGGCTCCAGGGACAGCTCTGAGCTCCTGGCAGGGACAGGAGGTGACAGCATGGCCTGAGCCTGTGGCAGCTGCCCGGGAATGTGCTGCTGCTCTGGGAATGTCTGCTCAGGAGCCAGCAGGAGTGACTCAGCCAAACCAGTACAGCCAGTACAGGTGGGGCAGATCCCTGCCATGCTGAGGTTCCTCTGCCTGCTGCTCAAAGCTGAGCTCACTTTGACAGGGAGCTCTGCCACCCGAGCACTGCAGCCAGGTGATTCTGGAGAATTTTCCATGCCTTGGCTGGGCAGGGAGAGGAGCCAGGATGGTCCTTGCTGTGGCCACCGCGCCAAAGTGGGGCTGTGCTTTATCTGCAAAGCCACTGTGGTTCAGATGTGTGCTTTGAACGGCCCAGGGAGGGCAGATTGGGAAAGAATCTCTCATTGCCAGTTCAGTGTACAGTGTTTTGGTGTTTGGCAGGGTTCTGGGTACAGTGTCCCAGGGACACTGCTCTGTGGGAGCAGGTGACATCTCTTGTCCCCCTAATCCCACCCCAAAGCACTTTAGTCCCCTTTTCCAAAGGCTGCTATTTGCTCCTCCCCTCTGCCAGGGGCTGGAATGACATTTAACAACAAAACCCAAGAGAAATAAAGCAGGGGAGAAGAGAAACTTTTGCAGCTTGGTCCTGGGAACACACACAGAGAGTGTGGAGGTGCCTCCCAGCCCTGGCTGAGCCCAGGTGAGCCCTGCCCCCCATCCCAGCAGGTTTGGGATGAAGAGGGTCCATGTCTGTGTCCCCTGAGCCCACACTTACTGTAGTGCTGGCTTTGGGACATGAGGGTGTCCCTGTCCCCACACTTACTGTGGCGCTGGCTTTGGGACATGGGGGTGTCCCTGTCCCCACACTTACTGTGGCGCTGGCTTTGGGACATGGGGGTGTCCCTGTCCCCTGTCCCCACACTTACTGTGGTGCTGGCTTTGGGACATGGGGGTGTCCCTGTCCCCTGAGCCCACACTTACTCTGGCGCTGGCTTTGGGACATGGGGGTGTCCCTGTGCCCTGAGGACATGGGGGTGTCCCTGTGTCCTGTCCCCACACTTACTCTGGACTGGCTTTGGGACACGTGTCCCTGTCCCCTGTCCCCACACTTACTGTGGTGCTGGCTTTAGGACATGGGGGTGTCCCTGTCACCTATCCCACACTTACTGTGGTGCTGGCTTTGGGACTTGTGTCCCTGTCCCCTGTCCCCACACTTACTCTGGCGCTGGCTTTGGGACATGGGGGTGTCCCTGTGCCCTGAGGACATGGGGGTGTCCCTGTGCCCTGTCCCCTGTCCCCTGTCCCCACACTTACTGTGGTGCTGGCTTTGGGACATGGGGGTGTCCCTGTCCCCTGAGGACATGGGGGTGTCCCTGTCCCCTGTCCCCACACTTACTCTGGTGCTGGCTTTGGGACACGGGGGTGTCCCTGTCCCCTGAGGACATGGGGGTGTCCCTGTCCCCTGTCCCCACACTTACTGTGCCGCTGGCTTTGGGGCGCTGCCTGCGCCGGGCAGGGCGGTGGCTCCCGGGGCTCCCGGCTGCACAGGCTCCTCATCCTGCTGGCCACATAGCGGCAGGCTGGGGGGACAGGGGACACTTTTGTGGCACTGGGAAACAGCAGCCCCCCATCCCAGCCTCCCAGGCAGCCGGACCCCAGCAGGGTGAAGGAGACAAACGGGACTTGTTTCTGTGCCTGTGTTCCAAACCCCTCCAGCACCAGCCAAGGCGTGAAAAACGCAGAGTATTTCCCCTCTGAGCTCTCTCCCCAGGCCAGAGCTTTCCTTACCGTTGATTATTACTCAAACCATTTCCCGCGGGCTCGGCGAACGCCCTCCTCCTCCTCCTCCTCCTCCTCCTCCTCCTCCTCCTCCTCCTCCTCCTCCTCCTCCCCTCCTCGCTGCCTGGCTCCCTCCCACGGGATGCTGCTGTCGGTCACAGCGGGGACGGGCTCAGCACCCGGGATCCCTGCCCGAGAATTCACAGAATCACAGAATCACTTGGAAGGGACCTTCAAGATCATCGATCTTGACCTTCCAATCACTTGGAAGAGACATTTGAGATCATCGAGTCCAACCCAGCCCTCAGCCCCTCACCTAAACCCCGGCACCCAGTGCCACATCCAGGCTTTGTTAAACACACCCAGGGGTGGTGACTCTGTCGCCCTAATTCTTGAGTTTTCTAAAGCCTTTTGAGTTTACATTCTATTGGGAAACTTTCCCACACAGTTTCTGTAAATAACGTGTTGTTTTGCATTCCTCCATGGGAGTAGAGAGACTTAATGTACTAGTGCTTTATCCAATGCCTTTGGAGAGGTGGCCCATTCACTCTCCAATCCACTGTCACCTTTGGAGAAGTATAAAAGTTGGAGTCAAAAAATAAACTTTCTCTTTTACCTTGCAAATAACAGTGGCTCGCGTTGTGCATTCTTGTGTCCTATAGCGACATGACTCCACCACCTCCCATTCCAGAACTTTATCACCTTTTCTGTAAAAAACTTATTCCTAATATCCCACCGATATTTCCCTTGGTGCAGCTGGAGGCTGTGTGCTCTGGTTCTGTCAGTGCTGCCTGGAGAAAGAGCCCAGCCCCTGCCCCTCCCGGGAAGTTTAAAGGTCTCAGTTCTGGCTCGGGACAGCTGCTCCGAGGTTTGAGGGAAGGAAAAGGAAAGGTGACCTGGCCTTGGCTGGAGAAGCTGGGTTTGGGATGTGGGAGGTGAACCTTGTGCTGTGATCCCAAACTGAGCTGGAGGGGGTCCCTGCAGTGAGCACTGAGCTTGTGTGGGGCAGGAGTGAGGAAAGGAACCTTCCCTCTCCTTTGCTGCTGCTCTCTCAGCACTGCAGGGACAGTTTTAGGATCACAGGATGGTTTGGGTTGGAAGGGACCTTAAAGATCATCCAGTTTCAACCCCTCTGCCATGGGTAGGAACACCTTCTACTGTCCTTCTGTGCCCTAGGGACACCTCCCACTGTCCTTCTGTCCTCCCCAGAGGACCTTCAAGCCCTCTGATACTCATTGTATGGGGCGGGGGGTAGGGGTGACAATCCCTAACAGACAAAATGTAGGCAGAGGATTGTCCATGGTTTTCCCAGGGTGTTTACCCCATTCCGCCTGCAGAGCACTGATTTAGTCCTGACTAAAGCCAGCTACTGAAGAAATGTAACTTTTGTGCATCTTTTGCCAGACCTTGCTGCTGATTGTGCTTTTCTGTGCTCCTTAGTCCCAGTCAGGTGAATTCTGAAAGCTCCTGCTTCCCTCTCTGGCCAGGGCAATGTGCTTCCCTCTCTGGCCAGGGCAATGTGCTTCCCTCTCTGGCCAGGGCAATGTGCTTCCCTCTCTGGCCAGGGCAATGTGCTTCCATTCCTGTCTCTGCACCAAGCACACATTGATCCAGGCAGGTCAGCCTTTGGTTTCCACAGCCTTGTACTTTGTGGTTTGTGTCAGGCTGCTCCAGCCCATGGTTTCTGTGGAGCAGCACCCAGAGCTCCAGGATTTTGGAAAAAGCAGGGCAGTTGTCTCAGTGCTGATGTGAAACCAGAGTTTTACTGACAAAGAGACTCCCCATCCTTCTGATTCTACTCCAGATGTGCAAAAATCTCTAAAAAATTAGTTGTCACATTAATCCATGTGCTGCAAACAACCTGTCATCCATTCCAATTCTACTGGCCCTATGTGAGGCTGGTGGGAGATGGGGCTGGAGTGCAGGAATTGCCTCTGACAGTGGAATATTCCCAGTCAGGGAGACCCCACAGCCTCCCATGGCTCTGTCAGGGCTGGCACTGCCCAGGGCAGGAGTTCTGCCTCCTGGGCAGGGAATTGCTGGGCTCAGGCCCTGCCCGGGGCTCTGGGGCATCTCTGGGCCTGGAGCAGAGCTGGGGCTGCTCTGAGTGCTGCACACAGGGACAGACTGGGACAGACTGGGACAGACTGGGACAGACAGGGATACCCAGGGACACTCAGGGTCACCAAGGACACCCAGGGACACCCAGGGACATTCAGGGTCACCAAGGACACCCAGGGCTGAGGCCCCTCTCCCTGGGGCTCCTCTCCAGGCTGAGCAGCCCCAGCTCCCTCAGCCTTCCCTGGGCACCGAGATGCTCCAGCCCCTTGCTCATCTCTGCACACTCCATATGTGGCCTCTGTTGTGACCTGCAAGATCTGTAGGTGTTAAAAAATATCAAGAAAAAAACCCCAAACCCTGAACAAGACCCCCACAGGTCCCCCTTGCACCCGCCCACCTCCAGTGCCTCTGGAGGACCCATTGTTCCAGCTCCCAGATGAGCTGGCAGGACAAGGGGGATGATTGAGCCTTGTGAAGGTGCCTGGAGGAGTGCAGTGCTCCTCTGAGGTTTGGCTTCCCCAGACTCCACACCCCTGCGTGGGTGCTCTCCTCTGGGGTGTGCAGACACATCCCTCTAGATGGTGCTAAGATAAAGAGAAAAGGTGGGTGGTGAGAGGCCAGGGAGGACAGGCTGCCCCTCTGGGCACTGCCCGAGGTCTCCTGGGTGAGGAGATCATCTCCCTCTCCATTTTCCACCACTCCTGCAGGTGCTCGTTGTGTCTACTGGCAGCAAACACATCCCAGATTCTTCTTCCACTTCCAATTTCGCTTGCTGGTGTGTGAGACTCCACAAATCCATCGTGACTAATCAGTGCCTCTGCTCCTATCCATGCACGAGACCAGACAAGTGGGTTTTTAATGGCAAAAATCCACCTTGGCTGTTTTTCCCTCTTCCACCAGGTTTTACTGAGCAGCACAACCCATCAGCTGAGTCCTCTTCTATCTCATGGAACATTAACCAGAATCCTCACCAAATTCAAGCATAAATAATTTATGATTTATTGATGTGGGCAATCAAGAGAGAATCCAGCCTGGCTGCCAGAGAACAGCAAGGATCGTGAGGATTACTGTGAAGGGAAGTCTTTTAGAACCAGGGCCGAGCAGATTTCACTTTGGAGTCCCACATGGGCAGTAAATGAGCTGTTTGAAGAGACTTTAAAAAGGAATAGCCCTATTCAGGTCTGGTTTTTTTCCCATTAAATATAAAATCTGGAGAACGACTCTGTGAAGCTGTGAACAGGAGAATGGAGCTCCTCTCCCCTGTGCAGAGGGAGATGATTTCCTGCACCTTGATGGCCCCAGGGCACAGCCTGCAGTGGTGGGAATGGCTGTGGCACCATGGCAGGAATCTCCTTGGCACCAGCAGGGCTGGAACTGAGGAACCTCCAGCTGCCCTCCAGGTGTGTGAGCATAGCCCAGCCTCCAGGTGGGTTTTGGTGCCAATCCAGCCTTCAGATGGGATTTGGTGCCAATTCTCTTGCAGAGCCCAGCCTCCAGGTGGGTTTTGGTGTCAGTCCTGCCTACAGGTGGGTTTTGGTGCCAGTCCTGTTGCAGAGCTCAGCCTCCAGGTGGGTTTTGGTGCCAGTCCTGCCTCCAGGTGGGTTTTGGTGCCAGTCCTGTTGCAGAGCTCAGCCTCCAGGTGGGTTTTGGTGCCAATCCAGCCTTCAGATGGGATTTGGAGCCAATTCTCTTGCAGAGCCCAGCCTCCAGGTGGGTTTTGGTGCCAGTCCTGTTGCAGAGCTCAGCCTCCAGGTGGGTTTTGCTGCCAGCCCAGCCTCCAGGTGGGTTTTGGTGCCAATCCAGTTGCTGTGCCCTCAGCCCTGGCAGCTGCCCCGCAGTCCCCACTTCCCTCATCCCCAGACAGAGGCTGTGACATGTTTAATTACTCCCCCATCTAGATTGGTTGGCCTGAGCTTTGTATGTGGTTTCTACTGATACGCTGCAGAAAGATTCCTTTTGCCAAGTTTTCTTTCCAAGAATGGCTCAGCTCCATTTGTGATGAACCCATAAACTGGATTAAGAGCTCAGGGACCGATTTTCTAGCATTTGAAACCCATAATCTGGGCTGGGTTTCCAAAACAGCTCAGTCCCCTTGTAAGCAGCAAATTACAGCCAGAAGTGCTCAGCATTTTGTGGTTTGTATCAGGCTGTTCCAGCCCATGGTTTCTGTGGAGCAGCACCCAGAGCTCCAGGATTTTGGAAAAAGCAGGGCAGTTCTCCCAGTGCTGATGTAAAAACAGAATTTTACTGACAAGACTCCCCAGCCTCTTGATTCTACTCCAGATGTGCAAAAATCTCTAAAAAATTAGTTGTCACATTAATCCATGTGCTGCAAACAACCTGCCATCCATTCCAGCTGCAAACAACCTGCCATCCATTCCAGTTCCTACTGCCCATGAGCACAGAATGTCACCTGAAGTTCCTGAGGGAGCTCATCTCCAGCCACCAGCCAGCCTGATGCCATTTCAGACCCTCTCCATGACCTGTGGGTTCTGCACAGGCCTGAATTAATCCAGAGCTGTTCCAAGGAGCATTGTGGAGCTAAATCATAGACTTACAATTTTGGGTTGGAAGGAACCTTAAAGCCCATCCAGTGCCACCTCTTGCCATGGCAGGGACACTCCCACTGTCCCAGGTTGCTCCAAGCCCTGTCCAGCCTGGCCTTGGATACCTCCAATGATCCAGAGGAAGCCCCAACTTCTCTGGGCACCCTGTGCCAGGGCCTGCCCACCCTCACAGGGAAGAATTTCTTTCTAAAATCCAACCTATCCCTGCTCTCTGTCATTTTAAAACCATTTTCCCTTGTCCCATCACTCCAGACCCCCTTCCAAAGCTCCTCTCCAGCTCCCTCAGAGCCCTTTAAGAGAAATGCCCCAAATTTTCCCAGTTTGTTGGTGGATTTTACCCTCAGCACTGCTACACCAGAACTCCAGCTTAGCTCCATGGTGAACCTTGCATGAAACACCAGCTTGCTGAGGAGGGAATAAACCAGGGGAGGTGCATTTGGGGATCTGATGCAGTTCAGAAGAAAGCCCAGTGTCCCCACAGGGTTTCCTGCAGAGGCCTGGCATGAGGGGCAGAGGGGTCTCCGTGCCCAGGAGCCCCTTGCAATGGCAATCCATGACCGTGGATGACAAGACATGGAGAAGGATTGTTTTGGGAGCCAAAGCTGGCACTGTGCTTCTCTGGATGCTTTGTTCTTGGCATGGATGGTGGGGGATTTCTGTTGAATCAAACATTCCTCAGGTGTTGTCACCTTGGTGGCCTCTTCATGCCACCAGCCCAGCCTGGCTCTTCCTCTCCAGTTCTTGGAAACAAGATATTTCTGAGTAATCCATCCCAATATGCACAAATCGAGGAGTGATCAAGGTGACTCTGAGCTTTTTATGACAAAATCCCCAAAATCCTTTCCCTTCCCCAGCCCTTGGCAAGGTGACATCCTTGCTGAGGGGGAAGAGAGACACCAGCACAGCTCAGAGCAGCCAGCCACGACATGGAAAATGCCCAGCCTGGCAAGATTTCAGGAGGAGGGGCAGACATGGCAGAGCCCTGGGGTGTGCCAGCAGATTGGTTTGTCCCCTCTGGGGCACGGGCAGGTGTTGGCAGTGATGCCAGCCAGGTTTGGCACATGCCCAGGCACCTGGGCCAAGGCAGGAGCTCCCTGGGGGTGTATTCCATCCCTGCTGCTTGCCAGTCATTCCAACAGTGTGAGACAATCATTCCAACGCTGTGAGCCAACCATTCCAATGCCATGCCAGCCATCTCCCTGCCCAGCCTCCCTGCCGCTGCCATCCTTGGCAGGGCACCCCCAGCAATTACTGGCACCCTGGAAAGGAAGAGTATTTTGGGATGATTTGCCTGCAGAACGCCGGATGAAACATTCCAGCGCCCTGCAGCTCCTCTGGAGGGACCTCCTCTCCTCCCAGGAATAACAAACAGCTCAGAGCTTCAAGGACTTGTGTGTGTGCTCTTCAGCAGCCTGTGTCATGTAGGGTGGCAATAAAAACCCAGGCAAACCAGGAAAACCCAAAAACCCAGGCCTACATGGAAAACAGCACCCAAAACCCTAATAAATTGGGATATTTCACCTTTCTTATCCCCACAGCCAGATGGGTGTCAGAAAGAATTTTATATGGCACAGTTTAGTCTTGAGAAAGGTCATTTGGGTGTCCCTTGCCATTGCACCATCCGAGGGCTCATGCACAGGGTGTTCTTTGGATGTTCCTGACAATCCCTGTTCCACTTCCCTCTGGGTGCCCAGCTCGTCACTGCCCTTCCTCTGCCCCCTCCTTCACTGTCTGCAAGGAGGTTTTGGGGGGCCTGGTAGCCCTTGGAGCCTTTCACCCTTTAAATACCAATGCCAGAGTATTTGATAATTCTTTTTAAACTAAATAGATAAATAAATAAATGTATTGCAGACAGCCTTTATTTTTTAGTTTACTGCCTTGTTGTTGGGCACATGGGGAGAATGAAGCGTGGGTTTTTCTCTCAGAAAACTGAAACAAGAAGGATTTTTAATACTGTAGCTTTCCTCAGGTTTCATTTTCTTCTCTTAGTTCAGATGAATGCAGAACACCTTTTTTCTGGCATATCTCTTAACCCTTTATCTACATCTCATGTTACATCTTGACATTTGTCACTAAATCTTTGTTCCACTCTTGGATGGCATTTACCCTGACATCCCCATTTCTAGGTGTTGTACTCTCATTCTGATTTTCTGAAAGCCTTCTTTTGCCACTCTGCTGCTTCTTCCTAACACTTTCTATTTTTCTGAATGGGGAGGTTTTGCTGCTGAGCCTTTCTTTTCTCTTACAAGCTGCCCACTCTTCTGCTTCTCTCTGATTTCTTTCTGGTTTCAGGTTTCAGTCCGTTCACATAATGAACAGAAACTAAAACTGACTCTTCACATGATCCGAAACAATTCAAAAGCCCAAATTTGTCTGTAAAAGCTGTGGTTGTGTTTTTCACTCGGCGTGGGCACCAGTGCAACCACACCAGTACAAACCAGTAGCCAGGCTGGGTTTAGTGAGATATGGGACAGAGAGGCAGCTGGCAAGAAATTCCCTCTGGCTCAGTTTGCTCTGTTTAAATAGTTATTAATTACATGAAATTCTAATAGTTATCAGTTACATGAAATTGTGTTTAATTCCTCCTCCTCACCTCAGTGAAACCATTGCTTTGGGATGTGGTTAATCAGAGAAATTTTAAAGTTTGAGCTGTGCCTTACAGAGCTCAGCTTGTCTGGAGCCACAGGGAAATCTGTGCCAAAGGATTTATTAGGGGCAGGATGGACCAGGGTTGTGCTTGGCTGCTGCTACATTTATTTCAGGAAAAAAGGTCTTTCCTTACTATTAAAAAGTGAATATTGCCTGGTGTACCTCATTTTTTTGGGCACAGCTTGAGGATTGATGCATCATCTCCAGGGTGTGTTTTACTTAAAGCTCTTCCTCATGGTGGGAGATTTCTAGAAAGCCTCAAAAAGAATTTCTTGAAGGAGAAAATAACCCAGTAGTTTTCATACTGCTGGGGAATTTTTCTCTAGGTGACGTTTAGGTGAAAACTTGAAGGAGAAGTTGTAGGACTTGGTGGTTTTCATTCAGATTCTCTTGTGCCTGGAAAAGGGATGGAGCAAAAGGTTTTTTCTCAGCCAGGGCAGTGTTTATACCCCTGTTAGAGACAGAAATAAATGTGATTAATTCCAGGGGAGCTATATCAGCGTGCAGCCACTGCTGCTGTGGTCTGGCAGCCTTTGGAGCAAATTAAATCAGAAATCTTGCTGCTAACTTAGGTGGGGCTGAGGGTTTTAAGGGAGGCCAGGGATTTAGCTGTTAATATTAATGGAACATTTATAGAGAAATTTCTTTACAAAGCAGCCCAGGGTGGCCTCAGGCCGGGCTGCTGGCTGCACACACCTGAGGTGACTTTTACTCCTGGTGGTTTTAAGTCTCTGGCATCAGAGTTAATATGAGTTTAATATGGTTAGCCTGGATTTACAGCATTGTAAGTGGGCCTGAAATAAAGTTTGCTGTGCCTATTAGAGGGTGAAATTGATGTCTTTGCAAAGAGCCCAGGCAGCCAAAACTTCTGCAATGCTGAAATCTCAGCGTGGAGTTTGAGAACCACCCGACAGATTTGCAGTGGGACTCGTGGTGTGGGGTGTGAATCTTGGAAAACCCTGGGGCCACCCTGCTATCCCCCTGGGGACACCCTGCCATCCCCTGGGGCCACCCTGCCACCCCTGGGGTCACCCTGCCATCCCCTGGGGCCACCCTGCCATAGCCCTGGGGCCACCCTGCCACCCCTGGGGTCACCCTGCCATCCCCTGGGGCCACCCTGCCATCCCCCTGGGGCCACCCTGCTATCCCCTGGGCCACCCTGCCATCCCCCTGGGGACACCTGCCATCCCCTGGGGCCACCTGCCATCCCCTGGGGCCACCCTGCCACCCCCTGGAACCAGGGAGCCTCCTGAGGGTCCATCCCTCCCTGTCAATCCTCCCTCTCCCCTGGCAGATGTGCAGATGTGACAATTGTCTGGCAGGAGGAGCCAGCTCTGCTCCAGGCTCTGCTCTCCTGTGCTACTCACTCCTCATTTTCCCACCTCCTGCTCAGCCCAGGCATTTTCCTCCCATTTCAGGGACTGCCCCTGTGCTGTTTGTTGCCCCCCTGACCTCTGAAACCTGGCACAGTGAGAGGGGGTGACCCAGGAGCTGCTGTTGGACACAAACCCACCCCAAAACCTCTTTTTGGGCCATGGGGAGCTCTGGGGAAGGGCTGGTGCTGTGCAGGCTTGGTCCAGATGTGCTGGCAGCTGGCAGGGAGGGTGGGAGGTGTGGAGGTTTCCCAGATGTGCAGCTGGTTTGGAGGATGCTGCTGGCTGGATCCCTGTGCAGATTTTTCCAGATTTTGCCAGCTGGCAGCACCTTTGTTTACTCTGGTTGGGAAAAGGGAAACAAATCCTCTGAGCAACCTCTGTTGTGGGAATACTTTTATTATTTTGTTTTTGTAGTCTTTAGCCCTAGTAAGGTTATTTTATGTAACACAGCAAGAATAAATTTGTTTAGACAATGATAAATACTGTGGGAATACAGGCATTTTGGGAAAAAAACTTGGAATTTGGTGATTCTCTTGTAGCCATTGGCCTGACATTTCTATTAAAGCAGCCCTGGATGGGATGGGATGGATCCCACAGCACAGCACAGCTCACGCCAGGGCATGTGGCACTGCCCTGGGACCCCAAATACCAGGATTTTGGGGGTTTTGGGGTGCTGCTGCTGCTCCCTGTGCAGCCCTGCCACCCTCCCTGGATATTGCCAGGGATAATAACTGGGGCAGGATTTGGGTGGGTGATAGGAAGAGGATTCAGCTGGCGTTAAATGGCTAAAGGGGTTGGGCCATTATGATTTTTTTCTAAAGAGAGATCTCAAAAATTGTTAATTTCAGTATTCGAACTCAGAAACAAAGATGCATTGATTGCTGGAAAATGTTATTTCCTCCTTGGTATAAATCTAAATAAAAAAATCCCCTAAAAAGACAATTAATCATCTCCTTCCTGACTCTGGATTATTGAATATTCACCTGTTAAGAATTATGGTCTCATCTCATCACCCTGGATGTTCAAACCCATTTCTCTAAGTGCCTCTTAGAAACAACCCCAACCAGCTCCTATTTCCCCTTGGCCATTGTTATTCTTATTCTTCTTTTTAAGAACCATATAAAAAACAAAAACAACCCAAACAAAAAACCAAACCAAACAAAAAAAATCCCCACAAAAAAAACCAAAAAACCCCACCTGAGAAATAGGGTTAAAAAAAAAAAAAAGACAAAGTACCAGGGAGATTAAATGTTCTCCTGATGAATTTTGCCAGAGCTGTTATTTTCCTGGAGAATGGTTTGGAATTCATTTCCTCTGATAGGCTGTGAGATAAAGGGGGGTTTATAAATTAGCATTCATCCATATTTCTGTTGGCAAAAGCTCTGTCTCTAATCCATCCCAGCAGCTCTGTGCTGCCACATCCATTGGCACTGCAGCAGGAGCTCCTGGAGAAGATGGAAAATCCGTGTTACAAATTCCTGTGGCAAAATCTGCTGCTGGGGAACTCAGTCCTGTGGCTGCAGAGGTTGAGATGAGCTGGGCTTAATCCCAGGCTTCCCCTTGACTGGGAGCCAGCTCTTCTCAAAGCCCTTCCTGTGTTTTAGGGCTCTGTATCCCTCCATAAATCATTTAAGGCAATGATCCCCCCCTTTTAAACTATTTTAAACTATTTTAAACTATTTTAAACTATTAGCTTTATTATGATTTACTGTTAACTCCTACTGATTTATTGTTCACTCCCACTGATTTATTGTTAACTATTTTGAACCAGAATTCTCTGTGCAGCCCCTTCCCTACAGCTGATTGTGCTGGGCTGGGAGATGCCAGTTCAAAGAAGGCTCAGGGAGAGGCTGCTCCTTGGGAAGCTCAAATCATTTGTCCAGAAGGAATAAAACCAATCCAGCTCTGGACAATCCTGCAGGGATCAGAGCCATGGCCCTGACCTCTGAAACCTGGCACAGCAAGAGGGGGTGGCCCAGGAGCTGCTGTTGGACACAAACCCACCCCAAAACCTCTTTTTGGGCCACGGGGAGCTCTGGGGAAAGGCTGGTGCTGTGCAGGCTTGGTCCAGATGTGCTGGCAGCTGGCAGGGAGGGTGGGAGGTGTGGAGGTTTCCCAGATGTGCAGCTGGTTTGGAGGATGCTGCTGTGCAGAGTTTTCCAGATTTTGCCAGCTGGCAGCACCTTTGTTTACTCTGGCTGGGAAAAGGGAAACAAATCCTCTGAGCAGCCCCTGTTGTGAGAATAGCCAGGCATTTTGGGAAAAAGCTGGAATTTGGTGACTTTGGCCTGATATTTATATGCATGATATAAAATATATCATGTATATAAATATACATATAAATATGGAAAGGCTGGGAGAGCTGGGGGTGCTCAACTGGAGAGGAGAAGCTCCAGGGAGAGCTCAGAGCCCTTCCAGGGCCTGAAGGGGCTCCAGGAGAGCTGGAGAGGGACTGGGGACAAGGGATGGAGGGACAGGACACAGGGAATGGCTCCCAGTGCCAGAGGGCAGGGATGGATGGAAGACTGGGAATTAGGAATTGTTCCCTGGGAGGGTGGACAGGCCCTGGCACAGGTGCCCAGAGCAGCTGGGGCTGCCCCTGGATCCCTGGCAGTGCCCAAGGCCAGGCTGGACAGGGTTGGGAGCAGCCTGGGACAGTGGGAGGTGTCCCTGCCATGGCAGGGGGTGGGACGGGATGGGATTTAAGGTCCCTTCCAACCTAAATCTGTGAGTCTATGATTTAGGTTCACAATACTCCTTGGAACAGGATTCTAGGATTATATTTGTATAGAAACACATATTGTTAATGTAATATATAAAATACTATATATTTTCTTCCCTATGCTTGGCACTACCTTTTGGATTATATTTCCTCACACCATCCCTTTCCCTGTGTATCCCTGACCAGGGGAGTCACCCCATTTTAGCAGCCAAGGGTGCCCATTCCCTCTCAGTGGGATACTGGGAACCAAAGAAGCCTGGAGCAGCCACCGAGCAGACTCTGCTGTGAGCACCATCCTTCTCTTCCCACAGTGGGTGCCAAGCTGTGTGTGGGACAAGTTCCCAGGTCTCTTTTTGTCCTGGGTAAAACATTTTTTCCTTATTTAGAGTGACTTCATCTCAGTTGTTCTGTGAGCAGAGCCAAGGCTGGTCACATTCCCGGTGACGTCTGGGTCCTTCCTCCCCTGACGGGCTGCTAGGAGCAAGGGCTGCAGGCAGATAGCAGTGACCAGGGCTGGATTAATTTCTATTTATATCCCACATCCAGCACGGGGCTAGTGTGGAAATTCAGCTACGTTGAATAAAACAAGAGACTTAAAAATAGCCCGGGTTACCGGATCTGAGCTCCCTGCTCTGGAACAGCTCATTCAAAAGCTTTACATTTCCAGATAAGCACCTTACTGCTCAAACAGCTGCTTCCACTTGGCAGTCTGGGAAATGAGGGTTATTTACAGGGTGGAAAAGCAAACCAGCCCGGTTTTGTGCAGCTCGTGATCTTTAGTGGGAATTCCCAGTTTAAAAATGGAGCCAGGGGAAAGGGTGGAAGGAAAACAATGGAGCAGCAGGTTGGAAAGGGATGTGGGGGTCGGGGTCATTGGCCAGCTGGATCTGAGTCAGCAGTGCCCTGGAGCCAGGAGGGAATCCCTGTCCTGGGGACATCAGGGACACATCGCTGGGCAGGCCTGGGAGGGATTGTCCTGCTCCGGGCTGGGGCACCTCAAGTGCTGGGGGAGTTTTGGGCACCACAACATAAAAAAAGATCTGAAGCTGTGAGAGAGCGTCCAAAGGAGGGGCAGGGATGGGGCAGGGTCTGGAGGGGCCCTGAGGAGCAGCTGAGGGCACTGGGATGGTTCAGCTGGGGCAGGCTGAGGGCAGAGCTCCCCGGGGGCTGCAGCTCCTCCCCAGGGGCAGCTCCAGCTCTGCTCTGGGACAGGGACAGGAGCCAGGAACGGCTGGAGCTGGGCCAGGGCAGCTCAGGCTGGAGAGCAGGAAAGGTTCTTCCCCCAGAGGTGCTGGCACTGCCCAGGCTGCCCAGGGAATGGGCACGGCCCCGAGGCTGCCAGAGCTCCAGGAGCCTTTGGCCAGCGCTGTCAGGGATGGACAGGGTGGGATTTTGGGGGGTCTGGGCAGGGACAGGAGCTGGGCTGGGTGATCCTTGGGGTCCCTTCCAGCTCAGGATTTCCCATGCTCAGCTCTGTACCTGTAATTTCTGTGGTTTTCCCTCCCTCCACGCAGCCCCCCGAATAATCCGACTTCCTCAAAGATATGGGGCTGTGAGGGGAGGAATACCAGGAGAGGGATAGATATTCAAAAGAGGCTCTTACCCCAAGGGTGTTGGAACAGCTCTCTTTTGCCCCGCTCTCCCATGGACACCACAGAATAAAGAGAGCTGTTCCAACACCCTTGGGGTAAGAGCCTCTTTTGAATATCTATCCCTCTCCTGGTATTCCTCCCCTCACAGCCCCATATCTTTGAGGAAGTGGGATTATTCGGGGGGCTGCGTGGAGGGGGGGAAAACCACAGAAATTACAGGTGGCGCCCAATGTGGGGCAAAAGAGAGAGAACACAGGAAGTCTCAGGGGTCTATATAGGTTTTGGACAGGGTGGGCTTTCCTGGCTCTCCGCCAACCCCGTTGGGGCAGGAAGGAGGATCCAGGGGTTATCTTGATCAGAGTCACAGAGGCCCGGGGGAAGGGGGGCAAAAGGGTGCCATGAGCTCACCATAACATGTACCAGCACCTGCCTGCCCTGCATCAACCAGGAGGCAATTTGCACACGCAAGGACAAAGCCATCCTTTAGGTTTTTTCCCTCAGGCCTTGTCTCTGAGGGGTGGCTGGCTGGAACAATGTGTGTCCCCAGGGATTGGTGACACTTCCCTGGGTGCTGTCAGTGACTCAGGCTGTAAAAGAGAGAGTTATTTATGAGCTGCAGTCACTGCTCAGGGAGGGGTGAGGCCCTGGGGCTTCAGTGCAGGCCGGGTTTATCTGTGTTACAGCTCCTTATCGGTAGGAAATGGGTGATAAAGGCATCCCTGGTGTGTGCAGCTCGGCAGGGATCTGTGACAGCCTCATCCCATGCAGGAGCAGCGCTGCCACACGGATCAGGCTGTGCTGATAAAGCTGCTCAAAGTCCTTCCCTGACTCAGCTCTAGGGCTCGCCTGGAGGAGCTGATTGCAGAAAATCCTTCTGTGTGAATCCAGGGCTTCCCTCTGGCTGCCCTGGAACCCTAAAACCCTGGCAGGGGTCAGGAACCCCCCTGTACAGAGCCCCCAGAGACACTGTCTGTGATCTCTGGCCATAGGAAAAAAAATTCAATCTTACAAGACAAATTACAAACTCTAACTGTTTAATATAAGTAATAATTAAGCGTAACACAAGTACAAAAGTAAAATTATAAAATTATAAATTAGGGATCCAAAAAAGACAAAATAAAAGAAATTGAGTATGTCTTGTCCTTTTTGTCCTTCTTCATACCCTCCATATTTCACTGTAATATTAACTTTTTTCTATTAGCTTAAGCTAGGGACACACTATTCAACATAAATAATAAATATTAACACATTATTATAAGTACAACACACGTAATTTCTAATATATAATGTTTATAACATCCCACTAAAAGACAAAGCCCCACACACTACCCTACAAAATAGACCTGCAGCAAAACAGCAAAACAGGTTATAAATAGGCAAAAATAACCTTAAAAACCAACACAAACAAATTATGACTTCTTCTTTAACAACAGAGCAAAAAACCAAAAGCTTTCTACAGTCTCAAAATCATCAATAACACAAATTACAACACGTGGAATCATCTTGAAATCATAGCGTGCCCCATCCCTGGAAGTGCCCAAGCCAGGTCTGAGCAACCTGGTGTAGTGGAAGGTGTCCCTGCCCATGGTTGGAGGTGGGGTGAGATGGTTTTTAAGGTTATTTGTAACCCCCCGAAAAGGTATACTACAAAAAGAGGATGTTTTTTTGTTAGGTACAAGTGCTGGGATGGACTCCAGGCATGGAAAAGCTTCTGGCCTGAAGGGTCTGCCATGTTTCCAGGCCTTCAGGAGATGACCCTGATGGTTCTCTTGGTCCTCCTTGGGCTGATCAAATTCCCATTTCCACCGCCCTGAGCCCTTGAGCCTAATGGGACAGAACAGCACATTGCTCCCTGGTGCTGGTGACAAGCCCAGGGAGCTGTGGGGACCGTGGGCAGCCCTGCTCCCAGCCCAGGCAGGGCTGCAGGAGTCCCCAGTGTCCTGCCAGCAAGAAGAGCTCCCTCACCACGTGTGAATCACCCAAGTGACAAAACCAGTCCCCTTTTCCCAGCCGTGGGCACGGCCAGGACACAGAGTGCCAGACGTGGTTTGTGCCCACAGAGGAAGTTGGTGATGAAAGCAGGAGCTCGGGCCTGGCCCACAGTGAGCTGCAGGATTTTCGAGCATCTCTGCTTTTCAACAGCAGCTTTCCAGCCCTTTCTGGGTGTTTGAGTGGGTTCTGCTTGATATGGCATCATCTGGGGATGGGGAAAAGCCCAAATTAGGGAAGGCAGACATGAAGTTTCTCAAAGCTTGCAAAGGATGCAGAAGAATGCAGGTGAATGTGTGAACAAGTTTATCAGGTTTAAATCAGGGTTAAGAACTCCACTGGAGTTCATGCTGGATGAGTGATCCTGCCCCTCAGCATGTTAGACAAGTCACAGTCATGCCTAGAGCTAATTGTACCAACAGGAAGTTATTTAAGGACGTGATTAGCATAATTGATCTGCTGATGGATAGAGCTGCCACCGTCAGGTACCACAGCACAGAGAGTCACAGAGGTGTGATTTATAGCTGAGATCACGAATTGTTGGTGTATCCAGCTTTCAGCTGTCTCCTGTGCAAACATCCAGCCACCTCTGCCTCGTGTCAAAGTGGTGGGGGAGTAGAGAGTCTGAGCCAGCACTCACAGCCAAATAAAAAAGTCTATCAAGTCTCTTGGGGTGGTTCCAAATCTCAGCAAAAGTAGGAAAATCTTGTGGGTGATGAAGCAAACTGGCAGGATCATCCTGATCATCCCTTCTGCTTGAAAAAGCTGCCTTGAAAAAAGCCCACGGATGTGGGATATAGGTGATGAAGGAAGCTGTGTGGAAAAGAGAGGAGAGACACAAGGTTGCTGTGATTCTGTGGGGTATCAGGGGACAGATTTGCTGCAGGTCCCTCCCTGGACTATGAGAGATGCTTGGAGGAAGTCAGGTTTCAAGGCAGGTTTGATTTATTTGGTGCAGGCTGGTGGGATATTGGTACCAGAGGGGGATGATAGGGACCAGGGATGGAGCTGAAATTCACACAGGGCAACAGGAATTTGCCCCTGTGGGGGGATGAATTCCCCACCCTGCCCTGGGGTGGGGCTGGAGCCTCCTCCAGACATCCCTGTGCAGGCAGGGGAGGGTGGAGGGCAGGTGAGGAGGGGTCTGCAGAGCTCCACAGGGGATGTAATCCCCCAGAGATGCTGCTTTGGGAGACAGGATGTCTCTGCTGGGCTCAGCACTGAATTTACACAATTCCTTCAAGAGCTTAAAGGTTGAGTGAGAGGAAAATTCTGGGCTGCAGACTGCAGAGCTGGCTCAGGGGCAGCATGAATTAGTTATGGCTTTGTGTACAATCTTGCCAAGAGGTTACCGTGGGGCACCTGTGGGAGTGAAAACCTTTGGCTGCATCTTCAAAAATGCTTTTCAGCCTCTCTGAAACCCTTCCAGCAGGAGGGCCACTCATGGCACAGCAGTGACAGGAGGGAAAACACGAACCCAAAGAGAAGGTCAGGGCCTGATGGTTTGGAAGAGATAATTAATTTAATGAAGGAGTCATGGCTGGTTGATTGGAAAGCACTTTCCTGGAAAAAAAAAGGGGCCTGCTAGAAATCACACAGTGGGAAGGCGAAGGGAGGTGCCTGGGCCAGCAGGTATCCCAGAGTATCCCAGAGCAAGGACAGCACTGGGGCTCCCAAGGAGAGGGACCTCAGTGACAGGAGGCTTCTTTGTCAAGCAGGAAAAGCTCTGGGGCTCACAGTGGGGTGAGAGGAACATCCATCAAAACCCCAGATGAGCTCAACAGCTGGCAGCTCACTCAGGCTGGGGAATTCCCAGGTGGCAGGGGAATTCCCCACGGTGTCCTGGTGAGTCCCGGGCAAGGTCCATTAAGTGGTTTGGGGTCAGTGCCAAGGATGGGTTGGGATGTCTGATGAAAGGCTCATTTCTGCTCTTCCACCCCACTCTCCATCCCCCAAGCCCTGGCCTTCCTTCTCCATGCCAGAGGGACTTACATGTCACAGGGGTGCAGAAAAGACAAATTTATTGGCAGTTACTGCAGGGCCCAGGGGTACCTCTCTGACCAGGTGGTGTTTTGGCAAAGGGTAAATGCTCAGAGTTGTTAAGGACAGTCAGGGAAAAAAAAAACATCTTTACAAAAATCCCCCATATGAGCCAACACAGATTGTCCTGCAAATGAGAGATGCTTGGAGGAAGTCAGGATTCAAGGCAGGCTCGATTTGTTTGGTGCAGGCTGGTGGGATGTGATGGGATATTTGTTTTGGGAGTTTGGGCTCGGAGCAGCTGGTGATGAAGGCACAGACCCAGAGGTGCCTGGCAGGGCCTGGCAGGGAGGAGGAGAGCAGAGAAAGCAGCAGGAGGGACAGTAATGGTGCCTGAGTCAGCAGTCAGTGCTGGGACAGGCTGTGGGGTGTGCACAGCCCTTTCTCATGTGGTTGGCGTGAAGATCGCACCGGTGCTGGGAGCTCTCCCGACCTCAGCACAACCATCAGGCCTCGTTTGTTGAATTTCCCTTCCACCCAAGATTTTGTTTCCTGATCGAGCTTTGTCCTGTACCTGTTTTCTGTGAACTTTAACCGAGAGCAGCGGATGACGCTTTAAGCCATTGTTGCTTGCTTTTGTTTCAGCCCAAAAGGTGTTTCTAAATGTGTATCTAACTGAATGGAAAGATGGGGTGGATTTTTTTGTTGTTGTTGCTAAATATTTCCATGCATTTGCTGAGATGATTTAAGAGGTGGCTGCTGAAGTCATTTGCGGTAACTGAATAAGTGGAGTCAGGGTCAGAAACTCAAGGTCCCAACTCTGTTGTTTTGGATGCATAAATGAAGTGTCCTTGAGCTTAATTTTTCTTTTTTCCTCCCCAGCTCAGAACTGTTTAAAAACATGAGAAAAGGTTGGAAAAACTTCAGGACCTGCACATCAATCTAACCTTATCCGCTCTTTTCTTTCCCAATGATCTGCACATCCTGTCCCAAGGCGATGCTCAGCTCCACGTTCTCCCTGTCACAGATACCACAAGATACTGAAGAATCTTTTTTAGTCATCTGAGGTATGAAATATAATTACTGTTGCTAGACACTGGAAGGGTTTTAAATTATCAACTCCCATGAAATCTCTACAGTGGGAGCTGAGCCTTATCTCCTTCCAGTGTGTGACAACACAGCCCACGAAGCCTTGTTCCTGTTTAGTGGAAGGAATTCGCCTGTCACCTCATTGCCTCAGCTCTCACCCTCCTGTCACACAGTGCAGAGCAATGAACTCTCACTGAAATGCTCATTAGAGACTGATAACCCAGTCCTGTTCAGGCACATTCCTGTTCGATCTAAATTTACAGCAGCAGGTCCACACCCAAACCAGACACCGGGGTAAGCTCAGGTTTCTAGTGCTGCTCTGCTTTCTGAGCTTGGCTGTGGCACCAGAATAACCATTAAACCTCTTGGCTGAAGCTCTGAGCTCCAAAGCCAGCATTTTGGTGGTTCCACCTTTTTTTTTTTTTAACAGAAGGAAGGCAGGTGCTTGCTCCAAGCCAGGTAAGATTTAGCCTGCAGTTATTAACAGCAACAGGTTCTGCTGTGTTAGAAACTGCCCACAGCTGATTCCTTTTGCTCCTGTTAGATATTTCCATGGCCCTGGGAATGGCTCAGCAGGGAACCTCCAGGAATGCAGCCAGGACCATCGCTGATTGCCTGAGCCACCCCCTCAGCTGGCCCTGGGCAGATCAAGGCTGACCTGGAGCAGGTGGAAAAGGGAGACCCAAAACTTCTCCTGTTTGCCGAACCTATCCCTCACCTGGCAGGAGGTGGAGAGGTTTGTGTTCCCAGGAGGCTGGGGTAGTGCTGTGCAGGGACAGGGTTCTGTTTTGCAGTGCTCAGAGATGTCCCTGTCAGCATGGCATGGCTGTGGAAGAAGCTGTGGATGTCAAACCATGCTGGAATGTGACATTTCCATGGGAGCAACTTCTCCTGCATGTGGCAAGAGCACGAGGGCTCTGCAAGGTCTGTTTTGACGTGGCTCTGCCAGGTTTTGTGTTTGAGTGCAGCCCTCTGGCATCCCTCAGACGTACAGACACGTCCCTGGAGAGTGGGAGGCAGCACGGGGGAGGTGGGAAGTTCACAGGGTGCTCCAAAGGAAGAGCCAGGTCCTGGCTCAGGGCCATTCACAAACAGTTCCTCAAAGGCACTTGGGACTTGCTGGTTTCTAAACCCCAAACCGGGCCCTGTTCCCTCCTCCCCTCGCAGCAGTGACGCGGCCACCTCGCAGCACAACACAGACTCAGGAGCCACCTCGGGTCATCCTGTGGCTTCTGCAACGTCCTCAGCTGCTGTGTGGGACAGCCAGCCCTGCCCCATGCTGCTCTGTTCCTGTTCCCAGCAGAGCTCAGCACAGCCAGAGCTGATGTCACCTTCCTATCGCTGTCTGTGGACCTGTGACTTCCCCACGAGGGCAGACACGGATCTGTGACACTGACAAGTGACAGGGCACCGTGAGGGAACAGCTGGAGCTGGGCCAGGGCAGCTCAGGCTGGAGAGCAGGAAAGGTTCTTCCCCCAGAGGTGCTGGCACTGCCCAGGCTCCCCAGGGAATGGGCACGGCCCCGAGGCTGCCAGAGCTCCAGGAGCCTTTGGCCAGCGCTGCCAGGGATGCCCAGGGTGGGATTTTGGGGACAAGGAGCTGGGCTGGGTGATCCTTGGGGTCCCTTCCAGCTCAGGATTTCCCATGCTCAGCTCTGTACCAGCACCTGCCTGCCCTGCATCAACCAGGAGGCAATTTGCACACACAAGGACAAAGCCATCCTTTAGGTTTTTTCCCTCAGGCCTTGTCTCTGAGGGGTGACTGACTGGAACAATGTGTGTCCCCAGGGATTGGTGACACTTCCCTGGGTGCTGTCAGTGACTCAGGCTGTAAAAGAGAGAGTTATTTATGAGCTGCAGTCACTGCTCAGACAGGGCACTCCTCAGGGAGGAGTGTTGGAGGGTCTGGGCTGGGTCATCCTTGGGATCCCTTCCAGCTCAGGATATTCAGTAACCTGCTACAGCAGAATGTCCCCATGCTGTGGGCTTTGTCCCTCCCCTGAGCTCAGCTGGGGGGTGATGCTGGGATGGGCATTCAGATGCAAAAATACCCCTGTGTGGGAGCTCGGTGTTCAGGCATGGGGAAATACCTGGGAAAAGCGTGTCCAGCCAGAAGCCCGGTGCCTTGGCTGTATCCCATGTTCCTGTCTCCTAGCACCTCATTGGGATGTCAGGAATTCCATGAACAGCACTCACTCCGTCCCACCTGCAGCTGTGACCCTGCTGGGGTGGAAGCACAGGCCATTTGTCCATCAGGTTGGTCAATGCTCCTTCTCACCCTTGGTGAAATAACAAATTGTTTTCCCCACTCTTCACGGGACTTCCAGGAGAGATGCACCATCTGCAGCCAAACAAAACCAAAATGAGATGCCAATTTTGTAAAGATGGAGAAGAGCAAGGCTATAAGAGCTTCGAACCTCCTTAAGGTGCACCCAGCCCCTGCCTAAACTTTACAGGAGTGGGATTGAGCTGGGTCCTGCCCCTAAAAACTGCCTTACAGACACCTTGTTGGTGCTGAGCAGGGAAGGTGAGGTGGATTTTGGGGAGCTGCTGGTGGTGAGGAGCCCAGGGGAGCAGTGCTGGGCTGCCTCACCCACCACTGGTTTCCGTTCCCTGCTCTGGCTGTGACTGGAAGTTGCACTGCTGAAAAACAACATGGTAAAAGCCCATCCTCACCCCCATTAACTCTGCTGAGACGAATGTGGTTGCAGCAGAAATGAGCCTGGCACAAGGGCTTTATTTTATTTTTAGCCTGACTGGAAGGAGAAAGAATAGAAATTTTGTCATTGGGCAATTTCCGGCCTGGTTTTTGCAAACTCCCGAAGATTCTGGTGCTCAGGTAAACACACCAAGTGCTCAGAGCTTTGCAGCTCCTCATCACTTCCCATGCCTCTGCCAGCCTTCAGGCACAGCAAAGAGAGGTGGAAGGCTGAGGGTTTGGGATGGAGGTGGCTGGAATGGAAATAACCAGCTTCCTGCAGTGCCTCCATCCCTGATGGAGCTGCAGGGATGGGATTGGCACTCAGGGAGTGGCAGGTGTGAAATGCCAGCTTAAAACCTGGTGTGGGCACAGCAAATTGGAGCCCTCACGGACAGCATGAGGCTGTGGCTTGACTGTAAAGCTGACACACTGAGAAATCATCTTCCAGTTACGTCAGAGCCAGGAAACTCGGTGAGAGAAACGTCCTTTCCATTACACTGTTCACTTGACTCAGAACTCTCCCCATCCAGGGGCAATGCAAATATCCCTGAGGGAAGGCTGAGGCTGGGAGCAGAGCTGTCCCCAGGCTGTGGCTGTGCACTGGGAGCTGTTTGGAGCAGCAAGGCTGCTGTGGGGCTTTGCAGTCTGGGACTGGGTGTTTGCTGCCTCAGCATCCCCAGCAGCCACTGCTGCTTCTGCTGGGCTGGTCCAGGTGGTACCACTGATGCCTTAGGATTTGAGCTTTTCTATTTTCCATAGATTTGTAACCCTGTAGCTCTTTAGTGTAGAACTCCAAACTCCACACACAGTGTGAGCTGCTGCTTTCCCAGTTTGGGCAGACACAACAATTCCTCTCCAGGCCTGGCAATCAAGGACCCCTCACTGCCTCAGGCCCCAGAGATGGAAACAAAAGTGAGTTGTAGGGAGCAAATTTGGGGTCAATGACTTCATTACCTGAAGCTGTAATTGGCAGCTGAACCCCCAATATGCAAATGGCCCAAACCTATAAAAGTGTGAAAACCCATGGTCCATTTTGGGTGTAGCCCCTGGGGGGCTTTGTCCACCCAAAATGTACCTGAAGGCTTTCAGTAAATATTCCCACTTTTCATTCCCTTAATCTTGTCTGGCCTCTGTTTTTATGTAGTCCCAAAAGGCATCACTACGGAGCAGGATGCAAGGAAAAACTTAATTAGTTCTGTCTCATTGTTTCTGCTAGCTGGGTGCTCTGTCTCTCTAGAATATAAGGAAATAAATCTTCCAGGTTTCTTCTGAAGGAAAGAGAACCCCTCAAGCAGTGCTGGATAGCTCCCACACTTGGCTATGCCCAAGCTGTAGAACAGGAGGGTGGGGGGAAATTTGTTTAACATGCACTTTTCCACAGAGAATAAAACAAAGCGAATTTTTTTTGGGGGCACACCAGCCTTCTCTCCATGCCTAGAAACAGCATGGAAGAATCCTGAACTGCACAAACCCTACCTGCCCTGTCCCAGAGGGAAACATCCATTTCTTGTGGTGGGATTCTGGGAGCTCCTGTGGGCTGGAAATGCTTTACAAATATTAGCACAAGGAACTGTTTCAGAGCTTTATTCTTATGTGGTTCAGTCATTTCTTCGGGGAGAAAAGCACTTACCCAGCCATCCACACCACACAAAGCACAAGCCCTAGACAGGTTTGCAGGCGAGTTATGAACCCCACAGGGAAAACTAAACCTGATTTCAGCCCTTTGCTAATCTGCCCTGTGTAAGAGAGATGTGGGACATCAGGTGGCTCTTCTGTTTATTGTATACAAAATGCTGTTTATTGTATAGAAGATGTTACAGCAGCCATGGGTCGTGGGTGACAGAGCCATGCCTAAAGCTGCCAGCTACTCTAGGCAAACCTGAAACCCCTTTAGTTCTGGTTACAATGCATTATATATTTTTCTTTGCTGAGCATTTTAACCCATAACAACCAATCAGTATCATATATAACACTTTTACAATTACCTACAGCCTATCATAACTATCATTGCCATATTATGGTCATTGCTGTCCAACCACATGAGTTACAACCACATGTTAGTTACACTTTAAGCTTAAAGTTGTTTTTCCGTTTTCTTTCAGTGGAAAATTCTTAGACCCTTTTTCTACTTGCCACATCGACATGTTTGTTTCCTATGGTCTCTTCTGCTTTTCCTAAGACCTATTTCTACATCTTTTTTCTTTGTAGTCAACATATCCTTTGCTCTAGTCATAAAACCTCCTTCCAACTCGACTTAACCTTTGCTTTCTTAGCTGTCCAGCAGTGGCTCAGCAATTGTCAATTGACACATCTCTTATTATTCTATAGCAAAACTTGCTTCCATCTCTATTCTGCTCTCAGGTTCTACATTCAGAGATCTTTCTGGCGAGCACACACATCTGTGAGAGTTCTTTGTCAAACTTTCATCTTTCCCAGCAGCCCTGGCTGGCTCTGGCAGCAGTGAGTGCAGAACTCTCCCAGTGCTCCACTGCTTGGGTCTCACCCTGCTTTTGCACAGGTGCATTTCTCCCAAAGGCGTTCTCAGCCTCAGAGAGGGGCAGAGGTTTAAGTTCCCCAAAGCCAGCAGTGAAATGGGGACAGGGATGCCACTGCAGTGTCCTCCCCGTGTCCCCTGGTGCTGTGCAGGCACAGGAAGCCCTTCAGGACCGGCTCTCTGTTCTGTATTCACCCCCCTGGCACCTCACCTCCCTTCCTGCAGCTGGCTCCTCAGAGCTTTCTCCACTTCCCCCTCCAGGCTGCTGCTCTGGCAGAGCTGTGTTCCCCCAGGTGTCCAGAAGCTCCTGCCTCCATCGGGATGAAGGGAGCAGGAAATCCAGCAGGAAATCCCACAGGGGATTTTGCTCTGTGCTGAGGAGGCAGCAGCTGCTGGGGCATGAGCTCCTAGCCACTTCAGGGAATGGGCACCAGCTCTGCTTTCGCTTCTCACCCACAAAAACAAGTGGGAGAGCCAATTCTCCCACTTTGAAGTGCCTGGCTTTGTCAGCTGGAACAAAACCCAGGTGTGAAGCAGATTTTCCCAGGGTGAGACTCACCTGAGTCAGCGTTTCAGGTGTTCTGTGTCCACAGGCTGGCTTCCTTTTACACCTTTACTGTTTAAAATGCAAACCACACTGGTTTGATTGTTTAAGCAGAAAAGGGTTTTATCCCCACCAGGAAATGGGACAGCTGAGCTGGATTTATTCTTTTTAACATAAGAAATTTTGATGTGGGTGCGTGAGGGGTGTGTGCCCACCTCTCTGGGATGATCATGTTAGAATTGGCAAGACTAAAGAGGTTCCATTTCTAGTAAGATATGGAAGTTTTAATCATCAACCACAAGGATTTATTCTGGTGTTGCATGCCAATTAGCTGAGGTAATTTTCCTTTATGACATTGCCTATTTAATTTCCATTACAAATAAATCAAAAGTTAATTGCCCAAAGGTCAATGAGGGAAACACTTTGCCATGGATGGTTGGTATGGAGCGCTGGGGGTTTCCTTCCCTTGGCACATCCCTGCATGGGAACATGCCTGGCGTGTTTGCAGAGTGAAAATTCAGGAATATTTCACCCAAACAGCTCCCTCATGTCCGCACACATCTCCTCAGTGTGGATGGGATGGGTCCATGCATTTCCTGGCATTTGAGGAATGAAAGGTAGTATCTCCAGGACTGCCTGATTCATTCCCAGGCATCCCCAGCACTTTTTCCTGGAGGAAATCCAACCTGGCTCATGTCCCATCTGTTCCCAGATGTGCTGGTAAGGATCAGCCTTTGATCTCTCACAGGAGGCTGAGCAGATGCAGAGGTTGGAGGGTTCCTGTTGCTGCAGGAGGGGTTTGGAACAGCCTGGAAGAACCATGGAGGGATTTTTGGGACTGGCACAGGGCTGAGCTGAATCCCTTCATCTCCCTCAAGCCCAGAGCAAGCAGCGTTACAAAGCACTGTGGGGGATAAGAGCCTCATTTGTTAATTTGTGTCCAGATTAATTAGTTTAGAGAGAGGATGGACCTGGAGAGCTTTGCTTTGGCAAGGAAAATCTCCTCATTGTCCCTGGGGGTGATCCCAAGGTTGTCCTGCCCATCCAGAGGGGTTTCTCTCAGGATTTGGTGCTGCCTTCTCACAATGCCCTCCTTGGTACATCCCCCCTGAACTTGAATTTGTTTTAATTAGCCGAGTTTGTTAAGCAGCCCTGGCAGCCATCCTTACAGGTGTAAAAATATGAGTCAATGAACTCTGAGAGCTTCCAGACAGCTGCAATTTTTCAGCAGAGACAGCTCCCCACCCCTGTTTCTATGGCTTGCTTGGGTATCACTGATCCACAGAATTCACAGAACCACTGGGTTGGAAGAAACCTTCAAGATCATCAAGTCCAACCCAGCCCTGACACCTCAACTCAACCCTGGCACCCAGTGCCACATCCAGGCTTTGTTAAACACACCCAGGGGTGGTGACTCCACCACCTCCCCGGGCAGCCATTCCAGAACTTTATCACCCTTTCTGTGAAAAACTTTTTCCTGATATCCAACCTAAATTTCCCTTGGTGCAGCTTGAGACTGTGTGCTCTGGTTCTGTCAGTGCTGCCTGGAGAAAGAGCCCAACCCCACCTGAGCACAGCCACCTTTCAGGAGCTGCACAGGGTGACAAGGTCACCTCTGAGTCTCCTTTTCTCCAGGCTGAGCACCCCCAGCTCCCTCAGTGGTTCCTCACAGGTTTGTGTTCCCAGCCCCTCTCCAGCCTCGTTGTCTCCTCTGGACAGGCTCCAGGTCCTCAATGTCCTCCCCAAAGTGAGGGGCCAGAGCTGGGCACAGCACTCGAGGTGAGCCCTCACCAGCTGAGGTTTTGTGGCAAGCACATTTCTCTCCCTCTCAGGATTTTTCATAGAGGAGCACAGAGAGAAAGAAAGAGAAAACAATTTCTATTTCTGCTCCTTGTTTTTCCTATGTGGAATGTGTTTGGAGAATTGTTTACCTGGGGTGGTTGCTTGATTGGATTCTGGTGAGGATTGTTTGAGCCTGATGGCCAATCCAACCCACCTGGGGCTGGACTCTCAGAGAGGGTCACGAGTTGTGTTAGAGTCAGAGAAAGTAGGATGTAGTTTTAGTATCTTCCTTTTTATATAGTATATTAATGTATTTTAGCATAGTTATAATAAAGAAATCATTCAGCCTTCTGAACTGAGCCAGACATCGTCATTTCCTCCCATTGGGCTCACCTGCATTTACAATAGAGGTTTAACTAAATTTGCCTAAATTAAGTGATCCAAGACTGATTAAATTGAAAGAGTGAGCACACACTGGGTGTTGTGAGCACTTTGAGCTGACAACCAGTGCCCCTTGTCCAGGGGCTCTACTCTCATCCCTCCCTCTGTAGGCAAAACAGGAAAAGCCTCAGGATGTATCTTCATGTCTTCATCAAGTCTAGACAATTGTGTTGCTCTTTGCTGCTGCAGCCTTTTCTCTTACTCTGGAATGCAAAAAATGATGGAGAATTATGGAAACTGTGACATCCTAGCAAGGAGACTGCATTTTGCATTTGGGGTTATTTCACTCTTTACATTTTATTTAGAGCCCAAGACCATAGTGATGGCCCCTGGCTGATGGTGATGGTGCTAATTAGGACTGGACAAGATATTTTTATCAACAGTTTTTCCATTGAAATTTCAAATTGAGGACAACCAAGATAATCTGTCAAATTCTGCATTGATTTTCAATTTCTTGCTTTGAAGCCCAGAGTGCTGCATTTCAGCATTTTTCAGTATGGAATGTTTCAATGTTACATTTCAAAATGAGGCCCTGGTGTTAAATTTAGACACCTTTTCATTAAAAAAGAAGAAGAAGAGAAAAAGCTTAATCTCCATGAGACGATTTAATTTGACACCATGACCTTCCCCTGACAATTTTTTACTCTATGTTCAGGAAGAAAAAAAAGTTTTTAATGGGTTTGACCTTAATTTTATGACGGATGGGAAACAGAAACTTATTCAGTGAGTGACAAATGCAGTTGTTTCTCAGTTCCATCTAAGGCTACAAAATAAAGGTGTAAAACCAGAGGTTTCTCGTGGATTTTTATAATTCTGGCTAAACCAGAGGGGCAGGGAAAGGAGGACACCCTGGCTCAGTGCTGGCAGGGACAGGAGTGACCCCCTGCTCCTGCTGCCATCAGGGATGGGAGGGAAGGAGCTGATTTTGGAGCAGGGGGAGTGGATCCAGTCTGTGGTCAGAGACAGAGGGATAGATAAAGGGTCCAGGATTTGTATGATCCAGTCTGGAAGAGGAGGTGAAGGTGCTGAAGCCTGGATGCAGTGCCCAACCTTGCAGGGCAGGGAGCAGAGCGATGGTCAGGTGCCCAAAGTGGCTTTGCCAGGGAGGAAAACAGGGAAGAGCAAATGGATCCTCCATTCCTTGGTCTGAGGAACCTCAGAGCCAGCCTGAGAGAATTCATCCTGCCCACACAGCAGTACCAGCACATCCCAGGATGTTTTCCAGTGCCCAGCTCACACCTCCCTGCTGGAGTTTAACCCTGTTATCCCCTCTTTCATCCCATGGAGAGGTGATGAACAAGGTCTGAGTGCCACAGGACATGTTTTCACTCGGTGTTAGCTGGCAAAACTCCCAGGAACAGCAGCAAAAAGCATCCAGGGAGGGAGCAGAGCAGGGGAATTACACGAGGAATGAGAGCTGAAGTCATCTCCTGTGCTGGATGCACAGATGGAGGGGTGAGCCAGGATTGCACAGCTTGGCTGGGTTTGCTCTTGCCCCAAGGGCAGGAAGATCTCTGAGTCTGGGTCTCAGCAGGATCCCCACTGCTGCTGGGCTGGCACCTGCCCTGTGGGGAAAGGCACAGCCCCTACTGACCCAAACAGGGGCTGATTTTCAAGCTTTGGCAGCTCTTTTATTTTATCAGTCCCTTTTCAGGTGCCTGAGGAAGGGCTGATCCCCAGAATCCCCAAAAAATTCTTCCCTTGAACATATTTTTCCCATCCCTTCCTCCCCCTTCTCTTCATTTCTCCTACAGACCCATGGAGGTTCACTCCAGCCTCTGCTCCTCCCATCCTTCCCCACTCCTCACTCCACCTTCCCTTGCAGGAGTCTGCTGGCCCAATTTCTATCATTATTAATGGCTCAGTTTTCTCAGGCCTGGGACTTTGCTTTTACCAACAAAATTTATCTTCATCACAAATATTGACATCAGGAGCTTCATCCAGGCATCTCTGGTGATTGTTTTTCCCTTTTTGCTCAGTGGCAGGCTTAAGCAAAACTCAGTTCACTGCTTAGAAAAACGGTGCTGAGATCAATGGCAAGGCTTTATTTTTGCTTCTTTTTTATAACTGAAATATTATTGCAGCCAATTTGTGAGCTGAGCTTCAGGAGCAGGAGTTGCAGCAGCTCCTGTTTTTCTCTAGCCACCTGAGTTGTTTCGGAGGTTTGTGCTGGTGTTAGATCAGGGAAGAGATGAAATAAAATATTGCACCAACTGTGATGGACATGCTATGCCCCATGCTGGGCTGGGAGCAAATGTCTGGGAAGAGGGAGGGGGTAATAAAGGGCTCCAGGATTTATAGGATCCAGAGAGGGATAGATAAAGGATGCCAGGATTTATATGGTCTAGAGGAAAAAAAGAGATATTAAAGGTTCCAGGATTTATATGATACAGAAAGGATAGATAAAGGATGCCAGGATTTATATGGTCCAGAGAAAAAAGAGATGTAAAAGGTTCCATGATTTATAGGATCCAGAGAAGGATGGATAAAGGATGCCAGGTTTTATATGGCCCAGAGAAAAAGAGATGTAAAAGGTTCCAGGATTTATAGGATCTAGAGAGGGAGGGATAGAAAAGGCTCCAGGATTTATATGATCGATCCAGGGAGGAAGTAGATAAAGGGCTCCAGGATTTATATGATCCAGAGAGGGAATAAATGAAAGGCTTCATGATTTATAGGGTCCAGAGAGGAAGGGATATAAAAGGCTCCAGGATTTCCATGGTCCAGAGAAGGAGGGATAGGTAGAGGGTTCCAGGATTTCCATGGTCCAGAGTACTTCAGTGTGGTTCTCCCTGCAGTTTTTGCCTGGAGATTCCCCCAGGAGGGTCCCTGTGCTCTGTCACCTGCCCCAGGTGTGACAATCGGGAGAGCACTGAGCAGCACCCGTGCCATTAACATTCCCAACATTCCACAGCTGGAAATGCCTGACCCGGGGATGGTTTCACTCAGCCTTTTCCTGGCACATTCCTCTTCCTACCAACTCCTCCCAGGTCAGATCAACACTGCTGGAACCTCCAGCCTGTCCTACTAACTCAGGAAGTCATTTGACATGTAAGAAGATGACTTAATTAACTTTCCCCAGTCTGCAGAACATCCAGCTCCATCAGCTTCCTGAGCCCTGGAGCTGGTGTGGCTGATGGCATCTCCTGCTGAACCTTTCTCCCCTGCTGTGGGTGACTGTGAGGGCACCACATTCTCCACATTTGCATCATGTGTTGGACCAGTCCAGTGAAACTCAGCTCAATCCTGGCTGGATTAACCCTCTCCTTGGCTGCAAGCTCTTCCAGCTGTGCTGCTCTTCCTCCCCAGAGCAGGACCCTGGCAGTAAGAGTGGCTGTGGCCCAGCCTCACCTCCTCCCCCTCCCTGTGGCATTTCTGTGCTTGCCAGGCTCCTGCTCTCCCCGGGTTCCCCTTTCTGTGCCAGCTGCCTGGCAGATGCCCTTGGGAAAAGAGCAGTTCCCCTTCAGGGGTTTTGCAACCCTGCAGCTCAGGGCTGTGCCTTCCTGCAGGCAGGGACAGGGGGCAGCTGCTGGGGCAGTGCTGGCCACCAGCCTGGCTAGCACCAGCCCTTGTCTGGGAGCCTTTATCCACATTGCAGCTCCCACCCACCCACCCTGGCCTTGGGCTGCGGGGACCTTCTGTGGCAGGGGGTACGAGTGGTGCTGTGTCACAGGGACATTTCTCTCTCTCAGGGTTTTTCATAGAGGTGCACAGAGAGAAATGAAAGAGAAAACAATTTCTATTTCTGCTCCTTGTTTTTCCCATGTGGAATGTATTTGGAGAATTGTTTACCTGGGGTATTTACTTAATTAGATTCTGGTGAGGATTGTTTGAGCCTGATGGCCAATCCAACCCACCTGGGGCTGGACTCTCGGAGAGGGTCACAAGTTGTGAGTGAGTTAGATATGGTAGGTAGAAAAAGCAGGTTTGTAGTTTTAGTATCTCCTTTAAATAGTATATTAATGTACTTTAGCATAGTTATAATAAAGAAATCATTCAGCCTTCTGAACTGGAGTCTGACATGATCATTTCTTCCCATTGGTTCCACCTGCATTTACAATAGTGCTGCAGAGGGTTAAACACAGTGAAAGTCCCCAGGATGATGCTGACAGGCCAAGGGGAGCCATGGCTGAGCAGTGTCTGTGGGGTCCAGGCCAAAGAGAACAGATTGAGGTGGAGAACAAGGGGGACAAAGCATCCCTGCCATGTCCTGATGATGCCTGTGACAAGGCAGTGCCTCTGTCACCTCTCACTTGTGTGCTCCCCGAGCAGGTCTGTGAAATTCCTGCCCACAGCAATCTGTGGGCCAGTCCAGCATCAGTTATTGCACAAATCTGGTGTCTGTTAAACACACTCCAATTGACTCAGTGGGAGATGATTTCCTAGCATGGCGGTGGCTGCCTGGATCTGCCACACATCCCAGCTTCAGGATGCTTCTGAATCACTTGATCTGGCACTTCCAAGGTAAGGCATGTCCCTGCTCTGGGAATTAATCACACCAAAGGCTGGGAGCCTCTCCAGCCTCCTCTTTCCATCCCCATGAGGAGGAAAGTGGGACCAGCTTGCCACTGGCAGCTGGGTCAGACAGGAGCAGCTCATCCCGTGTTACTGCAGGGTGTGTGTGAGGTGGATCCCGGCTGGGATCCCTCCTGAGGAATCACAGGCTGTGGCCAAAAATCCTGCATCGTCCACGCCTCTTCCCAGATGTCAGGGCACAAAGCCAGAGCGTGCACAGCTCCATGCAAAGCCCACTCCACATGCACAGAGCATCCACAGCTCCTGCAAAGCCCACACTCTGCCTTCCTCCTGCAGCCAGGATGAAAGGTTAAGGACCAGCTGGGCAGTTTTGTAATCTCATTACAGTAATGACCCCTCCAGGAGATTTATCCCTCCAATCATGCTGTGCTTCCTCCTTTCCTGAGCTCCTGCAGGAACAGCTCTGTTGTGTCTGGATGCTGTCTGGAACACACTAAATTAGCCCTTTATTACTCAGAGCCCTGACAGCAGCTGGATCCCCATGAAAGCCTTCCCAGCTCAGCTCCAGAGGCAGCCCACGGCCAGGAGGATTCATGGAATCCAGACAAGAACTGGCACTGGCTGGATCTGCATCAGAGGCTCCAGCTCTCCAAATTCCCCCAGCCAGGAGCACTGCTGTGTTTCCCAGAACTGCTTTCCTGGGACACCTGAGAGGTCTCTGCTCAATGTGGGAAATGGATTTGTAGAGAGTTTTCAGAAAGCTCACATAGTGTGCATCTGTATGCAAACTTGGAGATAAGAAATGCTGCCTTAGAAATGCCATGGAATAGGACAGACATTGCTGAGAGAGAAATGGAGCTAGAAACGAGTTTTGAAGGATGGCCTTGCAAATAAGACTTGATATTTTGGGGAAATAAAACTATAAAAGATGAATTGTTTTGGGACCCATGAGGGGTAATTTTAGATGATTGGCTTTAAGGCATTTACAGCTTGGCGTGGCAAAAGCTGATAGGCCAAGAAATGTTTATGGTGTATTGTAATTAGGAAATAATTGGCTTCTGATTGTGATGGCGTGAATTATAACATCTGTATTGTGTCACCTTTCTCATGAGACTGAAAATGGAATAAAAGCTTTTAAAACACCCCTCAGTTGCCCCATCTCTGGGTCAGAAAAGGGCTTTGTCCCACACACCCCTCTGTTCTTCTGCCACCAATTGCTAACTCAAAAGACCAGAGACCACCCAGTTATTTGGGGTGAAAGGGAAGGAAAATGTGACTTTTTTTGGGAAGTGCTGATCCCTTACATTTCCTGGAAGCTCCCTGATGGGTGTTTACTTCATGCATGACCCTGGGCTTTGCTGGCTGCTCAGGGCACACCTGAGGTTTGGGAATACAGCCTTGGGAAAGGAGCAGCTCCTGGGCAGTGCAGAGAGCAGCAGGGTGGTGACCCCACCGCTGAGGGGAATGGTTTGGAGGGCTCAGGGATGAGGTGGGGCTGAGCAGAACGATCTGCAGGAGTCACTGAGGGGCTCACAGGCTGGGAGAGGTCCTTGATCTGCCTCTTTCCCATGGTTTATTCATCTTTCGGACCTCTGTGGTACTTTTGCAGTTGGGGCTGCCTGTGGCTGAGGGGGTCACACCCAGCCAACTCTCCCCAAAAATATGGGTGGAAAGGGGGATTGCAGAGAGAGGGGCTTTGGCTCTGGCCCAGCACCACCCTGTCAGTGATCTCTGTGCTTTGGAACACACCAATTTTGTATCCTCTCAGTGCCCTCACATCTCTGCATCACCTTCAATAACACACCCTGGCTCCACATGGCAGCAAACAGAGGGTGTCCCCCTGAAAAGCACAATTTCCTCATGCAGAAGGAACAAACCACATCATTTCTGCCTTGCGTCATGTGAAAATAATTCAAATAGCACACTAGAAAGCCACCTCATTTCAAATGTATAATTTTACTTACAATCTTCCCCTGCTTTTCCCCTTTGAGAAACTCCAAATATTGGTCTCTTTATACCCTCTTTATCACTCAGTGCTTATCTGCTTCCCACCCTGCTTCCTTGAACAAGTCTTTTCTTCCTTGTGGGAAAGAAACTCAGATTTTCCATGAGCTTTCTCCTGCAGACTCAGCCCTGGGGGTGCAAATCCCAGCTTGGTCTGGGAGGAACATGGAAATCACAGCACAGGCAAGGTAAAGGACAAGGCAGCTTTTGGATGACAATACCAGCAGGTCTGGTGCTGATGCACCTCCTCTGGGCACCCTTTGAGTCTCTCTCTCTTCCCTGTACCCATCTCCCCTTCATTCTGTGGGTTCTGGGAAGGGCAATCTGATTCCTCTCAACCCAAAATCAAATATTCCTCCTCCTTTCCTGCATTTCTCTGCTGGGGAAGAGCCACGGAGCTCCCTGTGCTATGGGGATTCCCAGCACTGCTGATCTCATGCCCAAATTCCTCCCAGAAGGGGCTGTTTACACAAGGGACCTGCAGGAAGGATCTGCAGGTTTGTATTGGCATCTGTTGCCATTTTTGAGGCATTTAGAGAACAAAATCTGCGTGAAGCTTGGCTTCCTTTTCACTCCAGGACTGAAACAGGAACATCTGTCAATGACAAAGGAACAGATATGAGACACATGTTTGGTTATTTAGTGCTGCTTTTCATTTAATTATGGAGAAGTCCCCTGAGGAGGGTGAGAAATGTGATTTTTCACTCTTATGCTAAAGCAGAACAGAGCTTGAGCCTTTATCCAGCACAGGGGGGAACATTCCCAGGGATTGGAGTCCATGAGCCAGGGGTTCTGTGCCTGCTCCATCCTGGGCTGGCTGTGGGACCCTTCTGGAGTGAATTCCAGCTACTGCAAGCAGAATTTTCCTTGTTAAAGGAAACCCACTGGTTACATGCAGATATGAACAGGAAAAGCAAATTTATTTGAGATTCTCCAGCAGGATGGAGTCAGTAGCTGCAGGATTTATGGAATCACAGGATCGTGGAATGGTTTGGGTTGGAAGGACTTTAAAGCCCATCCAGTGCCACCCTTGCCATGGCAGGGACACCTCCCACTGTCCCAGGTGCTCCAGCCCTGTCCAGCCTGGCTTGGGCACTGCCAGGGATCCAGGGGCAGCCCCAGCTGTGCCAGGGCCTGCCCACCCTCCCAGGGAACAATTCCCAATTCCCAATATCCCACCTAAACCTCCCCTGGTTCAGTTGGAACCCATTCCCCCTTGTCTTATCCCAGCAGTTCCCGATGAGTTACAAACATTGAACAAAGAAAACAACATTAAATCAGCACTTAATCCATGGGGTTTTCAAAGCTGAATAACACTTTAGGAGAGGATAGAATGATTTCAGTTCCTGCACCTGCCACTGGAAATCTTTCCCAGTTTAAAAGCCCACTGCAGATTTTCAGTGATGTGGGAATAAGGATGTGTAATTTAATTGCTCATTTGTTGAAGTCCATCATCATTGTAGGATATTTTAAATCTGTGCAATTGAGCTGAACAGCTTTATGAAAATAAAATGTGCTTTTGGCACTGAATTTAAAACAAAATGTGTCCCACAGAGTATCAGATGGGAGACCACAGGTAGAAATGCTCTGCTGCCATAAGTGACATAACACACATATTACATGTGTGAAAAGAGCTTGTTCTTGGTGATGTAGTTAAAGAAACCACAAAGCCTCTCAGTCTGGGGTTGGAAAGCTGCATTTAGTGATGTTCTGAGACATCCTTAAAGTGGGGTGACTGGGCAGTGCTGCAGGGCTCTGCTGGAACCCCTGAGCTGAGCTCTTGGCAGGAATAGATGGAAATCCTGAGCAGACCCTCAGTGCTGCTTAAATTTCTTTCAGAGCCTGATACTCTTAAAGACTCTGAGAGGAGTCTTTATCACTTCCACATGAGCTTTCTTTGGGGTCTTCTAGAGAAAGACACAAGGAATTTTCCACACCCCTTGGAAACATATTCAAGTTCATTGAGTTGCTCTAGCCCATCTCCCTCTCTAAGTTTCAGTACAGAATTTCAAGTCCCTGCAGGTGCAATAAAGACTAAATCCTTTGCTTCAGAGCTGATAGAGCTTTCATTATCCACAGCTTTATATAATTTCAGCTGGAAGTGATTCAAGCTGTTGCCTCATGAATAATTGCAGCAATGCCAAGGCAAGGGAAAAATTGTCATTCCATTCAGTTAATGCTGGAAATGAGCAGACACAAACTTACTTTGAGAAATTCTTGCTTGTACAAGGCAGCTTTAAAACTTCCTACCACTCTTGGAAATTAAAAGTGCCACCAGAAAGAATTTTCATCATGGTAGATGCTGATTTAGGCTATGGATGTGAGCAGAAATTTGGGTGCCTGAGCTGAATCCCTGTTTGTGTCTTGGTACCTTTGATTCTCTTTCATGGCTGAATCATTGGTGGAGTTTCACTGAGGACAGCACTCAAATTCCTTTCTCACCTTTAATTTTTATTCACAGCTGCTCTGGATCTGATTTCAGCTGTGCAATTGTTGTCACCTGACCCTGAAGGAAAAGCCTCACATGTTTTTTTCCAGTGCCATCAGTTTGGAGGCTCGTATGGGAATTTTACTGGCTTCAAAATGTTGGGAACATCCAGCTCATGTAAGGCTGAGGGACAAATCAGTGAGCAAAGATACATTCATCTGCCCAAGCACCTTGATAACTTAACAGAACAACATTTGGGTCCAGACCTGGTCTGGATCTCAGTTCCTGGTTTGATTCTGCACAGAAAAGTGGATTTTTATGGTTAATATTGTGTTGAACATCAGGTGGCTCCAAGAGCTGCTGAAACCCTATTTCATTAATCCTCCCTTTTGCTGGATTGTGTTTCCCTCTTTTTCTGCACCTTGCTAGGATGCAAACAAAAACCAGTTTTGCATCAGAAGAAAATAGGTGGTGAATTTACACCATTTTCATTGTAAATGTGGCATTTTTGAAACGAGTTTTGGCCTGACCTTCTCTGCACATGAGAAGCTCCAAGTGCAACTCCTGGACAAGGGCAGTGCTGCTGCTTCAGGGGTGTTTGTGACTTCCCTCCTGGCAAGTTCATATCCAAAATGGACAGGGAGGCCAGAAAAATGTTTTATTTAATAGGGGAATTCTCAGAAAGGAGATTTTGTGCTAAAAAAGGAATGTGAGTTCCGCCAGTGATCTGATTTTGTTGTGTTTTTGGTTTTTTTTTTTTCCTGGTTTTATTTTTGGTATTCTTACTCTTAAATGCTGAAGAATATTGCTAAATTCCAGAGAATGGGAGAACAAATCAAATTTGCTGTCACAGCAAAAGAGAGCTAATAAATTTGTTCATCTGTGCCCTGATCAGCTCTCCAGCTTGGGGTGGGGTGAGGTTTACACTCAGCCAGTGCCAGCTGTTTTCCTCCTCTTCAGGAGATTTGATTTGGCCCAGACTGGAGAAGTGAAAGTGCTGGGAGCTGAAAATCAAGAGTCTGCTCACCTGGGAGGTGATGAGTACAGGCTTGAAGAGAGCTCCTGGGAAGATGACTCAAGGAGGGTCGAGTTCCCTGCTCTGGAGGAGGTGGGAGAGGTGCCAACCACTCTAAAATCAGTGGTGCTATTCCTGAGGAATGATTAATCCCTGTGTGGGATGCTGTTTGCACAGGAAGGGAGAGGCTGTGGAGCCTTTTGACTGCAGATGTTGTGTCCTTGGATGGGGAAATTCATTTCAAGGTTTCTGTGTGTAATTGCCCTGTTTGTACTGTTGAGGAAACAGGAGGGCCCTGGGGCCTGTCAGAATCTGAGGTATTGATGATTCTGAGATTGTAGAAAGTCTCTGTCTGTCAGCCCCGCTGCCAAAGCAGAAGCCATAATTGGTCTGTGCTGTTTCAAGGTTGTTTATTCTGTTTATCTCTAACATGTTCTGCTGCCCTGCCGCAGCTCTGTCCTGCAGGGCAGCGTGTGGGGCTCTGCCCTCAGTGGGATGGTACAAACATTAAATACCACAAACTACCTGTGCTGGATTTACAATAACGTGCCAATATCTGTCACCTACGTTGGACAGTGTGTCCCCAGCCTGAACCAACAGAAAAATGCCAACACCACAGTGAAACATGGAGGGCATGAAGAAGGAGAAAAAGGACAAGGCACACCCAATTTCCTCCATCTTGTCCCCTTTGAACCCCTAATCTAGAATCCTAAAATTTTACTTTTGCACCCGTGCCACACTTAATTATTACTTATATCAAACACTCAGAGCTGGTAATTCATCCTGTAAGATTGAAAACTCTTTTCCATGGCCAGAGATCACAGCCAGTGTCTCTGGGGGCTCTGTCCAGGGTCCCAGACCTGCCAGGGCAGCCAGAGGGAAACCCTGGATTCCCACAGGGTGTACTTGGGGCTCCCCACACCTCAGGATTTAGAAGGGGCCATGGAAATAATTCCCAGAGGATGATGAAATCCCTGTTTGTGAAGTCACAGATGTCAGTTCTCCAGAGGAATAGAGTCATGGAACCACTGAGGTTGGAAGAGACCTCCAGGATCATCGAGTCCAAGCTGTGCCCAACCCTCACCTTGTCACCAGCCCAGAGCTCTGAGTGCCACCTCCAGCCCTTCCTGGGACACTTCCAGGGATGGGCACTCCAAACCTCCCTGGGCAGCCCCTGCCAATGTTTAATCACCCTTTCCATGGGGAAATTCCTGCTGGTGTCCACCCTGAGCCTGCCTGACCCAGCCTGAGGTTGTTCCCTTTGCTCCTCTAAACTCAGCACCTGGCACTGCAAGCTGGGCATTTTGGAGTTGGATGAGACCTTTGAATCAAAAGGGAAATCCAGTGATTTTCCTGGCATTTAAACTGAAAATGAAATTAGATTTCTTAATTATTACGACATTGGGTCACCTGCTCCCACCCAGCTCTAACAGAAACACTTGAGGGAAACCCGGTCTGCTCCTGGGATGGATAAAGGAGAGCTGGACATCACCCACCCGAGGTAGGAACAACCTCTGCTGATCACTTGGTAACATCTGTGAGCCATGAAAGGCCATTTTCTGTCCTGGAAGGGTTTTCTCCTGCCTGTGCCACAGGCAATCACAGCTGTTTGGGGTCATTTTCTCACAAACTGGACACCCCAGGCAGAAAATTCAACTCAATCCTTGAGTCAGGTGGCACTGAGCAGGTATTCAGTTCTTTGCAGACCTTGTTCTGTGTCTTTTTCCCCTCAGCAGACACGGGATGACCCCAGGACAGGCTGTCCCAGCCCTGTGCAGCCAGGGCTGTGCCAGGGGACAGGGCAGTGGGAGGTTCTGGTGCTGCTGTCCTGCAGCAGCCCTGCTCAGGGATGTTATTTCGTGACTCAGCTTTGTTCTGACAAGATTTTTCAATCGAAATTGGCATCCAAAAGAGGCAGCAGGGAGGGAACCCTCTCTTTGTTCCCTTTAATCCACAGCCAGCATCCTCCTGGTTTCCTTCTATGCACTGTCAACTCCCAGGCAGGTTTGCATCACTGATTTGCATCACAGAGTTACAAACCCTTCTGGAAGGGCTGCTGGAGAGCTGCTTTGACCTCTCCTAGCAAAGAAAACATTTGCTTCCTCCCCTCCTGAGGGAGAGCCAGTGCTTTTGTGTGTTCTCATATTTCCATGTGTGGTTTCCTTATTGCCTGATTCCATGCTCCAGGCCAAATTTAGTCACACTTTGCAACATTCCTGAAGCTGCTCAAAACTTCTCATCCTCCCTTGTCTCTGTCAAGTCTTCTTGGGAGCTTTTTGCTGTTTCTTCATGGCATCAGCTCCAGGAAGTTCATCCTCACTGCTGGGAGCGGGGTGTCAGGACCAGCTGCAGGTGGGCAGATAAAAGGGGATATTTTAAAAAGGGATATTTTAAAAAGGGATATTTTAAAAAGTGAAGACCTGGAAAATTGCACTGGAAATTGAACCTGCAAATCATGAGCTCTCACTGCTGATGTTTTGAGAAGGCTGACCTAGAACAGAGACAGAGCTAGAGAATAAAGCAGGGATTTATTAAAGGATCTCCTCCATGGATCCACCTTGGGCAGCACCAGAGCCCAGCCAGGGCTGCACCCAAATGAACCAAAATGGTCCCAAAATGCACGAGCGCTCCCGGGGGCTCTCCCTGGGATCAGTTCTGCTCCATTGGCACCTTGGAGTTCATTGTCCCATTCCAGCTTTAGCCCAGGCAGTCCCATCCTGCTTGTTTTTCTCTCTCCAGCCCACGGTGTTTGTGCTCTTGGGCTGAGATTTGGATCATTTGTCCTTGGTGCCCAGCTGGAGCAGGAATTGTTTTGTCTCCCTGCTCTGTGCAGAGCTCACCATCCCCTCATATGAATCCTAGACTTACAGACCAAAACAGCACAGAATATGAAAAATATAAATACTAAAACCTGAGGCATCAGTGCTAGCCCAGCTTTGGCATGGATGAGTTCCATGAATTGGTTGTTCCCCACCTCTTTGACTTCTCAGGCTGAGAACAAGTCACTGGCAATTAGGGCTGAAATTGTGGCTGAGGGTGAGCAAGAGTTGAGTGTTTATTTTCTTAAAACCAGATGTCTCCAGAGGGGCCACAGATCTGATGTGCAGCACTGGCAGAATCTGAAATTGAGGATTTATTTTCCAGGTTCTTAAGGGTAATCATAGAATGGGATTTTTTGAGTAGGAAGGGACCTTAAAAATCACCCAGTGCCGCCCCTGCCATGGGCAGGGACACCTCCCACTGTCCCAGGGTGCTCCAAACCCCATCCAGTCTGGCCTTGGGCACTGCCAGGGATGTAGGGGCAGCCACAGCTGCTCTGGGCCTCCTTGCTCTGCCAGCCAGGCATTCCTTCCCAATATACAACTTAAATTTCCCCTCTTTACATCTGAGCCCATTCGTGTCACTCCAGTTCCTGGTGAAGAATCCCCCTCTGAGTTCCTGGCAGCCCCTTCAGACACTGGCAGGTACTGGGAGGTCTCCCCTTCTCCAGGCTGAGCAGCCCCCAGGTTATGTCCCTGCTCTGAATTCCTCTGGCTGTGTCTCCTGAGAAATGCTGTGCCTGGCAAATGTCCTGGCACCTTCCCTCTGAGTGCCCCTGGCACCGTGCTGTGCTCTGCTTTCAGGGACAGAGGAGAGAAAACAAGAATAATAGTAATAAAAAAGCTCCATGTGTTCCCTCTGCTTAACATCATGAGCCAAATTTGTAACCTGAGGGGTTTTTGTTCAGTGAAACTCCTCTTTTGAGGAGTTTCTGAGGTGCCTCTGTCTCCAGCAAACTCTGGGAGCTCCAGGTGGAGGTTGCACAGGACTTTCAGAGGTGGGGAAGATGTGGGATTCCTGTGATACTCTGAGGTTTAAGTGTTTCTGTTCTGTTTTGGTGTGCAGCTTTTGGCTTTATATTAAGTGTTACTGGGATCTTTTGACAGGGTGGTGAAGACAAAACGATCCTGTTCTAGCTGGAGACTCGAGGATAATCTCTTCAAACTTCAGGCCCAAAGCACAAACAACGTGAAAAGCAGAGGGAGGGCAAGCAAGCAAGGAGGATGAAACTTCATCATTTGAAGCTGTTAATTGGACAGTTAACTCCTGTATGCAAATGGACTAAAACTTATCAAAACGTGAGATCTCCTGACCAAGCTCTTTTGCTTCCATCTTGGAGCCATCTGGGCACTGCCAGGGTGTGGCCTTTGAAGGCTCTTCAATAAAAATCCACTTTATTCCTCTGAACTCCATCGAGCCTTCTGTTCCAGCTCCTTAAGGCATCACCTGAGCTCAGCACGGTGAGATTTTTCACTCTCTATTCATGAACAGCTCATTTTCCCTGCCTCTGGTGTCCCTGGAGCTCCGTGGCTCTGCCTGAAGGTGTCAAAACTGAAGTGAGGGTGTGTGCAGGGATGTTCCCAGCTCCCTGTGCCAGAGCTCCATCCTGGCCCCTGAGGGGACAGCAGGGGACACTTGTCCTTGGCAGCAAGCAGGTCCTGAGTGCCTCAGTCTTTGCTGTCATGGGCAGAGGAGAAAAAGATATAAAATAAAATAAAATAAAATAAAATAAAATAAAATAAAATAAAATAAAATAAAATAAAATAAAATAAAATAAAATAAAATAAAATAAAATAAAATAAAATAAAATAAAATAAAAATAGCACCCCATAATAATAATAGTAATGTTAGCATTCAGGAACACACATAACCACGGGATATGATTATATGCAGGTGCTTTTATTGAGAGCTCTGGGAATCAGGGGTACAGACCCAAATCTGACTCCAACACAGCTTTAGAGCTGAACGTATTTTATATTCTATCGTTATATAACTTACATATTAATTATTAAACTTATATTGTTCTATTGTATACATTGACATGAGTTTCTCGTGATCTTTCTTAGGCCCCTGACCACAGTTTCTCATGATTATTCTTACAATTAAACAGCAATTATATTTAATTACTAAACAATCATCACCTCTAACAATTATATCATTTATCATGTACTAGCTACACAGGTGCAGTTCTAGCAAGGTACAAAGTCTTCCTGTACTTAGGGTATTTATTTTCTTTTCAGGGTGTACTAAGCTTAATTTTCCTTTTAACCCTAAATCCCCATGATTTTAAACCCCTTTACTATCAGTAATAGTAATAGCAATGGTAATAATAATAATAATAGCAATAGTAATAGTAATAGTAATAGTAATAGTAATAGTAATAGTAATAGTAATAAAAATAAAAATAAAAGCTCCATGTCTCCCCTCTGAGCCAGCTTTGTAACCTCAGGAGATTTTATTCAATAACTCCTCTGCTGAAGCCCTGCTCTGTGGTGACTCTGTCTCCTGGCCCTGCTGGGCTGGCACACCCCACTTCTGCCTTTCAGCACGCCCCAAAATTTGGCTGCTGCTGCTGCAGGACTTCCCTGGTGTGTTCTGGCAGGGTGTGACACCGAGGGCTCTGCCAGACTCCCCCGTGCCCCTGCTGGAAACCATCTGAGGGATGTGCTCTTATCTCCCCTAATAAAAACACCATAAATACACCCCCTGCTCCATCTCATCGATGAGATAAGAGGAGGAGAAGAGTAAATAGCAGAAAACCCCCAAATTTCCCAGCTTTTCCCTAAAGTCCCGTCACCTCCAGCAATCTTTCCACAGAAATATCTCATTGAAGGAAAAAACCCTCAGCCAGGAGGGATGGAATGAGCATCGTGTCCTTTGCAAGCCAAAGGCAGTTAGGGATGGAAAATGCAACATGAGACAAGTTTGTTATTTATGGTCCTGTCAAGGCTTCAATCCAGGGAGCACCTCTGGCTTACAGGCTTCAAAGAACCCCCAAAAAAGGAAAAAAAATAAATTTGCTGGTGACACTGGGTGGTCCCTGCAGGTTGGGAGGCTGCTGGAGATGTTTTCTGGGAAAGGTCAAAGTAAACATTAATTTTGCTGTTCAAAAAGTCGGGAGGAAAAGCTCCCGATTTTACAGGCAATGTCAATAATTTGTTGTGCTTGGAATCAATCCAGTTTTCACTATCTGCAAGTCTTGGCTTGGTTTGCCTCATTTTTTTAAAACCAAAATTTCACCCTGTGGAATGTTTACAGCTGTGAGTTGTGATGTTGTTTTATGCAAATCAAACAGAAAGACAAAACAAGGAATTTTGTGGGTGACTTTCCCTCTGTCCATTCACCTTTCCAAAGTTTTTTCTCCCTTGTTTTTGACCTTTTTGATGATCTAAAAGATATTCTGGGGGAAAGCACCTTGTAAAATTTGGAGGGTTTTCTGAGGTTTTAATTTATTTCTTTGCTTGCTGCTACATTTCCCATTCTCTCATTTCATATTTCATGTGTTCAAGGCTCTCAGCTGCGAATTTTCTCCTCTGACAAACTGTCTGAGTCATTTTTTTGGCTTCTTGTCAGTGGCAAAAGTATGTGCAAAGTTCAGAAATATTTCCTGCACGATGCAATGCCTTTGCCTTCGAGGGTTGTAGTGCTCATTCCTTGTCCTTCCGTTGTGGTTCCAAAACAAAAACACGTTTTGAGGGGATCAAAATAATCATAATTCTAGATTTTCTTCCTCTGTTTTTCCGTGCAGTGGTTTGAAAATGTTTATTAAAAGAAAGCCATTAATTAGGGTTCAGAATCTGCTGTTGAACTGGAGATTGGATAAAACCTTTTCACTTCAAACAATAATTCAATGAATGATAGACTGAATTGTGTATTTTCAATGGGAATTGGGTATTTTTAATGGGAGCTTTATGTTTTAGAGGAAAACCTCATTTAGAGACAGAGAAATATTAGCAGAGAGGCATTTTGAGGCATTGGAGAGGAAAATACATTTCTTCAGAAATGATGAAAATTTTTGTTTCACATTTTTTCCCCAGAAAAAGGAAAATCTTGGGTGTCTTTCTGCAGCAAATTTCTGTATTTCTGGTTTTCATCTCACTTTAAAGTAAAGAAAACCCAACCCAAATGTCAGAAATTGCCCTGGGGTGCAAGTTCTGTTTTCGGCTGTGATAGACCAGGACTTTAAAGCCACAAATCTCTCCAAGTTCTCATCATCAAACTGTCTTAGGGAAAATCCTTAAACTTCAGAGAAATCAACCTTTCATTCCCTCCCTGCTTAAAGAGCTTTGTGTTTTCAAAGGTTAAATGTTCCAAAGATTTTTACCTGAGGAGTAAATACAGAAAAATTGGGTTAATTTGATTTTTTTCTTTTCCCCTCCTGTATTTTTCAGAGTTGGGTTTGGAAGAGGAGCAGCAAACTCTGGGAGCTCCAGGTGGAGATTGCACAGGACTTTTAGAGCAGGGGAAGGATGTGGGATTCCTGAGCTCAGACTTTTACTCTGTTCATGAAAAGCACATTTTCCCAAGCCTCAACGTCTGAGATGTCAGGTTTGTATTAAAAACACCCCAGAAGCAGCTCTGAGCATGACAGGGATAGTCTGAGGTGACTTCCTGGGAGAAAAAGCTGTTCTGGATCTCTGACTACAGAACTGACCAGGGTCCAGCAGTTTGTGCCTCCAGGGATGTAACTCAGGACCCTGCCCTGCCCAGGTGGGGGTCTTGAGATGCTCCAGCCAAAAAGGGATCCCAAAATCTGCCCCCTCACAGGTTTCCAGAGGCTTTAGTTGATAGGAAACCTCAGGATTTGGGCTTTTCACCAGCTCAGTGACCTGAGCAGTGCCACAGGTGCAAAGTCTGGTGCAGGTGTTCACCACGTGTTTGGAGCTGGATGAAGTTGCTCATCTCGAAGAACCAAATGAAAATCCCCAACAAAGCCCAAAACAATCACACTTTGCTCAGGGATACTGGTCTGGAAGGAGAAGCCTGAACTCAGATTCAACTTTTGGTTTTGCTTTGTGTTTGTTTTGTGGAGCAGAAGCAGTTTCAATCTCCAGCTCCCAGGTCCTGCCCTAGTTCTGCTTTTCCTCTTATTTCTGTGCTGGGCTCAATCTGTCTCTCCTTCTCCTTTGCTTGTCTTGACCCCAAATTTCCCCAATGACTTCTTAATTTTGCTTTAGGCAAGGGGCAGTGCTCAAAAGGACACACTGGGGTCCTGGGGGAGAGGTTCTGGTGACATCTGGAGTGTTCAATCCTTGGAATAACTGCAGGGAGTCGGCCTCTGTCTGTCTGGACAGGCACAGCCCCAGAGTTTTCATGTCCTTGGCTTTTTTGGAGCATCCTCAACACAATTTGTTTGTTTAGTGGCTGAGTTAAAACTCAGACATCCTAGGGATGAATGCCTGGAGATGTTTTATCCCTTACAAAAACACATTTGAGGACGAAACTGAGAGGAAGGAGATGCTCAAGAAGAGGTCTTACATAACAGGAGAAGGCTTCAAGGAGATGTTTTTGCAGCTTTAAAGGGGACTTGTAAGAAAGAAGGGGACAGACTTCTGAGATGACAAGGGGTGATGGGTTTTAGCTTTAAAACAAAAGTAGGAACAGTTTAGATTACATATAAGGAGTTTTTTACAATGAGGGAAGTGAGGCCCTGGCACAGGGTGCCCAGAGCAGCTGTGGGTGCCCCTGGATCCCTGGCAGTGCCCAAGGCCAGGCTGGACAGGGCTGGGAGCAGCCTGGGACAGTGGGAGGTGTCCCTGCCATGGCACGGGTGGGATGAGGATGACTTAAAAAATCCCTTCCAACTCAAACCCTTCCATATTCTATGACCCACTGTGAGTGAACTCTTGGGGAGCTTAGGCTAAATCCAGGAGGAAAGCAGGAATTCTGCCCATGTCCTCACCTCTCTTACAGCACAGCCGTGCCCTGCTGAGCCAGTTCATCACCTGGCAGCTTTTGCACATCAGTTTTACCCTGGAGGCTCAGCAGTGCTCTCTTTAGAGCAAAATTCACTGATGGACCTTCTCTGTTGGTCCATTTTGCATCTCCCCCAGCATCAGGGCAGATGCTGCTGTGCAGGGTTTTTTTGGGATGGCCCAGGGCCACCAGCTGTGCTGTCCCATCTCCTGCAGCCATCCAGGCTTTACTCCCTGCACACCACAGCCTGGCCTGATGCAAACCTGTGCAAGAGGTTTTTCTGTGACTTCAGTGAGCCAGAGAGAAGTTTGATAAGAAGCTCCATGTTCACCCCTGGAAGAATTTTCTACCAAGGTCGTTGACATAGAAACCAAGAAGGAAAGAAGGAGAAATAAGAGAAACCTGCCACTGCCTGTTCCAGTGAGCACTTGGTTTGTATTTCCTGACCAATGAGTAAAGTGTAAACTTCTGAGTTTGTAAAAGTGTATAAAAAGCATGTATGCTAGAATAAAAACAGTTTGAAGCCTTCTGAAAATGGAATGTTGCTTTGTACTGTGACTGTCTCAACTCTGACACAAATCTTGCCCAATATAGAGCTTCAGCCCAACATCCCAAACTCCCAAAAGCCTTAACACCGTGCTGAATACCTGCAGGACTTAAAGCTTTGTCAGGTAATGTTCAGGTAGTTTCTGTTTTAAGGGAGATTGGGCAAATAAAAGGAGATCAACAACAAAAATTTTTTAGACACTTAATCCTGAAGCTTCTTATGAAAAAAGAAATCACTTGGAAAATTCAGAGCACAATCTATATAAAACTCCTGGGAGACAGGAGATGAGTCTGACCTTCCATAAGCTCAGCCCTCAAGTCAGGCTCTCTGCAGTGATTTTCCCTCTCCTGTTCCTGATGGTGCTTGGAGAAGGCAAATTCTCCTCCTGGCGTGGTGAATCAGCAGCAGAGTGGCAGCAGAGCCTGGGAGAGTTTATTACGGAATCATGGAATGTTTTGGCTTGGAAGGGACCTTAAAATGACCTTGCTCCAAGCCCTGTTTGTGAGCAAAACCAGCCAAACGTAGATTTTCCTGCTTGGTTTGGCAGGCTGCAGGATCTGGGGTGCTCAGTCAGCTCCTCTCCTTGAGTGCACATGTTGTCAAACCTTCTCTTGCCCCCAAAGCCTCACAGGGGCTGACCTTTTGCCACATGACAACATTTCCTGTCCCATCAGCTCTGTCTAATTAATGGGGTCCGAGGGTGTAACTGAGTCAGGCCTTGAGATCATCCCCAGCCCAGTGCAGCCAGCAATAAACACTCCTTGGGGCTGATCAAAAGCACCGTGCTTCCCTCGATGGGGAAACAGCAGCAGCACCTGGGGCTTGTGCCTCCCAGGTGAGGGGAAGAGTGGGATGTCATCAGGTGTCCCACTAAAGCCACAGTGGGTCCTGTGAGGTCTGGGAGGGGATTTGGGTTTCTCTGCACCCTGTGTGGGCTCTGGCAGCGCTCTGGGTGAGGGTGGAACTCAGAATACTCATGGGAATGACACTTAGGGGACTTCACTCGGCTTTCTTGAACAGCCCCTGGTGTTCATGCCCTGGCACCCATCTCTCCTACGTGTTACAGCAGGTTGGAGGTGGTTCCCACCAGTGACTTTCTCCTTGGAGGCCCTGCCTTGGCACAGCAACCCAGCCTGGTGTCTCCTGCTGTGCCAAGGGAAATACAGGTTGGATACGAGGAAAAATTTTTCATGGAAAGAGTGATAAAGTTGTGGAATGGCTGCCCGGGGAGGTGGTGGAGTCACCATCCCTGGGTGTGTTTAACAAAGCCTGGATGTGGCACTGGGTGCCAGGGTTTAGGTGAGGGTTGGGGCTGGGTTGGACTTGATGATCTTGAAGGTCTCTTCCAAGCCAGTGGTTCTGTGAATTCTGTGATTCTGTGAATTCTGTGAATTCCTGGCTCTGTGCTGCTCCCAGGTCACCCCCATGGCCAGCCCTGGATAACCAGCATTCCCAAAAGCAAATCCAAGCCACTTTGCTGGACAACAAATGCTTCCTAAAACTCCCTCTCATCACAAGCAGAGTCGCCTCTGGGACAGATATTTATTACTAAGAAACTGCAAGTGGGGTTTATTGACTGAGTAACCACTGAGTACTGACTCCAGTGGTTTTGCAGGAACCTCTGGGGAATGCTGGGGAAGCCCTGACCCAGGGAAGGCTCACCCTCCCTGCAGGCTCTGGGAGCTGCCACAGCTCCCTCCACCTGCAGGCTGCTGCTCCCTGGCACTGCCAGCTGCCATCTGATGCCATCTTCCTGATGGGTGTCTGGAGTAAGACCATAAATCAGAGACTTTCACCCTGCATGGATGATAACAAGTCCAAGAACAAAGACAGATAGCAGTAATCAAGGGCTGGATCAATAACTTTAATCCTAGAACACAGACAGCCCCTATTAATTCAAAGTAAAGCATTCCAGACTGAGAATTTAGTAGTCAGAAACAAAATGGTTTTGAAAATTCATTTGTTTTCTTTTTTTTCCCCATCCCTTCTCTTATTCAGGCGGTGCAGCAGGGGGTGGATTTCTTCCTGCAAGTAGGAACATTGCCAGCCTTGTCTCCAGTTTCCCTCTGGAGACAGCCAACAGAACAGGCAGGAGTGTGGGGAGAGGCAGGATAGCTTTCCTGAGCACAGAGCATCCTCCCAGCAGGGCCTTTTCATGGACAACTGACAATTCCAGGATTTTTGGCCTAGGGGCTGTGCATGCTGCAGATCCAGCTGGTCCCAGCCCCATGCTGGGGCCTGGGAGCTGGGCTGGAGATTTCCCTGTCCCAGGGAAATGTTCCATATCCTGCTGGTGGCTGGGAGGGACCCCAGGGGACTGCCCAGGCTCTGTGCTGACCCCATAAGAAATTGGGGTTGCTGTTCCTGGGCTCCTTCATCCCCTGCTCCTGTGTCCTGCTCGGGGGATGCTGTGGGTGGCCAGAGGAGGTGGATGGGCAGGTGGGGCGGGGTGACAGCAGTGACAGCAGTGGCAGCAGTGGCAGCAGTGGCAGCAGTGACAGCAGTGACTGACAGCAGTGACAGCAGTGACAGCAGTGATAGCAGTGACAGCAGTGGCAGCAGTGACAGCAGTGACTGACAGCAGTGGCAGCAGTGGCAGCAGTGACAGCAGTGACAGCAGTGACAGCAGTGACTGACAGCAGTGACAGCAGTGGCAGCAGTGACAGCAGTGACAGCAGTGACTGACAGCAGTGACAGCAGTGACTGACAGCAGTGACAGCAGTGGCAGCAGTGGCAGCAGTGACAGCAGTGACAGCAGTGACAGCAGTGACTGACAGCAGTGACAGCAGTGGCAGCAGTGGCAGCAGTGACAGCAGTGGCATCAGTATCCACCTGACCCTCTGGAGGAGGGGGACTTCCACAGAGGAATTCCACAGAGGGGCTCTCTCTCACTGTGCCCCGACCAACAGCCCACAGCAGGGGACGGGTGACAGGGGGACCTTGGAAGACCTCTCAGGTTCCCTTTTCTTTCCCACACAAGTTTGCTGTGTGACTCCAGCGAGTCATTTAATGTCCCCGAGGTTCCCCATTTGCAGAAGGGACTTTCCCACTGTCCCAGGAATGCTGCAGGGATAAATACACCAATGAGCCTCCGACACTTCCTTGATGCAGCCTGCCTGAGGCTGGTTCAATCAGGACCTCCCCCCAGCAAACAGACAGGAAAATTCCTGTTTTTCTGGGAACACATCAGTTATTGCTATAAAAAACAGGAGTATTTTGTGTGGCTGCATCAGGGATGTTTGGAAGATGCTCTTGATAACGAATTCCATTTGTCATGGACAAGCCATTGGAGTAATGGCTGCTGCTTTAGGTCCTTGAGTAGCTAAAGGGAAGGCTGGAAAGGGTGAGAAAATGAGGAGTAAAGTCCAAAATGTTCTCAGTGTAAGCAGGAAATATTCCTGGTGAGGTCACTGGAGCAGGGAGAGCGTTCTGCCATCCGTGGATGGGATCAGGGCGTCGCTCCCAAGGTGCAGAGGTCTCCTGGCAGTAGCAGAGGTCTCTCTCTTCTCCACCTCACCCAAAGCAGAGTCAGTGTGGGGGCAGAAAAGCAGTGAAGGTGATGCCTCAGGTTTGAGCTTTTCTATTTTTCACATTCTGTGCTGCTTTAGTCTGTGGGTCTGGGCTCCATCTGAGGGGATGGTGAGCTCTGCACAGAGCAGGGAGACAAAACAATTCCTGCTCCAGCTGGGCACCAAGGACAAATGATCCAAATCTCAGCCCAGGAGCACAAACACCGTGGGCTGGAGAGAGAAAAACAAGCAGGGTGGGACTGCCTGGGCTAAAGCTGGAATGGGACAATGAACTCCAAGGTGCCAATGGAGCAGAACTGATCCCAGGGAGAGCCCCCGGGAGCGCTCGTGCATTTTGGGGCCATTTTGGTTCATTTGGGTGCAGCCCTGGCTGGGCTCTGGTGCTGCCCAAGGTGGATCCATGGAGGAGATCCTTTAATAAATCCCTGCTTTATTCTTTAGCTCTGTCCAGCCTCTGTTCCAGGTCACCTTCCCAAGGCATCAAAGGGATGGCAGCTGGCTGGTGTGGCCTGGAACGAGCTCCTGGTGGGAGAGAACAACCCTGAGTGCCCAGGAGAGCAGGGGAAGGCCAAGGCTGTGTTTGAGCATTTCTCTGGGGGTTTGCCATTGGTGTCTTTTCCTGCAGAGGAGGGTGCAGAGCAGAGATTTGGGGTGATCCTGCCAGGGCAGGGACACACCTCAGGGGGCTGACAGGGGGTAGCATCTACTCTGGTCAAGAAGGTGTTAATGAGAGCTAATTGACTCTATTAATGAGAGCTAATTGAGCCCATTGGCCTTGCCCTGCTCCTGCAGGTGCAATGGAGAGGAATAAGAAGGGGAGAGTGGGTTGGGGTGGGGTTTTGCAGCCCAGGAGGTGTTTTAGGGTGGATGGTGATCTGGGTGTGAAGGTACAGAGGGAAACTGAGGCAGAACAACTCTGCTCTGGAGCCAGACTGGGAGAGCTCAGAGCCCTTCCAGGGCCTAAAGGGGCTCCAGGAGAGCTGGAGAGGGACTGGGGACAAGGGATGGAGGGACAGCACACAGGGAATGGCTTCAGACTGGAAAAGGGGAGATTTAGATGGGATGTTGGGAATATCCCATAGGGCAGGAGGTGGAATGGGATGGGATGAAGTCCCCATCCAACCCAAACCAATGTGTGTTAATGTCGTACTTGGGGTGGTTGTGAGGGAAGCTGAGGCACTCTGACTCATTATGGTCATTTATTTTTAATTCTTTTTTGACAGCTCAGATAATTCTGGCTCCTTCAAATACCCAGACAAAACCCCTTCAGCCATACAACATTTCAGCCTCATGACTGGGATATTTCCTGTCTCCCGTGCCTCTGAATGGACTGAGGGCTTTGCTGCTGCAGCCAAAGAGTTTCCCTGGTCCATTGCCAGTTAAATTTCATTGGGGTGAGGAGTTGTGGCTCTATTCCTTGAGCCAGCTGCTGGCACTGCTGGAGTTCCTTGTAAATCCCTGCTGTGGGAAGCTGGGCTGGGAGCAGCCTCCTGCCACGCTCCTCCCTAATCCTTGGAGCTGCCTCTCCAACAGCTGGCTCTGTGAATGGGAAAAAGGGAAAGCAAGGAAGAAATATTGATTTTTGCTGCAGAGCCAGCTGGGGAAGCCACCAAAGGGGAAAAGAGTGACAGGGTAGCAATGTCCTGGCTGCTCTCTGTTTTCTCTCTGTGTCACAGAGCAGAGATTAATGATGTTACAATGGGGGGATAGCAGGGTAAGAGTAAATATCTCGTTCAGTGTCATTTACCTGAGTGTAAATGGCTGTGCTGTCCCTTACTCATCCCTAAATCTCAGGGTGTTCCTTTGAGCCAGGGCTGCTCAGGCAGTGCAGGGAGCCAGGTCTGTGGCTTATTGGCATCCCTGCTGATTCCTGTGGCTCTGGTAGCCAAGAAGACAAATAGGGTGGCCCCTGAGTGTGCCTGGGAGGGAGAGAAGATTCCTTGTGGACTGATCCCAAGTGCTCCAGGTGAGGGCTGTACCTCCAGGGCTCTTCTCATCTTTGGGTTGAAACACGTGAGAGTGTTCTCATGCAGTGGGCAAAGAATTAAAGGAATCTGTTAGAGGAAGCTGGAGGAACAAATAATAATAACCAGCTTGGTTGAGGCTGTTGACTGTGAGTTTAATACTGAGGGTAGGTGTGGATGCACCTCTGGAATCGCTGCTGGGGCAGGGGTGGGTGTGGAGCAGCAGGACAGGAGGGGAAGGAGGCAAGCAGCCCTCAGCCCCTCCTGTGCTCCTTAAACAGCATCTCCCAGCACTGCTGGCCCACTCCTGGCCTCCATGCTCCCCTGGCCTGGTCTTTCAGGATGCCCCCATGTCTGTAAGGGTCTCCAGCCCCGATTCCCTGGGGGAATGCTTGTGCCAGTCCCAGCAGGCTGCCTGGGGAGCAGGGATACCAGCTCTGTGGGATCCTTCTCTCAGGGATGGTGAAAACAAACCTTGTTTTGGGGCAGAAAAACATGGCCCAGGAAATATTTTTCCATTAAATCTGCTCTCTCCTCACACCAACCTGTGATTTTGCCCAGGGGGTGTCTTTGGAGGAGAACCCTGAGCTGAGTATGCTCCTTACTGGACTGTGCTTGTAGTAGATTAAAATATCCTTGGAGGTTTTTTGGCTCTGAGTGGCAGAAAGTTGCTTGCTCCCAAACTGGGAGAGAAGCCACTGGAGGTGGAACATTCCCAGATGCTGGGTAGTGATTCCTGGGGCTGGTGAGGGCTCTTGGAGAGGACTGGGTGTGTTTAGTGACACTCCAGCTGAAGTAATTAACCTTCTGTTGATTTCCAAGCTGTGTAAAAATCAACCTAAATGAATCAGCCTTGAGTAGTTTCCACCACCTCTGACATCAGACAGGGCCCAATGTAAGATGAAGGTAAAATAATCTAATTTTTATCATCTACTGCAAAAGATGGGAGCAGAGGGACACCTGGGGATGCTGTTCCTTCTGTAGGCATAGCAGAGGGAGAACTGAGCAGAGATTATCTTGAGGAGCCACAGCTCCAACACAGAAATTATTGATCTTACCCTACCAGAGGATGGGCATAAACCCATTAATTATTTGTGAAATCAAGACACTGAGCTTTAGCATTTGGAGCTTTGCTTTGATGCCTGGAGCAGGACTACCTAGAAACAGAGGCCAGAAAAAGTTAAAAATATGAAAGTGGATCTACTTAATGAAGGACATTAAGGCAGATGAGGCCTCCCAAGGGGCTACTCCCAGGATGGACAATGGTCACGAGTTTTTCTGACAATTATAAGTTTGGTCCATTTACATATCAGGGGTTAATCCTCCAATTGCAGCTTCAGGTAATGAAGTCATTTACCCCCAGTTTTCTCCCCCTAAATTCACTTTTGTTTGTACTTTTTGGGGTTTGAGGCAGAGGGTGTCCTTGGTTCTTGCTTAGGATTGTTTTGTCTGATCAAAATGTGATGGGAGCTTACTAATACTGTCTGGGGTTTGGAGTTATGCACTAATGCACTGCAGGATCTGAAAAATAAAAAAGCTCAAATGTCAAGGCATCATCTTGCACCTGCTTAAAGGGCAAAAAGAGAAGTGGCACAGCTCAGAACCGCCTGGGATGGCCCAGGAGCCTTCCTGGTGTCTCCTTCCTTTGGCTGGGGGTGAGCAGAGGTGTGCCCCGGGGTCTGGAAGTGGAGGAAAGGGGAGAGCAGTCCCTGGTGGTGCTGTGCTCAGCCTGGAGTCTCCTGCTGGGATTTTCCAGGATGAGCAGGGCAGGAGCTGGTGTGGCAGGACAGTTTGCCTCATGCCTTGGGAGATCCACCCAGGGATGCTGTCAGACCTCTCTGGGAAGGAAGGACGTGGAAATTCCCTGTTGCAAGTCTGAGAGCAGCTCTTCTTTCCCCAGCAGTTTTCCTCAAAATAGCGAGGCTTTGCTCAGCTACGTCTTGGGAACGTGCCAGAGGCACAAATAAAGTCAAAGCTTTTTGAAAAAGTGTGGTGTCATTGCTACAATTCCAGCCAAAAGCCTGATCCCATGGAATCCCACTGAGGCAGGAGAATCATCCCAGAATCAGCTGTTCTTGCCAAACAAAGGTTTGGGGTCACACACATTTGGCTTTGGATGGGTGTGTAAATGTCTTCTGGAAACTGGGATTGGGATTTAAAAGCTGGAGTAAGGAATAACAGATTTGCTCAACAGAACCTGATAATGAATGAATATTTAAGTGTGGTTTATGGCCATAGAGGGTCAGGAATCACAGAATTGTTATTGTTGGGAAAGACTTCATCGAGTACAAGCTGTGCCTTATCCCCACCTTGACCCCAGCCCAGAGCTCTGAGTGCCACGTCCAGGAATTCCTTAAACACCTCCAGGGATTGTGACTTCATCATTGCCCTGAGCAGCCCCTTCCTATCCCTGAGCCCCCTTTCCATGGGGAAATTCCTGCTGCTGTCCACCCTGAGCCTGCCCTGGCCCAGCCTGAGGCCGTTCCCTTTCCTCCTGTCCCTGTTCCCTGGAGCACAGCCCGACCCCCCCCCCGGCTGTCCCCTCCTGTCAGGAGCTGTGCAGAGCCACAAGGTCCCCCCTGATCCCCCTTTTCTCCAGGCTGAGTCCCTTCCCAGCTCCCTCAGCCTCTCCTGGGGCTCCAGCCCCTTCCCAGCTCCGTTCCCTTCCCTGGACACGCTCCAGCCCCTCAGGCTCCCCCTTGCCAGGAGGGCTCAGAACTGGACCCAGCACCTGAGGAGTCCCAGCAGTGTCAGGAAGGGGACAATGACTCTCCTGGTCCTGCTGGCCACTCTGCTCTTCATACAGGCAGGGATAAGACTGGCCAAGTGTGACACACTGATGGCTCCAAAGCTTTTAACTCATGTGAGAATTGGCTGCAGCCAGTGGGTGAATCCATCCTCCTTAGCCCATCTCCTCCATGAAAGAGTTATAAAGGGAAACATTCTGAAGGGAAACCAGCGAGCTGCCGCCATGTGTGAGGCAGTGAGAGCTCCAGGGACTGTGCTTCCAGATTTGCACACAGATACTGGAGTTTTGACCATGCTGTGACACCTTTCCTACTCTCTCACCACATAATCTGGCAGCAGACAGGAACAGCCCCACTTCTAGAACAAAAAGCTGTTTCATATCTCCTTGGTTTTGCTCTAGAGATTCCCCTGATTTCCATACAGATGCCCCACTTCCTTTTCTTCACCCAGTGAAGTCATCTTGCTGAAGGGCCACCAGCAGCGCCCCTCTGGAAGGATTTCCCTGCTGGGAGAAGGGGAGAAGCTCTGGGCTGTGTGATTTCCCAGCTGGCAGAGATTTGCCTGGTGATGGATCCCTTCTCCTGCAGGCAGGAATGTGCCTCCAGGTCCTGCCTGCAGGATGAACCCAGCCCTGGTGAGGTGCTGCCCTGCCTGTGGAGCCTGGGCCACTGTCAGAACTCAAAATGCCCCTCAGACATTTTTGGAGGTTCCAGGCCCAGGTCAGAAGCATTTGAGACCCTGGCAGGCAGCTGGAAACAGCTGTGATTTTGGGTTTGAGCCATGGAATGATTTACCAACCTTGCAGGAAGAACAAGAAGTCACAAAAGTTTAGATATTAGAGTAGAAGTAGTCACAAAGTAGAGGGAAGAATTTTTGAGTGCTGTACAGGGGGGTTTGGTTTTGTACATGGCGGTCAGAGGTTTTAAGATGGAGGGATTTGGGCCTGCCCTGTCCTCCCTCTTTCTCCTTCCTTGCCTCCATGTTCTTGGTGATGTTGGCACTCACAGATTGGGTTAGAGTAGAAAGGCACCATTTAATATAGGTAATAGGCATTGGGGAAAAACTGTACCCATGTAACACGTAATGTACCATATAAAAGATAGAAAAGCACCATTTAATATAGGTAATAGGCATTGGGGAAAAACTGTACCCATGTAACACGTAATGTACCATATAAAAGACAGCAGCAGCCCTGGGCAGAGGGGGAGAGAAGAAGCAGTCGGGAGTCAGAGAGGATGTCAGGGTGTGTGTGTGCCTCTGCCTGAGCTGTGAGCAAACCACAGCAGCCCCAGAAGAAAATCTTTTAGATAACTTGCAATAAACTGCCTTGAGACCCAACAACAGAGACTGCTGAGCCTTTCTTTGGAAGCTCGGGTTGGAGGAGAGACTTTTCCACCACATGGAGCCACCCCAAACCAGGCTGAGCTCCGTCAGGCCACCAGCACGGAATGCTGAGCCCCTTCTCCTCCTGGCAGTGCTCTAACCCTGAATTAATGAGTTTATTCTCATCAAACGGGGAGGAGGGGAGGGAGTTTTGTGCCAGGTGTTGAAAGGAGACAGCCCTGAGGGCTGGTGCAGGAGCCAACCTCAGGCTCTGCTGCTGAGAAATGCTACAAACATCTTCCCAGCCCAACAGGGTCTGGCTTGGCTCAGAAATGAGGGTCAGGGTGTGATTTCTGCTTCTGAGACCTCTGCCATCAGCTGGTCCCTGACAGGGCAGCCCATCTCTGTCAGGCTCTGCAGGCAGCCATGCTAACACCCAAATTCCTGACTGCAGCTTGCAGCCACCCCTGCTCCTTTGGCTGACATCCATCAGCCAAATCTGCTACTGCAGAAAACAGAATTAATTTGTCCCTTTGGTGTTTTTTGTTTCTGTTTACAGAAATAGCAGCTGATGGTCTCGGTCCAATGGAGCCTATTGTGAGAATTAGCAATTTGGCTAATCCCCATAAAGGCCTATTTTGTGACTCATAAATCCTGTTCTTTTCCAGTGTTCTGAAATTCTAAAGAAATCCCAAAACACAGCATGGTTTTACTAAATAATCTACTTATTGTTGAGTAAAAAGCAGTTAAATGGGAGTTTTTCATTCAAAAGCAGGGTGTTTATCTTTGGGGTTTGTTCTGGTTTTTTTTGAGGGGGTACCCTTAGAAATGTAGGTGAGATTCAGTTGTGTCTAGAGACTGAAAAAGGAACCTGTGGAATTGAAAATTATCAGATGAGACAGGAACAAAATTCTCCAAAGCCCTCAAAGGCTCATGGAAATGTCTGAACCTTGTCCTTGCATGAATAGGGTTTAATTTCACTGCTCTGGAAATGCCAGGATTACTCATTTTCTGTGTGTATTCTGAATGGAATGAATAGTTTATAGAAAAACCCCCAACCCTACACGTTTATAATACACTATAAACTTTGACATGGGGAAATGTCTGCCCTTCCCAGCTGTGAATAGAGCACTTGGTGGGTGCTTATTAGAATAAAAAAAAAAAATCACTCAGGAATAAATATGAATCCAATTAATTTTATTTTTTCGCTTTAAGACATAAAGAACATTTTAAAGAACTATCTGTAAATTTAATTTCCCAAAGAAATTGCATCAAATAGAATAGATCTAAACTTTATACCATGAATATTACAATTTATCTTCCATAAAATTAAGACATCTTTATGTACAGTACCAATAAATATGCAGCAAACCTTTTCAGCGCCGTTTTTTTGACGTTTTAATATAAAACTCTAAAATCAATGGCAGAACACAAGGAGATTTGTGCAAGAATGAGAGCAGCTGGAAAGCTATTTGAGTTCATAATTCAGCAAAAAATCTGAACACTGCTCACTTATGTTGCTTAATAAACTGGGTTATGATCTCCCAGACAATGATTTTTGTGTTGTTCCAAGGGATTGAACAATCAGGAAACGGGAATTTGAAAGTGTCACTGCAAAGTTCATAATCTGTGAGAGAATTGCACCCAGGGCTGGCACCAGGACTCACCAAGGAGTGGAAGTGGAGCTCTCATTTCCTTTGGGGACAAGCTGAGGGGGATGGGAAACACATCCCTGCCCATCAGATGGGATTTTTTATAGGGTTGGACCTTCCCGGGAGGGAAAATCACTTCCAGTTCGTCTCAGCTCATGCTGCATCCTCCACGGGGATAAAATCCTCGCCAGAGAAAACCCCAAAGCTGGATGTGCTTTGTCCCCAGCTGGGAAAAGGGGACAGGGCTGAGAGGGATCAATCCAGCTGAGGTTGGGTCACAGCCAGCAGGAGAGCTGGGAATGTCCAGCTCCTGTGGATGGATTTCCTGCAGTGACATTCCAGCATGACAGTGAGGCCACCCTCCCCTCAGGATTCGTGTCCACGTCTGTATTTGGCATTAAACCCTCCCCAAAGATTTATCCACCCACCCCACAGTGACAGCAGTGGGGTTTTCCCTTTCACCAGCTGCTTGGGTCATCTTCACCCAGAAAAACACCACAAAAATCCCTCTCCAGCCTGGCAGAGGAGCACCTCAGCCATCCCCACCTTCCCTAGGATGTGCAGCTTTCCAGGGATGTGTTTTCTCCCCCTCCACTCTCGAGAGGGAGCCTGGATTTATTGAGAGCAGACACCTTTGATATGATTAAAGGAAGCCAAAGTGCAGCACAGTGCTCACACTCAGTGTGTTTAGACCATGAAGAATCTCAAGTTATTACCCTAAATGTGCAAAGCACGGAGTAGAATGGCAGTGAAATTGAATTCTGCTCTGCTCAAGTTAAAAGAGAAAATAGTAATAATAAAATTCTGTTTTGCTTTTGCTAAATGTGAGGTAGTTATTGGATTAAAAAGGAAAAAAACCCAACATAACAGGAAGTAACATCTTTTTGGTGGCACAGGGGAAAGCAGCCTGATTCCCGCTGTCTAATCAGCTCCTGGCTGATCTACAGAGGCTGCTAACAAAACCTCTCAGGGATCTGCAGGTGGGTGGAAAGCAGGGAAAAAAAATTTCCTTCCTCAGAGTATTCCAGTGAAAACCTTCCTGCTGCAGACCACAGAGCCCTTCCCCAGAAACCTCTTCTGAAGCAATTTAGATGTGATACTCTGAGTTCAAGCCAGTAAAACAAAACAAATTTTGAGCATAAGAAATAATATGGTAACAATGTGGTAAATGGGAGAATGTGTGTCAGTTCTGCTGGTGGAAAGAAAGGAATCTGCATTCTTGGCAGCAGAGGAATTGAAGATAGCAGCAGCCAGGCTGAGCAATAAATAGCCAGGGGATGCTGCTGCTCTGCTGGGAGATGAGGAGAGCCAAGCTGCAGCTGGAACTGGGTTAGAGGTGCCCTGGGCTCTGCTGCCTTCACTTGGACTCTCATTTGGCCAGAAATTCCTGGCTGGGTTGTGCCTGCCAGCCAGGAGCTGAGCAATTTGGAGCAGGGAATTCCCAACATGCTGAGGTGTTTTTGTGTGTGGTTTTTGCCTGATGAAGTGCAAGTGTCTCTAAATTCCCAGGGGAAAGTCTGGGTCTGGCTTTGCTCTGCTGAGGGACCTCTAACTGCATAAAATAATGATTATTCACACATTTACACACAATCAAACTCATTTCTTATACATCAGCACTGCCTGGCTGCATGAACTAGTCACTCTTAATTATGATTAGTGTTTTAGGAAGGGACTGGCATCAAAAAGTGGTCACATTCATTAAGTTGCATTTTTATTATCATAAAACTTGGGAAGATATAAAGAAGTTAAGTCAGTTCTTGTGGTAAAGATACATCTCAGTGCTGAGGCACAAGACAAAAGACAATCCCTTCTAGAGAATCCCTTACAATAGCAAAATGCTATTACTGGTGTGTAACACCCACATTGGGGCAAAGATCCTTGACATTTTCTGATTCTTCTAAAGAACGAATTCTCTCCTCATTTCTCACCTGAAATGATGGGCCACTCACAAGATAAATAAAACAAAGGACAGGGTGGTCAGTTGTGCCATAGAGGGGTGAAAAAAACAAGATTCCTTCAAAATTCTGGAACATTGTTTTGGAATTTTCAAGCGAATTAGTAAATCTGTTTGGCTTGGTTGGGGACCCCCTTTGTAGAGATGTTTGCTCCTCACATCCCCTGCCAAAAATCATCTCAGCAGCATCTTTTTGGGTGATGTTTGACACCCTTTGGACACTGATCCTGCCAACTGTGCTGGACAGTCCCTGCAGTCACTCCTTGATTTGGCAGATTGCTCCAAGCCATGCTGGAGCTGAGGATAAACACAATTAAAACTTTCTATTCCCTTTTAATCTGAGGCATGCAGGTTTTACTCCTCCCATCCACCAACCAGGAGCTGGTTTTTACCATGATCCCCTTCCCCTCGGGGCTATGCTCAGCACAAATAAAAGTTGGCAGGATTGGAGCTGTTTTCTTTATACCTTAATTAAAATTTCCTAGATTTACTTCTGCGTGTAGATGGAAAGAAAGTTAATGCTTATTTATCAATATTCAGTTTCTGAGAGGAAAGGAAGTGTTAGGTAATGAACTCTTTGATGAATTTGGGTTGTGCTTAGTGTTAGTTTTTTTTGGGGATGAAAAGAATTAGGGAAGAAGACAATTCCTAAGATCTAGAATAATTTGAGCAGTTAAATAATAGTAATAATTTGATACTTCTTCTTTCAGTGGCTTTGTTCTGAAAAGTGCTTTCAGGGTTCTTTTTGGTAAGAAACGGAAGGGTCAAAGCCTAAAATCCTATGTTTTACCTCATTTAGCCCAAGCTGCCTATTTCACCCTTTTTTCTCCAGATTCCATTTTTTTTTCCTATGATGGTTTTAGTTTCACAGCCCCTCCGAAAACAAAGCACATGTTCAGCTTGACCACAGACTTTAAGGTCAGTGCATCCCATGACCAGATCTCACCAGCTTCTCATTTAATTGAAAATGCTGATGCCTGGGCATTTTCACATCTCTAGAAATGCTTACATTTTCTAACTCAACAAACACAAGTTTCTGAGAACACTTGTGTCCTTATTTAACTTAAAAAAAAAAATAAAAAAGATTAAAAATCTGAGAATCCACAGTTTAGGTTCAGTGTGTTGGAAATATTTCCCTTTAAGCTTGACTTTGGTCTCACTAAAGTGGCTTCACCTCATGCCTTTGACTTCTGTGGAGGAATATCTAATATAAAACAGGGCCAGAATCAGCCCCTGAACACTTATTTTATGTGCTGGTCACTGTTACAGTAACATTATTAGCACTGAAATGGGGGAAAAAAGGGATTATAGAGAATTTCCATCAGGATACATGTGGGGGATCAATATGCCTGCACCACTTTAAAACAAGTAATGCCACATATATTGTTTTATATCCTATAAAATGTGTGCTAAATGTGCTCAAAGCTGGTGTGGGTAATGGGGTGCAAAAGCTCTAAGTGGACTAAAATAAATATTTCTGTGGGTTATGAATCAGGAGAATCACACCTGGAATGCAGCTACAGCAGGCAAAGTTTTGCTGGTGAAATTCATCTTTAGTGTGCAGTGGACACAGATTATGTGCTAGAAAAGGCTCATTATTGCCAATGGAACTTCTGGAGACTTCTATGAAATATCCACCAGAAAAAAACCAAAAAATAATGTGTGTATGTCCCACAGAAGGCTCTCTGAATGCCAAATGTTGCATTCCCCACTCCTCTGCCCCAGCCCATCGTTCAGCACACCAGGATTGGGTGATGATGCCTTGGGATAGAGTTTCCCTGGAAATCTGCTGTCCCAGCCTGTCAGGATTGCCTTGTGCCCTCAGAATGATCTGCTCATTCGTAGAAAAGAGAAGCTTTCTGAATCACTGCAATTATTTCAGAATAGAGAGAATTTCCCCTCCAATTTCCTCCAAGGATAAACCAAATTCACCCTAGTTTGCCCTATTTGCCAAATTCACCCTAGTTTGCAGAAGCTCTCCTGCCTAATTGCTGGGAGTCACCTGTCTTGGAAAGATGATTTCAAATCCTCCTTTATGAGACTGACCATGTTGTTTTGTGTGCTGGTCACCTAAAGTGCTCTACATGTTCCAAAAGCTGCAGATTTTGTGTTTTCCTGAGGTCAGATCCTGTTTTGGGCACACAACCAAGTGATCAAAGACTCAACGTGAGGTGTTGAGGGAACACTGCACAAAATTTGAGATATGGAAAGTTTCAGGGTTTCACTGGGAGTAATTTTGTCTAGAAGTGCCAAAAGTGGGGGACTTCACCAGATTTTACCCTGGTAGAGGGGGTCTCTGAGCAGGAGGAAGAGCCCTGAAAAGGAGCTGGGTCACCAGAACAAGGCTGAGGTCGTGTGTGCTAATCACTAAATGGATAATTGGTGAATAACTGTTCCAGACCCAGCTTAAAAAACTTGGCTGAGCAGGTGGAGATAAAACAGGAATAAGGACTCAAAGATGGAAGTGACCTGGATCATAAAAACATAAGAGGATCCCTTGTCTCAGAGTGTTTTCATCTGCCTGCAGGATAATTAAATTTACTTTCTCCAATCCAAACCTATTTTGAGATGTCAGTTTTCTTTGTGGGCTGGAGAAATTGAGTGTAAAAAATGGTATTTGGACAAAGAAGTGTCCTTGCACCTGATGGACAGGGCCAAGAAGGCAGGAGGGAGAAAGGGCTCGAGGACAGCTGAGATGTGGATGTGGGGAAGGTGAAGGATGAGTCAAAGAAAGGATGGGAAGCCAAACTGGGATGAGGTTTTGATGCAGGAAATTTCTCAAGCTCTCCAAATAGGCAGGGTTGTGCCAGGGGCAACACTCAGTGATGAGACTCAAGGAAAATCTGGGAGCAGGAATAGAGGGCAGGGCAGGGTGGCAAAGTCCTGGGGAAGGATAGAGACTGTGGGATCCAGGAATTACAGGATAGGGAGGAATGGGCAAAAAGCCACAGTTTTGAGATGATTTACCACAAAAGACCTGCCAGTTTTCATGTCAGCAGGAAGGTCCTTGCACCAAGACATGAAGAGATCCTGGTGTTGCCTGGACCTCCTCTCCTCCTGCTCTGCTCCTCTCCTCCCTTCCCAATCTCCTTGGCCTCTCTCCCTGCTCCAGCTGCCCCACTGACTTCTTGTCAGCTCAAGCAGATCTTCCCAGAGCAATAAAAGGTCTCCTGGTGGGAAGGGGCTTGCCATGGACAAAGCTGCAGGACCTCACAGGGGGTTGTCCCACTACAAATCTGTGCCCAGTTCAGCTCTCCAGACACGGCCCCTCACCCCAGGGATGCAATTCCCCATCACTGATGGGGGACTTTGGGCTCCACCACGGCTTGGAGTGGAAACATCAGCTCAGGTAACAAAGCCTTGATGTAATTTTTGGGCAAGAAGTGGAGAAATGGAGGAAATCCAAGGAGTGAGGCAGGGAAGAGCTGCAGAGAGGGGAGCCTGGAGGTTGGGGATGGGTGCTTGGCTGTGAGACCTCGGGGCTGTTCAGGGTGTAAACTCCAAATCCATCAGGGTCCTGAGCCACTGCTGGAGATGTATTTTCTGCAGGAGGGGAGCGGAAAATGGGAATTTCCCTGAGAGGCAGAAAGGTCTGTGGAAATGAGTAAGTGCAAGGTGGGAAGTTAAACAGTCCTGAGCTCCACCAGAGCTGTGTCATTGGATTTTTCACCTTGTGTGGGGACAAGTGGTGGCCAACCTTCACCCAGGGCAAGGCTGGGGAGTCCCTTGGGGACAGAGGCCACCATCAGTTGTGGCTGGAGCCCAAGCAGTGATTTCTTCAGTTGCATTTGCTTTGCATTACATATAATGGAAAGCAAAATATTGCAGAGGTTTTCTCTTTTTCTCCCAAAATTTTGGTTGCTGATTTAAAAGTGTGCAAAATTTTGCTCTCTCTCTCTCTCTCTCTCTAGCCTGTTTTTTGTTTTTTGTTGTTATTTTTTTTTTTGTGTTATCCTAAAGTTAGGACCTGGAGGGGACATTCCACTTCCATGCTGAAACAGAAAGTGTTTTGTGTGTTCCCTAGATCTTTTCCAGAATATTTTGAGGCTGTATATGGGCTTAGAGAACTGTAAACAATTTTTTGGAAAAACCAAAAATCTCAAGTAGCTGCTGCAAAGCACAAGATATAATTTTAATCTACTTTACAGGGGAGTTGGAAGGGATTAATTAAGCAGTTAATTGTTAACCTGAGCTTTATGTTAGTGCAAAGTACTGAGTAAATGTGTTCATAAGGAAATGATGAGAAGTAAATTATGTTTTAGAAAGGAGAATCTGAAGAAGGGTCATGCAAAACTATACTGGAAGTGCTAGGGAAAGCTCAAAAACCCTTTTTTTTTTTTGGAGTTGAGGAAATTGTACATTAAAGGTGGAATTAGGGACATAGCTTAGCTCAATATTCAAGAGGAAACTTCCTACCCAGAAATTTCAAACGTTTCTCCTTAGCTTACAAAGTTTTGAAGAACTTTCAACTTTTGCTTTCAAAAATACATTTTTTTCCCCCCTTCAACATGACTTTCATTTTTCTGTTTTGGCTTTTCTTTGTTTGTTTGGTTTTGAGATATTTTTGAGTGTTTTTTTGGGTTTTTTTGTTCGTTTGGGTTTTTTTTTTTGTTATTTTGAGGGTGTTTTTTTTTTTGTTTATTTGGGGTTTTTTTGGGGTTAGTTTTTGGTTGGTTTTTTGTTGGTTTTTTTTTTTTTTTTGGAGGTTATTTCACTTCAACCTGCAGCTTCACCTTTCCCTACCCATTAAATTAAGGCTCTAGCAAGCTGCAGGGCAGTGATGGCACAGAAGAAGAAGAAGAAGGAAGACAGCACAGATCTCACCCCAACACGCGCCCACAAAACCAAAATCCATCAAGATCGCCTCGATGACCCCGCAGGGATCTCCCACCAGCTGCTTCCAGAGCCCTACAGCAGAAAGGCCCCAAAGAAAGTTTTGTGCTCCTTGGTGTAATCCACCAGCTTGATGTCACTCACGTTGACCATCAGCTTGTCTCCCACCTCCAAGGAGACAACAGCGCCCAAATAAATGGGCTGGAACCAACCATTGCCGTTCTCACTGAGGGTCTTGGTGCCCGTCAGCAGCTGGGTGGGCTCGGGGTAGCTGTCGGTGACCTTGGTGATGATCTCAGTGACAGAGCTGGCCTTGTGGCTGCTCTCAACGGGCCCTCGGAAGGTGACCTGGGCGTACACGTAGTAGTCCCCAGAGACAGGAATCACCAGGGCGTTGCTGGAATAACTCAGGTTGTTCTTGGTGAAGGCCAAGCCTCGCTTGTCTTCCCACTGCAGGATGGGCAGGTGGCTCCCCACGGCGCTGGCCAGGTCCTGCTTCTTCACTGAGGGAGAGAGAGGGAGAGGAGGGTGGGTGAGGTTGCCACAGCCAGGGGTGTGGATGTAGAAATCTCTGCTCCAAAAGGGGAGGAATTTAAATAATTTGAGCAAAATGCTGGGGCAGCAATGTTGTTTGATTCTTAAGATTTTCTAAAGCCTTCTGAGTTTACATTCTCATAAAAAACTGTCTCGCACAACCTTCTGTAAACTATCTATTGTTTTGCATTCCTCCATAAAGGCAGAAAAATTTAATGTGCTAGTAGTTTGAGCAACGTCATTGGAGAGGTGACACATTCACCCTCTAATCCACTGTCACCTTTTTTAAAGTATAAATACTAGAGTAAAAAAATAAACTTCCTCTTTTTCACCTTTGCAATAGCAGCGGCTCATGTAGTGCTTTCACGTGTCCTCTAGTGACACAATGTTCTTATTTCACAGCCTGATAACTGAGCTGGATGGGCTGCAGACAAGTGTCCAGTGGTATTTTCCCACCAGGTGTCCAGATCTGAGCTACCAGTGCTGGAAGCCAAGGGTGTTCCAGGAAGATCTTGGCAGTGTAAGCTGTGCCTGTAGGGGGGTCCTGGCTGTGGGTCAGACCCCAAAGGATGAGATGTCCCTCCTCAAGGCTGAGTCTCTGTGGGGATCCAGAGCTTCCCTCTGGCTGCCCTGGCAGGTCTGGGACCCTGGCAGGGGTCAGGAACCCCCCTGGACAGAGCCCCCAGAGACACTGTCTGTGATCTCTGTCCATGGAAAAGAGTTTTCAATCTTACAGGATGAGTTACCAGCTCTGAGTGTTTGATATGAGTAATAAGTGTGGCACAGGTGCAAAAGTAAAATTTTAGGATTCTAGATAAGGGGTCCAAAGGAGACAAGATGGAGGAAATTGGGTGTGCCTTGTCCTTTTTCTCCTTCTTCATGCCCTCCATGTTTCACTGTGGTGTTGGCATTTTTCTGTTGGTTTAGGCTGGGGACACACTGTCCAACGTAGGTGACAGATATTGGCACGTTATTGTAAATCCAGCACAGGTAGTTTGTGGTATTTAATGTTTGTAACATCCCACTGAGGGCAGAGCCCCACACGCTGCCCTGCAGGACAGAGCTCCAGGCTTTTTTTCCCCAATCTTGTGGTGAGCTGATTACAAGCACAGCTCCAGTCCTGACCCCAGCATCAGTCTGATCCAAGCTGAGGATGCTTCCCAGCCTGCAGGGGAAAAAATGAGGGAATTGCTGCCCTTTTGCCTTCACCACTTTGATTTCTCACACACAACAGAGAGGACAATACACCTCAGCCTTTGCACGCTTTTCTGCAGGGAATCAAGAGTTGTCTCTGCTCTTTACTGACTGCCACATAGAATTGTTGTGCTAAAACAGCAGCAGTGGGAAGAAGAGGATAAAACCCATCCAGATTATCTCAGGTATTAAAATGAACCTGGAAAATGTATGAGGAATGCTTAGAAAAGATTGAGGGAACAGAGTTCCAGGAACTGAGACCTTTTCAATGAGTTTATGTTCATGTTTAAAGTTGATTTTTATTCAGTATTTGGGGCAGGGGGGTAAATGGGATGCAGGTGAGGGAAGGCTTTGGAATTCCCTTGGCAATAACCATTAGGTCCATGCTGGGTGAAATGAAACTCCAAAAAAGGAATGTGCTCATGTCCCAGTGGCATCTGTTTCCCTCTTTTCCAACCATAAATAATCCCTGAGGAGACAGGAAGCTGTTAGGAGTGCAATTCCTTTTATATTCTCTGAGTAGCACAACAAAATAATTACCTTTTTTGTTGTTGTTGTTTGGTGTTTTTTTTTTTTAGTGCTGCTGAAATATCAAATCCTTCTGATCTTTTCCCAGGAGGCAAAGTGGATGAGAAAAGTATTTCAGGGAAGGGGAAGACAGAAAGGGATTATGGCAGCAAGGAAAGCTAAATTATAGAAATTTTATAAAGGTTAGAGGCAATGGAGCTTTGACACTGAGAGGGGAATAAAAGAAAGTGCTGCTGGTCTGATTCATCTGCATCCACCTCTTGGTTTAGGGACTGTCTGAATCCTGGGAAAAGCTCAGCCAACTTTGGATCCCTCTAAGGTTTGCATCAGCTTGGAGCAATTCATCTCAGAGAGCAGAGGAAATCTTGTTTGAGGTGGGAAAGATGAGGAAAGATCAGAATATTTCCAGAAAATGTCCTGGGATCTAGTCCATCTCTGAAATTTTGGGGGAAACTTGAAGAGAAGCTGCCTGTGAAATATTCTTTTCTTGTAGAATGATGCATTTAAAATGTCAATGACACTCAATTCCACAATGCATTTTTATATTAGTTATAATTAGATTTTATTATAGAATATTTCAAATGAACTACATGACTTCCTAACTTTTAGAATTAGTCAGGTTTCACAACTTTAACCTCCCTTTTAGAATGAATCTCCCTCTATTGATGCTCTCTATTTTCAAGTTAATTACTTTTCCCCATGCTTTCAGTAACAGGAGAATAAAATGAATGCTCAAGTGCTTTTTAATACAGCACAGCTCCTTTTCTAGCAGCAGCTGTATTTTGTACTTGTCATGTATTTATTTATTTCCTAATTTCTGGAGCTCTGCTTCCTGCAAATATACTTATGATGCTAATTCTTAAAGGAATTAAAATCTGCTTTTAATAAGAGATTCATTGCCACAGCTCCTTCTGTTTTCTCACTATAAATTTCTGGCATCCCTTAATTCTCCTGTCCTCTGGACAGGTTCAGTCCCTTGTTGGAGAATACCTGTTGTCTGTCAGATTTGGGATATATTTTGTGCTGAATTTGTGGGGTTTCTGCAGTTCTTAGCAGCAATGGCAGAGCCTAATCCTGAGCTCTGAGTGTCAGCAAGAGACTGGAGCCTGTGCTGGAGCCCCTGTGGGGCAGGGTCCTGTGTCCTCTGGTGCTCCAGCCATGCCCTGAGGATTTTATAAAGGTAATTTGGAAGGATAAATGAAGCTCTGCCCAGATTTAGAGGGGGTTTGGGACCACTGCAGCACGAGGAGCACGAGCCAGGTCCTGCAGCCATGGTCACTGTGCCACAGGCTGGTGACAAGAAGGAAAAGGCACTGCCCTGAATTCTGACCCCAAATCCAACCAAATAAGTGGGGAGGGGATGATGACAAGGCAAGGAGAAGTCCCAAATGAACAATAATACACAGGAGAAAATGGGCTTGGAGGGAGCTCTGAGCTGGGGATTGGCACATCTCAGTAGGCAAAATCATCAGGGAGGGGAGATCTCAATTCCAGTCTGGATGAATAAAAATTCTCAGTGGGAGTTAAAAAGGCCAAGAGCAGCTGGAAGATTTATCATGAAGGAACAGACACCAAAACATGGAGTTATTCTGCTACTGCCAATTAATCAGTGCATTCCCAAAGAACCCCATCTAATTCTCATTCCTCTCCCTCCTCTGCTCTCACCTTCACAACAGATGTGCCTAAAACTAGAAAAAGACAGAATAAAGGTGTGGAAGAGATTTCCTGCAATTTAGGATTTGTAGTCTGCCACCTTCAAGTTGAACAAGGCCCCTGAGGTGGGGGAATGTAACAAAGATCAGGAGAATATTCCTTTTACACTTTCTATGCACAAGTCATGGTTTCTGAGAAGGGAAAACCAGGGTGGAACCCAAAATAGTATTATGCACAGAGCTGAAAATAACAGGAAATATTTTCTGCCTGCAAAGTGCTGTTGAGCTGGGAAAGGCATTGCCACAGGGAGAAGCACCAGGAATATGTTCAGGCTAAAAAGGTCAAAGATAATTCATAGATATTGTGTTCCTTGATGACTACACAGAACAGCACAGAAAGGAGAGAAAAAATTATCTTAAGTTTCTTCTTGTTCTTTTCTATGGCCAGCAGTGACTGGCCCTCAGTGGAATGCCAGAGAGGATGGACACAGTCCCAGGGAGGCCTGGGAGTGATGGCAAAGGAATTTTTGTAAATATGGGGGCTGAAGAAATTTGGAGAAAACTGCTGGGTGTTTCCCTGTGGCAGCTGGGGTTTTATGCAACCCAGGGAAGTTCCCAACAGCAGAGCAGAGCTTTGGCTGCTCCTCTGAGTCACTGGAGCCTCTGGCTCTCTGCCACGGGGGATTTAAAAAACCAAAACCTTACAGCAGCAGACATGGTCCTCTTGCTCCTTAGAACTTGCACTTGGGCAAAGATGTGATTGTGGACAAGGCCAGGTCAGGTTTGGAGCTCCAGAAACCCCCGTGCCAAAGGGAAAGGCACCAAGGATGGGCACCAGGGAGGAGCTGGTGGATCAAGGAAAGGAAATTCTGCTGGGAAATGCATCAGCCCTGAGCTGCAGATTGATGGGACCCTGGGGGTGGATTTGGATCTCTGCAGGAGGATTTGAGAGAAACATCCCAGCACTTCCTGCAGTTTTCAAGTTATAAAGTTCACCCTGGGGCAGCACTCGGGGTGTTGGGGAAGCCTCTGCAGTGAGCTGTACTTTGGAGAGGGATAAATGGCCTCAGGCCAGCTGGAAACCCTTTGCCACTCACTCCATCCACACTGGAGCCAGACAGGAACTTTTCTCTGGGAATACCTAAATTTTCCATGTGGGTGGAGCTTCAAGGTTGAGGTGGTGACATGAGGACCTTGGAGATGCTGGCAGCCCCTTGGAAAGGCATGGAAACCTTTTGGAAAGGCATGGAAACCTTTTGGAAAGGCATGAAAAGCTCTTGGAAAGGCATGGAAAGCTCTTGGAAAGGCATGGAAACCTCTTGGAAAGGCATGGAAACCTTTTGGAAAGGCATGGAAACCTCTTGGAAAGGTATGGAAAGCTCTTGGAAAGGTATGGAAAGCTCTTGCAAAGGCATGGAAAGCTCTTGGAAAGGCCTGGAAGCTTTTTGGAAAGGCCTGGCAGCCCACCCTGTGACAGGATTTGTGATGGCACCTTCCTAAGACAACATAAAAACTTGGAGGGCTCAATTTGGAGTTACCCTTTCCCTGCTTGCTCTGAAATGTGTTAGAGATTATCTCCCTGAAAACAGGAGGGAGGATTTATAGGAATATGGTGTGTGTAGTCTGAGTCAGGCCTTGCAGAAAAATAAAATAAAACCAGCCTGATTTGACCTGATTTTGCTCCAAAACTTGTAATTCTTGCCAATTCACTGGTCCACGAGGGCTCACATGAGCTCCTTCCATACCTTTTCTGGAGGATTCAGCAGATCACTGAGACATTAGGTACCTGTTCCTGTTCAGTTACAAAAGCTGGTCTTTCAATAAAAGAAACAGCTCGGAAAAGTGACATTTCTGTCAGCTGTCCCTTTGTGGGCCCTTTCCTACAGACACACTGCACTCAGTCTGGCATGCTCCACAAGGCAAAGCTGATTATTCTGTCCCCCATGTTCCCTGCAACACCTGCTCCTGTCAGATCCACACAGACCAAGGTTACTGAACCACAACATTGGCTGTAAAAAGGATTTAGTTGTGAACGAGAATTACCTGTCAGGTGAGCTCGTGGCTTCTCTGCGCTGGAAAGTGTGTCTGTAACTGAGGGAAAAGGGAAAAAAAATGGTGTGAGGATGTTTGCTGCTGTTCAATAATAAAATTACAGAATATCCTCAGCTGGAAGGGACCCCGGGGATGATCCAGCCCAGCTCCCAGACCCCCCAAAATCCCACCCTGGGCATCCCTGGCAGTGCTGGCCAAAGGCTCCTGGAGCTCTGGCAGCCTCGGGGCCGTGCCCATTCCCTGGGCAGCCTGGGCAGTGCCAGCACCTCTGGGGGAAGAACCTTCCCTAAGTCAATAAAATACGAGTGGTGACTGATGTCCAGGAGGAAATGTGCAGCTCTCTCCCTTCTGCAGAGTCTGAGTGGGGATTGATTCTCTGTGATCTCTCAGTGACACCCCTGAGGTAATAAACTGCAAAGAGGGAGCTTGTCAGAGCTGCTGCAGCACCAGCAGGGCACATTGTGGCTGTGCCCTGAACTGATGGAGGGCACAGAGAGGGGAAGTGTGAGGAGCAAGGGATCCCAAATCCCTGCTTGTGCTTGTTCAGGGAGTCCCACTTGATAGTAAAAGGGTTTTAAAATCATGGGGATTTAGGGTTAAAAGGAAAAATAAGCTCAGTAGGCCCTGGAAAAATAAACACCCTAAGCACATGAAGAACTTTTACTTGCTAGAACTGCACCTCTGTAGCTAGTACATAATAAATGATGTAATTGTTAGATGTGATGATTGTTTAGTCATTAAATATAATTACTGTTTAATCATAAGACTAATAATGAGCAACTGTGGTCAGGGGCCTAAGAAAGATCACGAGAAACTCATGTCAATGTATACAATAGAACAATATAAGTTTAACCATTAATATGTAAGTTATATAACGATAGAATATAAAATATGTTTAGCTTGAAAGCCGTGTTAGAGTCAGATTTGGGTCTGTACCCCTGACTCCCAGAGCTCTCAATAAAAGCACCTGCAGATAATCATATCCCGTGGTGATGTGTGTTCCTGAACGCTGACACACTGACCCTGCAGAGTTTTGGGAAGCCTGTGCCTGCCCAGCTTTGACAGCCCGGGGTTAGAAATGCTCCCATTTCCCCCTGCCCACGGTTCTCCCCCTGCATCTCCCCCCCAGTGTGGCCCGGCAGGTTTGTCTGGGCAGGGTTGGGGTGGTGAGGGCACAGGGCAGTGGGGAGGGTGCTGGGGTGCAGCTCCCGAGGGGAAAGGGTGCCAAACTCACCAGCAGCCACTGCTCGTTGCTTCAGAAAGTGAGAGCCCCTCTCCTCTGTGACCTGCAGGGGACAGTGACAGCAGTCAGCTCAGAGGGTCTTGTAGGAATTATCCCACAACATGAACAGCTGCAGTGACATCCGTGAATTCAGATGGAGCATTTTGGCAAAAAGGTGAGCCCTGACACGTCTTTGCTTCACTGCAAGACATTTCTGCTGTTGGGTTAGAGCTGCCTTCACCTCTGACAGGACCTGGGGGGAGGTTTGTGAAATTCTGAGCTGGACAAGCCCTTGGCACGCCCAGGGGAGCAGCAGCAGAGTGGCCAGTGTGACCCAGCCATGGGCTGGTGCCCAGCACTGCTGCTTGGAGCTGCCCTCAATCCAGGCACAGCAAGCAGAGCAGAGGGAGAGGTTCTTCTCAAGGCAGGGCAGGTCTGAGCCTTTACAGGAGCAAAGGTTCTCCACAACAGGAGCAAAGGTTCTCCACGACCAGCAGAGAGACTGAGGTGGATCAGCTCCACCTGCCTTTTGTCCTGCAGCCGGGCCAAGCCTGTTCCTGAGGTCAGTGTGGAATTTTGGGTGACCTCCTGGGGAGGCAGGAGCTGAGGAGAGCCGAGGGAGCAGCTGCAGGGTGAGCTCTGCTGCCCTGGGGAAGGCTCATCCTTCCTCTCCTCTGCAATTCCCCTCTGGAGCTGGGCACTCCCGTTCCCCTCAGGCAGGACACGGCCCTGGGCACTGCCCTGCAGCAGCTCGAGGGACAGACTGTGCCTGTCACCCGTGTCCTGAGCCACCTGCTGCTCCTGAGTCACCTCAGCCACCTCCTGCTCCTGAATCTCCTCAGTCACCTCCTGCTCCTGAATCTCCTCAGTCACCTGCTGCTCCTGAGTCACCTCAGTCACCTGCTGCTCCTCCCAAGTCACCTGGGCATGGCACAGCCAGGGCTGTGCACCCTGGCAGCTCAGAGAGAGCATGCTGGGGGTGCTGTGGGATGCTGTGGGGTGTTGGGGGATGCTGGGGGATGGTGGGGGATGGTGGGGGATGCTGGGGGATGGTGGGGGATGTTGTGGGATGCTGGGGATGCTAAGGATGCTGTGGGATACTGGGGGATGGTTTGGGATGCAGGGTGATGATGGGGGATGTTGTGAGATGCTGGGGGATGCTTTGGGATGCTGGGGGATGCTTTGGGGTGCTTTGGAATGCTGGGGATGCTGGGGGATGCTGGGGGATGCTTTGGGGTGTTGGGGGATGCTTTGGGATGCTGGGCAATGCTGGGGGATCTTGTGGGATGTTGTGGGATGATGTGGAATGCTGTGGGGTGCTGGGGGGTGCTGTGGGATGGTGGGGGATGCCTTGGGATGCTGTGGGGTGCTGGGGATGCTGGGGGGTGCTTTGGGATGCTGGGGGGTGCTGGGGATGCTGGGGGGTGCTTTGGGATGCTGGGGGGTGCTGGGGATGCTGTGGGATGCTGGGGTTGCTGTGGGGTGCTGGGGGATGCTTTGGGATGCAGGGTGATGCTGGGGGATGTTGTGGGGTGCTGGGGGTGCTGGGGGGTGCTGGGAGATGTTGTGGGATACTGGGGATCCTTTAGGATGGTGGGGGGTGCTGGGGGGTGCTGGGCATGGTGGGGGATGCTGCCTCTGCATCCAGCCTCACGGGCTGTGAGGAGCAGCCCTGGGAGAGGCCTGGGCTGTGCTGACCCTCAGGGCTGACCTCAGGGCTGTCAGGAACCCCCATCCCAGAACACCATTCAGGAGCACACAGGTGTTTTTTATGGGCAGACGCCAAAACCACACTGAATAAACGGAATAAACCACCCCAGGTCAGCTCAAAGCAAACTATCTGAAGCACTTTGCCCAAAAAAAGGAAACAATATCAATATCTAGATGCTGAAGCTGGCTCCTGCTGGCTGTGTCTCACACAGCTTCAAACACTGCAGGAGAAGGAGAAGATAGATAATTTATATTGGCTGGGGAAGGGGAATGTTTGTGGAAGGAGAGTCAGCCTGCCTGGGGTTGGGGGCTGCTGGCTGCTCCAGGAAACCCAAAAATAGTTTAATGTTTTACTGGAAGTAAACATCCGTGTGCTCCTGCAGCAATCAGTCATTTCTGAAATAGCTGCTCCAGTGCGGTGGGAAAAAATAGAGAAGGAAAACAGCAGGAAAAATTCTCCTTTTCTTTTGTATTCCCTTGCCCACCTGTGCACAGATGAGTGGCCCAGCCCCAGCAGCCTCCTGGCAGAGACTGGTGTGAGCTTCCAGTGTGGGGCTGAGGGAAAATTGGTGCTGTGCTCTCCAGATTTCTGAGCCTTTCCCTATGTGTGAGGGGTTTCAAAGTGCTGCTTTCTGACCAGGAGTGCCCCGTTGATGTGACTCAGCCACAGCCTGGTGACTGTGTCCCTGCCCTGGTGGGAAGCACAAGGTCAGAATGAAGGCTTTCCCTCACACTCCCCTGCCTTTCAGCCAGCCGTATTCACCTGGGAGTATATTTACACATTCCTTGTCTGGCATTTCCTACCTATTTCCCGAGTAACTAATTCTCATTAGTGATCCCATTCTCTAAGGATTCTGCAGCCAGGGAAATAATCAGTCCCAAACCTATATTTAAGAATGTAACTTCTGTGGAACTGTTTACACACTTGAAGCTTAACTTCTGCTGAAGTTCCTTGTATAAACTTGGATGTTGCAATCCAAACAGAGGTGGCAGGAAAATGGGAAGGAGAGCAAGAAGAATTCTGCTTCTTTATAAAAGATAACGAAAAGGTTTCGTTTAAACCTAAATGTACTTGTTTCCTAAGAAATCCAGCTGGAGACTCCAGGTGCAGGAGCTGCATTCAGAGATGCTAAAGGACAGAGCAGATAGAGCAGGGGGCAGAGCAAGGTGTGAAATTATTCTGTTGCTTGGCAAAGGTATGGCTGTTCTTTGTTTTTTTTTCCTAATTGTGCTATCTCATAAAGGTGTAAATATAAATACAAATGTCCTACATAAAATGTTTTAGCAGTAGCAATGCTGCATAAACCAGGTGTCAGAAATACTTGTCCTGAATAGGCAGAGATGTTGTGCATTGATGGGGAGGGAGAACTGAGACAACAGAGAGAACATTCACACAATCACTGCTTTTTGTGGTTCTGAAAAGTTCACAGCTTCAATTTTCCCTTGGGTTACTGTGGAGAGCCCAACCACTGAGTGATGTTGAAAATCCCACCTTGAGCTGACTCAAGGACAGGCAGCTCTAAAGATCCTGGGGATTGCTGTGTGCTGAACACTTCTGGTACCACAAATGTCCAAACAGCCCTGGTGCATTTATATCCAGGTATTGCTGCACCCCAAAAGAAGGGCTGCTATCCAGGGGCATGGCAAGAGCAGCTGGCACTGCAGGCAGAGGGACTGATAAGCAGAAAAGCCCCAGCTCCTCCAGGCACTCCCCTTCAGCACTACTTCACAGGGAGGATCTCTGCAGGCCATCTACATAAACCCCATTTTTTTCTAACTCCTGACATGCTGCATGGCCTGGGCTGGGAATTTTTGGCAGGAATTGGTCTGTGCCAGTAAAACCTGGCTTCAATCAGAACATTTTGCTGCCCAGTGGAATGCTGTACCCAAGGTATGTGCTCACAAGGAGCATCTGCATCCAGCAGCGGTGGCCAGGCAGGGATTTACCTGGTGCTGGCTTTGGAAGGGGAATCCCAACACCTGGGCCCATCCAGGTGTGCTGCTGCTCCTCCCCAGGCATTTCTCCTTCCCCAAAGACCAGGAAGTCTTTTGAGGTTCTCCTTGCTTTGTGGGCAGGCCACGAGGGCAGATCTCTCCTGGGATTTGTTATCAGCTTTCTGGCAGGATCCAGGTGGAGCCCCTGGGATTTTCCAGTTCCTCCTGCTCTGCAGCAGGTCCCTTCTCCACTGCCAGCTGGCATGGCACAGGCCTGGCACACAGCTGCATGTCCAACCCGTGGGACAGGGTTTGGGATTCCTCTTTATGCTGCCTGTGGCCCTGACGTGCCAAGGATGCCATGAAAAATAAACCCAAATACCAACTTCTCCAGGCCACAGGACTTGATGCTCTGCTGGGTGGGATGCTGAGGCAGCCAGAGCTGCTCTCCTGTGTCATTCCATTGATGGTTTTGGGAACTCAGCCCGAAACTTGGCTTCCCTTTGAGGAAGGATGTCCCTTCCTCCAGCAGGGCACCACTATGGCCTTAATATAGATTTTCTGCTAGCAACACAAGCCACGTGTTCTGGTTTGAAAAACTCTTTTTCCTCTCCTCCCTCTGGACTGAAGCACAAAAGAAAGTGATTTCTCTTTCCCAAAGGAGCAACGGAGGGAGCCTGGAAGGTGTCCAGGGAAAACTATCACCAGACTGGAATTATTCATTCAAGATGCACCGCACCATGACACACAAGGTAGCCCACACATGCTGCTGTAATGACATAACTTGCTCTCCTTTTTTCTGAAAGGGACATTTCCAGTGAAAGAGATGAGTTTGCATCCCTTCAGAGGCACCAGGTGACACCACGTGCACCCACGGCAAGGCAGGGATGACCAATGTGCCTCACCCTGCGGGCAGCGTGCCCAGGGACACTCCCCTGTTGCACAAACCTTCCCGGGTTTCCCTTCTCCTCTTGCTCCAGGAAGGACTCAGGAATTCACTCCATCTGCTCCTCGCCTGCTGAGTCCCTCCCTCCTCCCAGCGCTGTCCCCAGAGCACTCGAAGGTGACAATCGTGTGTGGGCAGAGCTCTGTGGGGCAACCAGAGGACTCCTCCCATGGGCTGCAAGGGTCAGGAGGCCAATACTCATCTGGGGCATCCTCAGGGCTGCCCACTCATCCCACAGTGCCCAGGGCACCCACACCCCAAAACCAGTGCCACAGAGAGCTCTGCCACACGTGGCTGGTCCCAAAAGTCCCCACCTGAGCTGTCAATGGGGCACATGAGGACGGAGCCATCTAGCAAACTTTGAATGCAGAAGGAAATGCAAAAAGACATTTTCCTGAGAGCTTTTATGCCCAGAAATATTCCCAGGGACTGAACCACCCTGAACCTGCAGGCTCCAGGCAGAGCCACCCAGCCCTGTGTGCTGTCCTGCTGGACAGCACCGATGAGCACAGGCAGCAGCAGGGTCAGTGGTGAGCACAGAGAGCAGCAGAGTCAATGAAAAGTCGGGAACAGGCAGGGCCCAGCGGAGGTGCAGCTTCTCCCACGGCACCCAGGGCACCCTGCCAGCCCCAGTGACCTTCCTCTTCCTCCCTGGGACTCGCAGAGGTTGTAACTCGTCTGATCACCTCGTAACATCACTGTGGAGAGATGACGTGTTCCTAACCGGGAGCAGGTGCATGGGAATGCACACCAGAGTAGCAATTCCGACCGTTTACGTCGTGCTCTTCCTCTTAAGAAGCAAACCCACTCATTAAAAAACCTTTTCTGTGCTAACGCTGCCAACAGGGTCACGATCCAGGAACGCATTGCATTGATTAAAGAAGTTAACATTTGATTATTCTTCCACTCCAAGATTTCAAGCCTCTTCTTCTCTCATGGGACACAAACCTAGAGCAGTAGCAGAGGCTGCCCAAAGCACCTCGTGAATTTCACCCCTAACCTCGAGTAGCACCCAGCTTTCCCAGCCCCTCCACATTCAACCTCTGCTCTGCTATAATTCCACATTTCCCGAACTGAAGGCCCCCAAATCCTCTCAGCTCATGCCCAGCCCCTGAAGAAAGCTGTGCTTTGGCATCTGCAGGTAGGGCAGCCTGGGTTTTACAGCTGGGACAGACAAAGTCAGGCAGCAGCACAGCTCACACCCTCAAGGAATTGCCAGATTTAAGTGCAGCAGGTTAGAGCCAGGTCAGACAGAGGATGCTGCACCCTGAGCTCGGCATCACTGGGGCAGAGCAGCCTCGGGGTCACGGCGGGGCCAGCGCAGCCCTGGGAGCCGCCGGCAGAGGCGCGGCCGCCGCTCTCACCCTCCCAAACATCCCCGGGCTAAACGTGAGCCAGGTGACAACCCTGCCTGCGAGGCCACTGAGAACCGACCCTCCTTCCTAGGGCCCTTAATCCTCCTGATTAACTGAGGATTTTCAGAGCTGAAGCTAAAATTCAAAGCGTAATTCACCAGACCTCGAGCATGGGGTGTTCCTGCTGAACTCAGCCTCCCGTGGGAAGAGGCACTTGCAGGAGGGATGGAGCAGCTGGAAAAGGGTCGGAAGCAGCAGAGCAGAAGTTTGTACGGCTGGGAACAAAGTGAGAGTAGCTGCCTGGCAAAGGAGAAGAGCTGAGAAGAGCCCTGGACTGAGAAAAAGTTTTAATGGGGAGTTACCAGGATGGAAAGTTCAGGGTCAGACTCTCTTTAACTGTCTCAAATAGGATCTCTGCGGAAGTTCACATTAATAATAATTAATTATCCACCAGCCCACGGGTGATTGACCCAGTGACATCAGCAGGTCTTCCTGAAATCAGACACTGAGAGGGGAAGCCACAGATTTAACCCAAAAAAAGGGAGGGAAATGAGCCTTAGCATCAAAAATCTGGCAGAAATCAGTGCACAGACAGTGATTTCCACCAAGCAGTGATTTTTGTTTTTAAGCATTCCCTATGGCACAGCAATAAAAGTTTCAAAGTCATGTACTCTTGAAACCAGACACTGAGAGGGGAAGCCACAGATTTAACCCAAAAGAAGGGAAATGACCCGTAGCAAAAATCTGGCAGAAATCAGTGCAGAGACAGTGATTTCCACCTAGCAGTGTTTTTTTTTTTTTTTTTAAGCATTCCCTACGGCACAGCAATAAAAGTTTTAAAGTCATGTACTCCTGAGACCAGACACAACGAGGGGAAGCCAGAGATTTAACCCAAAAGAAGGGAGGAAAATGCAACACAGTGTCAAAAATCCGGCAGAAATCAGTGATTTTTAAGCAGCTCAGCAATAAAAGTCCCAAAACCATGTACTCTGCTTGAAAGTGAGGAACCGTTAGTTAAAAAGAACGAGCCATAATCAGATTTATCATCAGGGCGAGGAAGAAGGAATGCCACAGCGAGCCTCGAGTGTGCTGTCGAAGGCGAGAAATTACAGAATCACAGAATAATGAGGTTGGGAGAGACCTCTAAGATCATCAACTCCAACCTATGCACTAACACCTCAACTACACTATAGCACCAAGTGCCAAGTCCAGTCTTTTTAAAAATATATCCAGAGATGGTGATTCCATCTTCCAAAATAGGAAGACAATTCCTATTTTATTATTCTTTCAGTGAAATTTTTTTCCCCTAATACCCAACCTAAACCTTCGCTGATTGATCACGAGCATGAAAAGCGCTCCGGAGCGGCTCGGTGGGGAGGCGCGGCGGGACTCAGGTGCGCTCCCCGGTGCCTGCCTTACCTGGCTGCCGCAGGAGCTGGGCGCTCGCAGGTTCCCGACCAGCAGGTAGGCTGTGGGCAGCATGAGCAGCAGCACGGCCAGCAGGCAGAGCAGCAGAGCGCAGCGGATCCTGCGGAGGTCCTGGCGGAGGCGCAGCCCGGCGCCGTGCCCGCTGCCCGCAGCCTCCGCGCCCATCTCCGCCGCGCTCTCCATGCCAGCAGCGCCGGGCGCGTCCTGCCAGCGAGCCGGGCACCGCCGAACCTCCTGTGCTGCCTGCCCTGCATGGAGACCCCCATTAAATAAGAGCTGTCGCGAGTGTGGGAAGGCACCGGCGCGCACACCCTCCCTCCCTCCCGAGGAATGCACCGCCTACAGTAGAAACCCGGCAGGAGCGGCGGGAGCGCTCCCCGCGCTGCCGGGGCCGGCTCCTGCCTCCGGCCGCTCCTGCTCCCCCCGCTCCCTGCAGGAGGAAGCCAGGAAAGTCCCGGTGGGCGGAACCAGGATCAGCCCTGCTCCTGCTGCTGCTGCTCCTGCTGCTGCTGCTGCTGCTGCTGCTGCTGCTGCTCCTGCTGCTGCTCCTGCTCCTGCTGCTGCTGTTCCTGCTGCTGCTGCTGCTGCTCCTGCTCCTGCTTCTCCTGCTGCTGGTCCTGCTTCTCCTGCTGCTGCTGCTGCTGCTCCTGTTCCTGCTCTGCTCCTGCTCTTGCTCCTGCTCCTGCTCCTGCTCCTGCTCCTGCTGCTGCTGCTTCTCCTGCTGTTGCTGCTGCTGCTGCTCCTGCTTCTCCTGCTACTGCTGCTCCTGCTGCTGTTGTTTCTGCTTCTGGTCCTGCTGCTGCTGCTGCTGGTCCTGCTGCTGCTGGTCCTGCTGCTGCTGGTCCTGCTGCTAGTCCTGCTGCTCCTGCCCGGCTGCATCAGCTCCGCAAGATTTTCCGCCTGGCAGAAGGAACGTGAAACCGATGGGAGTGAAAGTGGGAAGCAGGGGGAGAGAGAGAGGCAGAGGCGAGCAGAGCCCGGCAGTTTCTTCTTTCCCAGAGAAAGGGGAAGAGGCTTTTGGGGAAGGTGAGGTGACAGGAAGCAAGTGACCCCAAAGAAGGGGTCTGGTTCTCTGAAGTGTTGCTTCATCCCCCCCATTTTAGCAGAATTCACAAGAGGCTTCCCATTGCTCAGTGTTCACCTTTTGCACCAAACCGTGCGGCTTAGGCCCAAAACAGGATGGTTGTCTGCTCTGGGGCTCATCTTCTTCCAAATCATCTTAATTAAAAATCTTAACAAAACGTTGTGCTCTCACAGGAGTCTGTTATTGCTACTAGGACAAGGGTGATTTTACTGTACTTGGGGGAAAATGATGTCAGTGTTACTTGGCTGCCAGCAGAGATGGGCTGCAGCCTGTGGGGATCCTCTGGAGCTGGTCATCAGCACAGCCAGGAGGAACAAGCTCTGCTGGCAGCTGGAAGCATTCCTGTATCCCAGGAAAGTTCCTTCCTTTCTCCCTGCCACTCTGCAGCAGCCCACCCTCCCCAGGGAAATCCACTCATCTAGGAAGTGCTTGGCATGCAGATTTTTTTTTTTTTTGTCCCCAGGAAAGTTTTCATTAAAACAGAAACTTTCGTTGAGGTGTGTGTGCACACACAGTGATGTGCAGGGACTTCTCATTTTTCCCTGGGTAGAGAAACAGGCTGGAAACGTCAACATTACTTTTAGCGAGAGAGATTTGGTTCCCCCCACCTCCCCATGGAAAGCTTTTCAGATTTGGGCTTTTAAAAAATAAGATCAAAGGAAGAAAACTATTTTCTCATGTCCCAGGCTGTCTATAACATCCCTTTCCCTCATAAAAATTCAGCCAGCTCTTCTCACTTCAATGACACGGAATGGATCTTCCCATTGCGATGTTCTTGATGTCCTGGAGAGCTCCAAGTCATGCTCTGAGCAGAATGTGTGATTTGGTCAGCGAGGCTGACTGAGGCTGCCAGCAGCAAGAGGGGGATCCTTGCCAGCAGAGAAGAGAGGGAAGAGACCAGGGAAAGAGAAAGTAAGAAATAGTGAAAAGCAGGAGGTTTAGGGAGATAAGAGAGAATCCTGGAATGGTTTGGGTTGGAAGGGATCTTAAAGGTCCCTTAGTTCCACCCCCTGCCATGGGCAGGAACATCTCCCACTGTCCCAGGCTGCTCCAGCCTGGCCTTGGGCACTGCCAGGGATCCAGGGGCAGCCACAGCTGCTCTGGGCACCTGTGCCAGGGCCTGCCCACCCTCACAGGGAGGAATTTCTTCCCAATATCCCATCCAGCCCTGCTCTCTGGCACTGTGAAACCATGGTCCCTTGTCCTGTCCCTCCCGGCCCTTGGACAGTCTCTCTCCATTGCGGTTCCCCCCCTCACGCAGCTCCCAAATAATCCGACTAGCTCAGAGATAAGGGGATGTGAGGGGAGGAATATCAGGAGAAGGGTAAAGATATTCTTACCCAGGGGGTTGGTACAGCTCTCTTTATTCTGTGGTGTCCATGGGAGAGCGGGGCAAAAAAGAGGGAACAGGAATTCTCAGGGGTCTATATAGGTTTTGGACAGGGTGGGCTTTCCTGGCTCCCCACCAACCCCGTTGGGGCAGGAAGGAGGGTCCAGGGTTATCTGATCAGAGTCACAGGGTCCCAGGGAAGGGGAAACAGAATGCCCATGAGATCACTGTAACACTCCATCTTTCCTCTCAGCCCCTTCAGGCTCTGCCAGGCCACTGAGGTCACCCCAAACTTCTCCTCTCCAGGTGAACAACCCCAGCTGTGCCAGCCTTCCCTCCCAGCAGAGCTGCTCCATCCCTCTGATCCCCCTGGCCCTGCTCTGGATCTCTGCAGCAGCTCCAGCTCCTCCCTGTGCTGGGCAGGGCTGGGGCAGCTCTGCAGGTGGGGTCTGAGCTGAGCACAGGGCACAGGGGCAGGATCCCCCTGCCCTGCTGCCCACGCTGGGCTCAGCCTAGGGCAGGGGGCTCAGGGCTGGGGCAGCTCCAGCTCTCACCCACAGCACCCCCAGCTCCCTCTCAGGGCTGCTCCAGCTCTCAGCCAGCGCAGCTTTGTAAAACACCAAAGGCTGTGTGCTCCAATCCCAGCCAAACCCATCGCTCCTGCCAGACCTTAGACAAGTGACTGACTCTGTTCCCTTCCTTAATTCACTGTTTTCCTTTTGACTGTAAAACCTTGGGGACAAGGGCTGCTCTCTGCTTTTACAGAGGTCAGATCTCATTTCAGGGTAGGTGTGGCTCCATTTATCCTCAAATAAAACTCTTCTGTGTATTTCTGTGAAGTGCTGCGTAGATAAGTGATTTTTTAACCTTTTTTTTTTTTTTTTTTCCCTTTGGGGTCCCAGTTGCATATTCTAGGGAAAAATACTAAAAAAACCCAATATTAATATTTTGAGCACAAGTGTCAAAGCTAATTTTCTCTTCACTGTGAATGCTACAAAAAGCTGAAAATATATTCAAGGCATGAGTCTTGCCAGCAGATGTACACAGATATCTCTGGGGAACACCAGGAGTTTATTTTTATTTCATTTGGCAAGGATTTCCAGCGGAGCCATTTCTGAATTAACAGCTTGTGAGGACTTTTATTGGCCTCAGCCTTCTTGCAGCAGTGCCCTGCAAATCTTTGGCTGGAAGAGGAGGAGCAGCTGGAGCCTCCTGAGATGAGCTGGGAACAGGCTGATGCTCTGCCCCTGGCACAGAGGCTGGGCTGAGAATTTGCTCTTAAAGATCCCAGGAGAGGGAGGAGAAATTTCTTTTTTCCTGTGCAAACAAGCGTGCCTGGCAGAGAGGAGCTTGGTACTTGCCAGGAAAGGACTCAGCAAGGCAGATCTGGAGCTGCCAGGAGAAACCCAGCACTGGGATGGACTGGGATGCACTGGGATGCACTGGGATGCACTGGGATGCAATGGAATGTACTGGGATGCTCTGGGATGCTCTGGGATGCACTGGGATGATCTGGGATGAACTGGGATGCACTGGGATGAACTGGGCTGCTCTAGGATTCTTTGGGATGCTCTGGGCTGCACTGGGATTCTCAGAGATGCACTGGGATGCTCTGGACTGCACTGAGATGCTCTGGGATGCTCTGTGATACTCTGGGATGCTCTGGGATGCTCTGGGATGCTCTGGGATGTTCTGGGATGCTCTGGGATGCTCTGTGATGCTCTGAGATTCTCAGTGATATTCTGAGATGCTCTGTGATGCTCTGGGATGCTCTGTGATATTCTGGGATGCTCTGGGATGCTCTGTGATGCTCTGGGATGCTCTGGGATGCACTGGGATGCTCAGGGATGCTCTGAGATTCTCAGTGATATTCTGAGATGCTCTGTGATGCTCTGGGATGCTCTGTGATATTCTGGGATGCTCTGGGATGCTCTGTGATGCTCTGGGATGCTCTGGGATGCACTGGGATGCTCAGGGATGCTCTGGGATGCTCTGGGATGCTCTGGGCTGCACTGCGATGCTCTGCGATGCTCTGGGATGCTCTGGGCTGCACTGCGATGCTCTGCGATGCTCTGGGATGCTCTGGGATGCTCTGGGATGCTCTGTGATATTCTGGGATGCTCTGGGATGCTCTGTGATACTCTGGGATGCTCTGGGATGCTCGGGGATGCTCTGGGATGCTCTGGGATGTACTGGGGTGCTCTGGGATGGACTGGGATGCACTGTGATACTCTGAGATGCTCTGGGATGCTCTGGGATGCTCTGGGATGTTCTGGGATGCTCTGGGATACTCTGGGATGTTCTGGGATGCTCTGGGATACTCTGGGATACTCTGAGATGCTCTGGGATGCTCTGGGATGTTCTGGGATGCTCTGGGATACTCTGGGATACTCTGAGATGCTCTGGGATGCTCTGTGATACTTTGGGATGCTCTGGGATGCTCTGGGATGTTCTGGGATGCTCTGGGATGCACTGGGATGCTCTGGGATGCTCTGGGATGCTCTGGGATGCTCTGGGATGCTCTGGGATGTCCCCCAGCCACCCCTGGCTGCACGGCAGGGGATGGGGACCCTGGGGAAGCACCGTGGTCTCCTCCTTCCTGTGAAGGGCTCTGGATCAGGGCAGTCAGGGCACAGACAGGGAGGGTCCTGCTCGGCTGTCAGTCATGTCACATCGTGTCACATCATGCCACCCTTCACATGTCTCCTGCTGCTCCCCATTTGTCCCCAGCTCCCCTCTCAGCCCAGACTGTTGTGCAAATCTTCCCGCTCTTGTCAGACATGTCCCAGCCTGTGATCCTTGAGTAGTTTCACTGATCACAGAAATCTGCAGGGGTTATCAACTGCTGCTGCAGCTCAGCGAGCTTTGAAGTGGGCAGATGTTCTGATGGGAAGTTACTGTGGGGCTCAGGGATGTTTTGGAAGAGCTGAAAAGTATGAAAGGAATTAGGGATCCAAAGAAAACAGCTTGGCACTGGGGCATGTCACCGCCGTGCTGCTGAGTTTTCTCTGCTGCCTGAAGTGCTTTTTGTTCTCCCTGCGTGTTTGTGCCTGATGTGTCTGAGGGCATTTTGTCTGAGGACAAGCTGGATCACATCTCGAGTGAGGAGAGAGAAGTGCACAGGGATGGTCTGACAGCTGTTCCTGTCTTTAGCATGGAAAATTCTCATTATACTGAATCTTTATTCATTCCTTGTGTACATCAGGTACTGGCTGTGCTCAGTTCTTGGGTTCATCATAACAAGAAGGACATTGGAACATGTCCAGGGAAGGGAACGGAGCTGGGAAGGGGCTGGAGCACCAGGAGGGGCTGAGGGAGCTGGGAAGGGGCTCAGCCTGGAGAAAAGGAGGCTCAGGGGGGACCTTGTGGCTCTGCACAACTCCTGACAGGAGGGGACAGCTGGGGTGGGGTAGGGCTCCAGTCCCTTGATAAAAAATGACAGAAGAAGAGGAAAAACCCCTGCCAGGGGAGGCTTAGGTTGGATATTAGGTGCAGTTTCTTCACTGAAAAAATTATCAAGCCCTGGCCCAGACTTCTCAGGGCTGTGGTGGTGTCACCATCTCTGGAGGGATTTAAAAGCCATGTGGATGTGGCACCTGGGGACATGGGGCAGCGGTGGCCTTGGCAGTGCTGGTGGAATGGTTGGACTCAATGACCTTGGAGGTCTTCTCCAAGCTGAACAGTTTTATAGTTGGATGACTCTATGTCTGTCTTTTAAGTTTTGAAGCTTGCACTGAGCATGGAGAAAATATACGTGAGCATTCAAAGCCCATTTCACAGATTTTCTAAGGGTTTTAAAAGTGATTTTTGTTCACTGTGTAGGGAACACTTCATGTTTTATTTGCATCACCATTTCTGCTGAATCCTGAGAGACTGCCCACAGAAAGACAAAGCAGAGAGGATCCCTCAGCTGGGAGGAGGGGGGAAATCAGGGTGTGAATTTGCTCCCCTTGATCTCATCATTTCCTTCCTGCTTGACGTTTGGTTGGATCATCTGGAGTGTCCCAGCAGGGGCTTCACGTTCCAGAGGGGCAGCAGGAGTGGAGGGGAGCGGAGGGATGGGAGGGCTCCTCTTGGCGTGACCAGCTCTAGGATGTCTGTGGAAGGGTGTTGGAATCTGTGCTATTGATGATCCCGAGATTGTAGAAAGTCTCTGTCTGTCAGCCCCACTGCCAAAGCAGAAGCCATAATTGGTCTGTGCTGGTTTCAAGGTTGTTTATTCTGTTTATCTCTAACATGTTCTGCTGCCCTGCCGCAGCTCTGTCCTGCAGGGCAGCGTGTGGGGCTCTGCCCTCAGTGGGATGGTACAAACATTAAATACCACAAACTACCTGTGCTGGATTTACAATAACGTGCCAATATCTGTCACCTACGTTGGACAGTGTGTCCCCAGCCTGAACCAACAGAAAAATGTCAACACTACAGTGAAACATGGAGGGCATGAAGAAGGAGGAAAAGGACAAGGCACACCCAATTTCCTCCATCTTGTCCCCTTTGGACCCCTTATCTAGAATCCTAAAATTTTACTTTTGCACCCGTGCCACACTTAATTATTACTCGTATCAAACACTCATAGCTTGTAATTCATCCTGTAAGATTGAAAACTCTTTTCCATGGACAGAGATCCCAGACAGTGTCTCTGGGGGCTCTGTCCAGGGGGGTTCCTGACCCCTGCCAGGGTCCCAGACCCGCCAGGGCAGCCAGAGGGAAGCCCTGGATTCCCACAGAAGGGTTTTCTCGTGGGCACAGGCAGGTGAGGGGCTGTGTCCCGAGGAGCTTTCCAGGGCACTGCTGGCCCTTGCACAACTCCTGGCTCCCCGTGAGCAGAAGCAGGGCCAACCCTGCTGCTGTGTGGAAACATCACCCAGTCAGACTGGGTTTGGCAGCCAGCAGGAGATGGGGACCAGCTCCTCGAACACCTCCGGCCACAGGACGTCATCCCTTGTTCCATCTTATGTCATCCACGCAGGACGGGAAGGAGTGGGAGGTGCGGGATGGTTCCCACCTCATCGCCGTGTCCCTCCTGTGACCTCCCAGCTCCGAGCTGCTGCACGGCTCCTCCTGCCACCACTCTGCTCTCCCACGCACCCGGCTGAGCCCTGGGCTGGGCTGGGCGCTGCTGAGGTGGCAGGAGCTGGCAGGAATGTCATGGCCCAAAGGGATGCTGCTCCCACGTGTCCCTGGCTCCGGCTGTGGAGGAGGCAGGGGCTGTGGGATGGCAGCTGAGCCATCCCAGGGACTCTGGGAGAGCCTGGCAGGATCAGTCCTGGCCCGTCCCCTCGCGTGTGCTGTGGGGAGAGAGAATGACATGGTCAGCCTGGAGTTCCGGGGTTTAGAGTGGTGCACTGGACACCGCTTTTGCTTTTGCTGGGGCTTTGCAAGGGAGTTTTGTGCTGTCAGGCCCAGCTTGGTTGAACATTTCCCCATCCATTCCAGCTCCAGGAAGCTGGGTCTCTAAGTGTTCCCTCCATGGGCTTGGTTCCCCTCCTGGCTGTCCCCAGTGAGGTGGAGCTGTGACTCTGTCCCAGCCTCCCTGCTCTGCGTGCCTGGGTGTCCATCACAGCAAACTACAGCTGGCTGCTGTTCTGTGGTGTCCAGGGGTGCTGAGGATACACACAACAGCATCAGGGAGCCGTGGTTCTACGTGACCAACGCAGACACAAAATCTGGTTGTACGAAGCAGTGAGTGGTGATTGCCTGAAAGGATTGTGTGGTGTGGAAGAATGACTTTTTCACTGCCTTCCTTGCACACGTCACAGCTGGACACAGCTGGACTTTCCCTTTCCCTTCTTTGGGAGCGATGCAGCCCAGAGCTGGCCTGAGTGAGCAATGGGATCTTGCAGCTTGCTGGCTCCAGACTCTGAATATCCCAAGCAGGGCAGTGTTGACATAGTCTGAGCTCATGGTCAGACTTAGTGCTGCAAAACACTTCAGCTCTTGAGCTCAGTCTGCCAAAGCTTTGTTTCCCTTGTAGCTTCGGCCTTCAATTTCAGGCTGCTGTTGCCACGTGAAGTGAATGCTGTAAAAACCCAGAGAGTGGGAATTGTGTTCTTTCCCTGAAGGGATGTCCCATGCTCTCCCATAGGCACAAAGTCTGCCAAAACATCCCCAGGCACGGCTGGAGTGCCAAGAGGCACAGCTGTGTGCTGGCTGGGCAAAGGAGCCAGAGCTGAGCACAGCCAGGGTGTCATTCTTGTGTTCCTGCATCCTCAAAACCAAAGGACGTCCAACCAGGGTTCCATCTCCATGTTCCTGCTCCCCAAAAGCACAGGGCATCCAGCCAGGGTGCCATTCCTGTGCTCATGCTCCCCAAAAACCACTGGGCATCGATCCAGGGTGCCATTCCTGTGCTCATGCTCCCCAAAACCATAGACATCGATCCAGGGTGCCATCTCCATTTTCCTGCTCCCCAAAACCACAGCACATAGATCCAAGGTGCCATTCCTGTGCTCCTGCTCCCCAAAACCACAGGGCATCCAGCCAGGGTGCCATCACCATGTTCCTGCTCCCCACACCACAGGGCATCCCCAAATCCTGCGGAAACCTTTTCACAGGAGACCCAAAATTCAGAAGCAAACCCAGATGGTTCCTCCCAGCTCAATGAGAAAGGATTGTTTGTGTGACGAATTGGAGATTTATGGATTTCCTCAAGTTCATCATGGAAGGTTTGTGTCAGACCCGAACCTTTTCCACTGTATTTCTGATTTAGCTGCAGCCTTTGTTCAGTTGGTTTGAAAACCCGCTCACAAAGGAAAAGGTTGACACGTCAGGCTTTGCTTGGGAAGCAGAGAGGTGGCTCTGGAGGCACAGAGGGAGTGACTCTGCTAAAGCAGAGCCCTCTGAAGAAGTGCACGGACTGTGAAATCCAGGCTCTTAATCCCTGTTCTCTGGGGAACACACAATTGTCTGTAGTGAAAAGGAGGGCTCCCACTGCGTCAGTCACTCTGATCACACCTGGCCACGTTCCAGATCTGGGGCCTGGCCAAGGACAGAGTCAGGAAAGAGAAATCAGCACAAATTTTTGTCAGGACCTCGCTGTCCTTCTGTGCATGTGAAAAGACAGCGAACTTTGCTTTTCACATCTGGGAGTAATTAATGACTTCCCATGTGCCAGTGATTTCCTGGCACTGATCAGGCTGATTTTCCCTTGAAATGAGCAATTTTATGGGTTTATTCCTCGTTCAGCCATCCCTTGCCACACTTCTGCGATCACGTCATTTGCCCTTTTGTGCCGTTCTGTGATAGCTTTATGGCTTGCATTGTCAGAGGCTTTAAGGATCGTTTCCCATCGGGTAAATAAACAAGGACAGGGCCAGCGGCCTCCACTGGGATTGATTTCCGAGTTCTCCTTCCCAACAGCTCGCCCAGGAGAAGCATCTGACCTCTTGTGAGTCTTGTGATGTGCTGATCTGTCTACAAAAGTTGTTTGTGAATGTGGTGATACCAACAAAGTCCTTGTTGAATGGGACGAATGCAATTATTAATTCAGTTAATTGCAATTAATTGAATGCAATTAATAGCTGTACAGGAAGAAACTCAGTGCCCTCCTGCTCTTTTGGTTCTGGGGAGGATGCCCAGCCCTGAGCAAACCAGGATTTTACAGCTGATGTTACAATTTCATTCACACTGAATGAACATCAGAGGAACTCACACAGAAACTTTATTATCAGCCTTCACTGCCAGGTGTTTATGGCCACCATCACATGAACCAATTAACTTAATAGAATCAAAGAATTCCAGACTCATTTTGTTTGAGAAACCTTAAACATCATCAAATTCCACCCCCTGCCATGGCCAGGGACACCTTCCACAACCTCAGATTGCTACAAGCCCCATCCCACATTTCCTGAGATGGGACAGCCACAACTTCTCTGTTCCAGTGATGCCTTGTGAGGGCTGGAACAGAGGCTGGACAGAGCTAAAGAATAAAGCAGGGATTTAGTAAAGGATCTCCTCCATGGATCCACCTTGGGCAGCACCAGAGCCCAGCCAGGGCTGCACCCAAATGAACCAAAATAGTCCCAAAATGCACGAGCGCTCCCGGGGGCTCTCCCTGGGATCAGTTCTGCTCCATTGGCACCTTGGAGTTCATTGTCCCATTCCAGCTTTAGCCCAGGCAGTCCCACCCTGCTTATTTTTCTCTCTCCAGCCCATGGTGTTTGTGCTCTTGGGCTGAGATTTGGATCATTTGTCCTTGGTGCCCAGCTGGAGCAGGAATTGTTTTGTCTCCCTGCTCTGAGCAGAGAGCTCAGCATCCCCTGATATGAAGCTCAGAAGTACACACTAAAGCAGCACAGAATGTGAAAAATATAAATACTAAAACCTGAGGCATCACCGGTGCCTCATCACCCTCACAGTAAAGAATTTCTTCCTAAAAATAATGCATTAAATAAACAAAATTCCTGCCAGGATTGATTGAATTAATGCTAGAGGTGTCCAGCTGCAGGTAGCAGACAACAGGCAGGGCTGGGACATTTCTGGAAATTACTCCCTGATATTGGCAGCTTGTCATGGCTCCAGTGGAAGGAGATGGATGGAATCTCTGCTGGATCTGGAGGCTGGAGCTGCAGGGTGGGGTGGGGGCTGCCTGTGCCCAGCAGAGAATGAGGTGGCCTTGCTCAGCCTGCTGGCCTCTTGATCAGGATTTTAAATGACAATCATGTAATTTTCTGAGCTGGAAAGGACCCACCAGGATGATCCAGTGCCACCCTGTCCCTGCCCAAATCCCCCCAAAATCCCACCCTGGGCATCCCTGGCAGCGCTGGCCAAAGGCTCCTGGAGCTCTGGCAGCCTCGGGGCCGTGCCCATTCCCTGGGCAGCCTGGGCAGTGCCAGCACCTCTGGGGGAAGAACCTTTCCTGCTCTCCAGCCTGAGCTGCCCTGGCCCAGCTCCAGCCGTTCCTGGCTCCTGTCCCTGTCCCAGAGCAGAGCTGGAGCTGCCCCTGGGGAGGAGCTGCAGCCCCCGGGGAGCTCTGCCCCAGCTGAACCAACTTCTCCTCCAGGCCCTTCCCTGTGTAATAATTACACATTTCCTGCTCTCAGCCTTTCAGCCCACTTCATGTCCTCTGCAGAAACCTGATCCTTTGGGTTCCCAGCGGGATGGGGCAGAGCATCCCCTTTGGGCTGTGGCCGCCATCCCCGTGGGAGACTCCTCACTTGTATCGCCCTTCCCCTCCCTCCAACACACCCTTTCTGTTGGCTGCGGTTCTGAAGAAGCTGCTTGCCCACACAAAACTCTTACTGAAATGAGGGATTAAGAAATAAACGCACTTAGCCGAGGCTGGCGAGTCCTCCTGCTGAACGTACAGTTCTTCAGGAGCTGAGCTTCACACCGGCGTTCTCAGAAATGTGAAAATGTGATCATGAGAATTTCAGTGATCCAGGTGGAAATGCCACAGGAAAGTACTCCCAAGGCTAGTCTGGAATTTCTAGATTTCTGAAGCAAATCTATCTATCAGAAACAAAGCAGGCTGGGAAAGGCATATGGTTTGTCCATGAAGTTTTTCTCAGGCTGATCTTATTGTTTCAGCCTCTCTCTCTCAGAGGCTCTGGATGAAACAATGTCAGTTTGGGTCTTTTCATTATTTCAGGGGGATTTTACTTCTGTTGACACTGAGATTATAAACCCATCACAGGTAATTTTTGTGGAATGTGAAGTACAGATAAACAACTGTGGTTTGTTATTCTGACCCTGAAAAGAAGCAGGCACTAATTCCAGCCAGGGTAGAGCTGGGATAATGCAGTGGCATAATGGCTTATTGTTTATTGATCCTCCTCCTGTACAAAGTATCCTCATTTGTTTATGAAACAAATATTTAATGGAAGTGTGAGCCCAAATCTTTGCAGAGATGGGAAACACCAGATTGTTGGGCGGACAACAAAGCACAATAAATTTCTTTGTCCTTCAAAACATTTTGTCTCTCCCTATTTTTCCTGGAGAACAATGGATAACCACTGGAAGTGCAGGAGATGCTCAGCTCTGGGGGGACAGAGACCTCTCAGGGCCAGCCTTTTGCCAGGTATGTCCATATGTATTTGCAGGGTGTCAGTATATATTTAGATTATGAAGGATTATGTTTCTCTTTAGCCAAACCAGCTTTAAATTGAGCTTCTGTGACCTGGTGTTTGTCTTGAGAGCAGTTGTCAGGCAGCATTAAGGCTCTTCCCATCCATCCATCCATCCATCCATCCATCCATCCATCCATCCATCCATCCATCCATCCATCCATCCATCCACAAAGTGCTGACCTTGTCTCTGGAAGTTGCAATGTATGTGTCAGACAATGTGTGATTATGTTCACTGGGGTTTGGGAGGCTGGTGCAGCCCAGAGCACACAGCCTGTGCAATTAAAAAAGAGACACTGTCAACATTCTGTGAGGTCTCATGAGTTGAGTGGGCAAATTCTACTCACGGTGAGTAAAGAAAACCACAACTTCCTGGGCTGTGAAAACCACAGCCTGCTGGCATGAGAGGTGAGGACATGGAAATTACAAAGGGGAAAAGGAAATTATCTTCATCTTGCACAAAATGTGTTGTTGTGCCTTTGAATGCAGAAGTGACATAGCTATGAATGAAGAGGGACAGATTCCCTCAAGCTTTGTGGTTTTTAATACTGAACAGATTCAGGGATTATTAAAACACCTGTGGAAGCTGCACAGAAGTGCAGAACCCTCTCAGTTTTACAGAAGTACAGAAGAATCTCATTAGCTCTAGGCAGCAGCCTGTGTGGCTTCTCCCTGTGAAGTGCTGGACCAAAATTATCTCAACACCTGGGAAATTATTGTCCAGAGAAGCTCCTGGATCCCTGGCAGTGTCCAAGGCCAGGTTGGACAGGGTTTGGAGCACCCTGGGATGGTGGAAAGTATCCCTGCCCATGGAATGGTGGGGAATGGAACTGGATTTTCTTCAAAGTCCCTTCCAACCCAAAGAAGTCTATGGTTCTATGAAAAGCAGCTATTACAGGAACAATTCCTGACATATGCTTTTCTTGGGCAGATCAGGCCTATTGAGCTGATGCCCAAAAGAAGTTGAAGAAAACTTCAGCTTTCCCAAAGGAAAAACCAGTGCATTCCTGAGATTCCCCATTTGGACAGGAGGAAAGCTGGGAACCTCCTCGTGGTTATTTGAGGTGACATTTGAGATGCAGGAAGTCTCCTACCAGGACAAAATGTGTTTGCATTCACGTCTTCCAAAGGAATTGCTTTAGAATTCATATTTTGATTTTGATTTTGATTTGGGGTTTATAATTGGAACTGTTTGAAGAACGGGGATTTGTTGGAAGAGTTAATCAAGTGAATGTATAAGAATGTGCCTTCAGCTTACTGTGCCTAACTACTGACCTGGGACAACAGAGAGCTGCACTTGCAGAGTTCACCTCCCAAATACCGACCAGGGAGAAAATAACTGCACCAAGCATCAGTGCAGACCACAAAAATGAGTAGCAATAAGATGGGACCTCTCCAGGGAAGTGCCTGACCCCCAGGTCGTTGTGTAGAGGGGCTGCATGACCCAGCTGCTGCCACAAGCTGCTCAGTGAGGTTCCCATCCCTGGAGGAGCGTGGCCAAGGTGTGGAAGAAGTTTTTTACAGCAGCTTCAGTGAGCTAGAGAGAAGTTTCATAAAGGGCTCCATGTTCACCCCTGGAAGAATTTTCTACCAAGGTCATTGACATAAAAACCAAGAAAGAAAGAAGGAGAAATAAGAGAAACCTACAACTGCCTGTTCCAATGACACTTGGTTTGTCTTTCCTGACCAATGACTAAAGTGTAAGTTATGAGTTTGTAAGAGTGTATAAAAAGCATGCAGGCTATAATAAAAACAGTTTGAAGCCTTCTGAAAATGGAATGTAACTTTGTGCTGTGACCATCTCAACTATGACAGGCAGGAGACAGGCTTGAACTAGAACACACCTGGCTTTGTGGGTGGATGTGGCAGCAGGATGAGAGAGCAGCAGGGAAAGAGCAGAACTTGGCAAGAAAAAATGGCCAAATGTCATGGTCAGCCTGTGCAGAAGGACCTGCTGGAGGTTTGGAACTGGTTTTACACTTAGAGGGGCTGAGGTGTGAAAATGGGACTGTCACATCCAAGGAAGATGCTCGCAGGAGCTTGAATGCACCTGGATGAAGCCTGCTCTGATACCACCGTGTTTTGGCGAAAGCCCTGGTGGAATGAGGATGGATTTGCAGCTTTGAAGGCACGGGAGGAAGGTGCTGAGAGGAGCTGGTGGGTGTGGCTGTGAGGCAATCCTACCAGGCATTATTGCTCTGTCAGCTCCATGGGGGCAGGGACATCCTGAGTGGGGGAGGAAGGAGACTTGTTGCGACAGCCCAGCCTGGGATGCAGGATCTGGGTAGGAGTCTGTGCAGGCTCCTCTTCCTGGCTGCCTTCTGAGGTCAGGAGTTTGCTGCTTCTTAATTAGGCCTTTCTCGCATGCCGAGGAAGTTAATTAGTCAATTCCTGAAACTTTCCAACGGGGCTGTGCTCCCTCACTTCTTCCTGTGGGCTCTCCTGGCACAGGCTCGCTGTGGGGTGAGGAGCCCTGTGCATTACGCACTGGCTTTGTGGGTGAGCTCTCACCCAGCCCATGACCACGCTGCAGGACACACAGGGGTGTGCCAGCGTGCACATGCAAACCAGGGAACACAGACATCATCTTCTCCAGTGGGTCCATGAGCCCGGAAAAGTGATGTAACAGCCCTCAGCTCCCAGCCCTGTTATTTGGGCAAAGCCAGTTGTGGGAATCCAGAGCTTCCCTCTGGCTGCCCTGGCAGGTCTGGGACCCTGGCAGGGGTCAGGAACCCCCCTGGACAGAGCCCCCAGAGACACTGGCTGTGATCTCTGTCCATGGAAAAGAGTTTTCAATCTTACAGGATGAATTACCAGCTATGAGTGTTTGATATAAGTAATAATTAAGTGTGGCATGGGTGCAAAAGTAAAATTTTAGGATTCTAGATTAGGGGTCCAAAAGG